>NC_084707.1:10182418-10782418 GCF_033807575.1 Cydia pomonella
ATAATAAAATAATTAGTAAAAAATATGAAAATGTCAATGAAAAATAATTTGTATATAAAGAAAAACTAATTGCAAAGTCAGTTATTCAAATATTCCTTAATACTATACAAGCCTTAATACAAGCCTCCCTCTATTGGACATTTGCCATGATTTTGGTGTTTCAGTCTAAGATCTAGTATTAGTTGAATAATTCTGTTGAGGTCTTTGTAACACAGTTCTCAATAGTTTAATAGTTTTCTAAGCTCAGTGATCGCGGTGCCACGATGCCGCTTGCACTTGCTTGAAGGTGATGAAATGAATTTTATTTATCATCAGATCTGTTTACCATACATATAAGGTACAATCGCACATGTCTCTGGGCTACTGAACTAGCTGTAATGCTCCAGCGGTATCGCAGTTTCATCAGGGATTCCTCAAAATCAGACGATCCGATAAGGCGGAAGAAATCATAATTTCGTCAACTGAAAGTGATATGCGTGCCAGTGGCTGTGACTAGCAACTGATTCAATTAGTGATTGTGCGCGATCACTTGTCGCCGGTCGGTCCCGCCGTGACGAAGCGCTCGGCACTCGGCACTCGGCACCGCTCTCTGCTTGATGCGGTGATACGATCTACTTTTCAACGAGACAATGTCGTGATGTTTTAAGCTATGATCTAGAAAGTAAATGGCTTGTGATTTTGGGTTACCATTATTTAACCTTTAACAAACTTGATTGTTGACATATATTGTAGCTGTGAATTACCTGCTTCAATGTTAATCTGTTATACTTTATTGAATTGAACCTCATATTACATGACATGTCTACCAGTAGCAAGTACCCACACCATATTTCGTCTTTGAAGTCCACCCTCATAACTAATACGCCTACTTTACAGTATCTGCATTTTATAACTCATTAATCACTTCCAGACTTGATACAAATGACCGTTATAAAAATATAAAACGGTAACTAAATAACTAGTATTGGAGACACTTTAAATACCTACAATTGTAAGAATTGGCTTAACTTTGGAAACGGGATAATTTCGTAAATGTCAAATATGTATCTTAAAAACTAGAAACACTATAGGTACTTATTGATTAAATACGTACGGTCACGTCTGAAAACATCGACACGATCGAAGAGCCAAATATATACATATATTAGGGTAGTGTATACATACTTTTGGCATTTAGTCCGTATCGATATTTTCAGACGTGACCGTACTTGTCGTTAGTGTTGCAAACGCAAATAAGCCAAGCATAAATTCCAGTTATCCCGGTGCAAGGTGTATTAACTTCAATAAGTTTCAAATGTAAAGTGATATATTATAAGTAATTATAAAAGTTGCGACTAGTTGTATACTTAATGGTTGTGAGATAAAACCTGGCCGCATTAAACTATTATTATTTTAAAATGCTTAGAATATTTATAACGGTGCTAAGATTATTATCTGTCATCATTATCCGATTAAATGCTCACTCTAATTGATGGAGTCAACCGCGGAGTTAAGAATGTAACGCTCTGCGCTACAATTTTATTTTTATATCTTAGACATCTGAAGTGATCGAAGTTTAAATATGAATATATACTATACCTAATAAAATAATTGGCCAAACAAAATGATAATAATGACTACATAATCTAGTTAATAAAACTGTTAAGTTACTTAAAGGACGCATTAAACTTCTTATTGATCCGACCGTCCATTATAGATACTAAAGATTCTTGTTCCAGTTTATCTAAAGTTAATAGTTGAATAGTCTGTCTCTGATCAAAGCTAACGTAAATTTGTCTTGAGAGATATACACAGGGCGTCGTCCGATGGTTCAGTGCAATTATTGTCTTGTCACTCCACCGGAGTTACGCGCTCCATCCACCCGGAACATTTGCTTTATGTGAGATTACCGATCCTGGGAAGCGATGCATGCTGCAGCACTATAACATACCTACCAACTGTTCAACCTGTTGCAGAAAACGGATTATTACATGTATTTATTATTTGCTGCTTATAAACAAATAATAATAAATTTTTTTTACTTATCTATTTTCAATCATTCATCCACGTCTAAAAAAAAATCAGTCTTTTTTTTATATATTAATAAGGTTCGATCATCAGAAGGCTTATCGCGAACACCGAAGTTCGCAAAATGAGGGCTATCTTTCTCTTTAGGGAATCTTTCTCTTTAACTCCAATTATAAGGCGTAATTAGAATGACAGAGAAAGATGCCCGTAATTTGTGAGCTTCGGTGTTCGCGGTGGCCCTCTGCACTTGGTATAGGTAGTTAGGTAGGTACTCGTACCATCAGTAAATAAGTACGCGGACGACAAATTTCCGCAGTGAAGAAACTGATGGTAGGGGATTACCTACATACTTGAAGCTCACTTGATTTGTGTTTCAGACCCGGAGCCAGTGAGCCAGGGTGACGATTCTAATTTTTAAATGCAAACTGGACTTGTTTTTGTTATTACAAACATCTCGTCTCGTGCGCACCAATAAGAGAAAACGAGATGCTTTCTGACACTCGCAGTGGATTTTGCGCGCACTAATAAGGGCAAGCGATCATAACAATATTAAAACCATAACCATTTCTAAAATCGGAATAGCGCTATTGAAAAAATACATTTTTTTAAATATCTTTCTAAGTTTAATCAAAAAATTAATTTATGAGCATCAAATGTTTTACAGGTACCTAGTAACAGTTTGTATGGAAATAAAATTGTTTATTTTACTATCACTATTTTCCTCGCAAGTTTTCCACATTTTCATATACATATTTATCTCTAATATCTGGAACACCGAGTTTTGCTCGGAAAACATATTAAAATGCGCGCTTTCCCAGGGGCAAGACCTAGATCCTAGATCGATTATTATTATATAGCGAATTCAATATAGGTATATAAATATATATGTATGCGGCCATGCTATATGGGTCCGAGTGCTGGGGAGTCAGAAAAAGTAAAAACCAGAAAATACATGTTGCCGAAATGAAAATGCTACGATGGGCATGAGGAGTTACGAGGTTAGACAAAATTCGGAACTCATACATTCGAGGGACTTTTAAAGTAGCTGATATAACACAAAAAATGCAGGAAAGCCGTCTGCGCTGGTATGGCCACGTCATGCGCAGAGACCTGGATCATATGACCAGAAAGGTTCTTGCCATAGATGAAGTGAAGACGGGAAGAGGCCGCCCACCTACAACCTGGACAAGGACTATCAACCATGATATGCTGACGATGGGCTTAACGCCAGAACTGACTCAGAACCGCCATGACTGGCGCAAATGTATTAGGAGGGCTGACCCCGAATAGGGAAAAAGCCAGGGGATTGATTGATATATGTATATAAGAATTGCTCGTTTAATTAAAGGTATAAGATTAAGGTACCCAACGGTAATAAGGCCTATCTAACTTCAATTCTCTTGAGATGGTTATTTATTAAATATAGATTTTATTTAAGCTCAGGTAATTTAGCTCCTTTCCCTGTAAATTAAGACGAATATACAAATAAAATACACGTGTTCATGCGTCAGATTTGTAACTACAATTAAATAATAAATCGCGTACCAAGGTAGCAAAATAAGGCCTGGTAGATAATCAAGGCCTTGTCCATTTTTATGATTACAAAAAAAGTGTGGAATACATGTAAAATGTTTCAGTAATTACCTTTTCTCCAATATGCTCGGAAATGTTCACCTTATTGTAGCAAACATACTATGGGAAGTTCTTCGTTATGGACAAACTCAAATTAAAAAAATTCAAACCATTATTGTCGAGTTTTAGCGGACGGGAAGTTATTACTGTATTGTTTTTTACTTTTTAATAACATGAATCCACTAAGAAAAACGCAAACAGCCAATTAATATAGCCGCAGGCTGCGTCTTCACAACCCCGTCACCATCATTTCAAGCTATAGGATAGAGTCGTGTAAGATCGTTGTGTATGATCGTGCGAATACTGCTTAATAAAATCAAAGACTATATAACTTTTATATTTTTTTAAGGATCTCATGCGTGCAAATTCAGCTTATATTGCACAATTATATTGAATGAGCGAATATTGAATGGTACTGAATGGCAGAATAGTTGTGCTTTTAACTTTGAAAAAATAATTAAAAAGGCAAATTGTTTTTGACGTTTTTGATATGAAGATTTGGTTTGAGTGCTGGTTGATGCTTACATTATGATTATTTTACCTGACTTCCTAGCATGTTTTGAGAAAAGCATTATACATATATGCCACGGCAGGAACAGCAATTCGTGGATTAGTCTTCTTTGTTTCGTCGCTTCGTGTCGTCCGACAAAATCGAAGCTCATCCACGCATTGCCCTTTCCCGGCCTCTGCAATAATGTACTATTATTACTCGTATTTAGAAAGCATGAGTTGTTTACATATATTAGTTATTATAATTTCTATACGAAACATTATTTTCAGAAAATGCGTGATTATGAGGCCGTATTAACCGAAACTTTTATAAGACTAATTCATAAGAAGTACATAAGATATAATTTGTGTTCTGGATTTCTAACCTAATAACCAAGACGGTTACATTGTTGTAAGTACATTATTTATCAAGTAGGCTTTATTATAGGCCTTATTACCTCCAAGTACCTTAAATTAATACAAATCCAAAATTAGCCAAATCGGTTCAGACGTTCTCGAGTTTTAGCGAGACTAACAAATCGAAATTTCGTTATATTATTATATATTATACATATAATAATTGGATAACTCGCAATTTAATTGTGTCTGTAGATACATTTTAAACAAGAAAAAAAGGAACTGTAGGTACTAATTCGGTTTTAGGGTTCTTTATTGAAACGACTATCTGTCGTGTCAACCAAAAGTTATTCTTTCTAGTAACTAGGTATGCATAGGAGTGCAGACAGAGTCGTTTCAACTTTTGCTTTTCAACTTTGAATATCACCCAAAAGAAGATAAGTAGGTACAAGATTTTTTTAAGGTGTTGTTAATTTGATAATTGTAATAGCATCAGTGAGTAGTAATATAAAGTTAAAAGTCGTCGGACTTCGGACCGTCAACATCTCCTGAGGATGTCTCGTAGAAAGGCGAAACACGTGTCGAGTTTTATATATACTTTCAGTGGTGGATTGTTATATTTATTTGCGTATTTATTTTTGCGGTGGAGGGTGGTAACATTAATTGTATGTAAACATTCGCAAGTAAGTATAACGGGTTAGCACTGATTGACTAGCACGTTATCTTTTCGCGGATTAGCAAAGTAATATTTTGTGTTTTAATTAATATGGATTTCCGCAAACTAACGCCTGATTCTATTCGTTAGTAATATAAAGTTCTAATTGCAAATAATTATAAGTAAAATCATTACAAAGCGCCATAATTAAGATATAGTGCAGACACGCTAAACATAGTGTCGTAATTGACTTTTGTGAGCAGGTTGTCAAGAATGACGTCACATCTCGTGAGAGTACTCGTGGGCGGGACCATTTTGACTTTTGGTAATTACATTCGGACACCTTAGACGGACAGTTAGACGAAATAGGCAATTACGTTTCATCATAATGTACTGTTCCAACTAAACGCTTGTTTCATTCGTGCTGTCAAATGAGGACGAATCCATGTTGTGTCAAAAACGTAAAAAAGCCTTAAACCGTCTGCTTTAATGGTTCTTTAGTGACCCAATTGTTTTTAACAATGATATATTAATATTCCTTGTTTTGTAAGTCGTTACTGAACTGTTCTACCGTCTCAGATGCATAACGGAACCTCAAAAGGTCAGCCTGCTCTAATATTTTTGACAAGTCGATCTTTGTCGTCGAAAGACTTTACCAAACTACGGAGTCAGTTTCCGAATAATTTAAGTATGAGGTTCTCTCACAATCACCTCTAGTTTTATGTCTTAATTATGGCGTGGTACACTATATTAAATCTGATGAACCAAAAAATAAACTTCGGAGAAGCTTGGGC
Source organism: Cydia pomonella (assembly GCF_033807575.1). Taxonomy (NCBI): domain Eukaryota; kingdom Metazoa; phylum Arthropoda; class Insecta; order Lepidoptera; family Tortricidae; genus Cydia; species Cydia pomonella. The sequence continues at coordinate 10,188,353 of NC_084707.1, forward strand.
GCCGATATTATCACACGAGTAATTTATGGGCCAAATGAGGGAACGTCGTGCGTTCACAGAACGAGATGGTTGAAATATTAAAGCATAAATTATTGCGTTAGAAATCACTAATTGCGTCGTTATATCGATCTCCTTTGTTTCACAACACGAACAATAGGAAAGGTCAGTGTGAAATCGTTTTAACTTCTCCCCGTGTTCGTAAAATGTACTTTCTCTAGTAAAATACGACTGCCCATACGAATACTAAACGTATCTAATGACTGTATGGGCGTATGTGTTTTTCGTTGTTTATTTGAATGGACAATAAATAATTTACATTTATTTGCTCCTGTTTAACAGTTCTTATTAAAAATTGAAAATAATATAGTAATCAATAGAGTCGATTAGAAGCCTAGTATGTACTTAAGTGTATTATCTATGTATTTAATGTATAAATAAGGGGCTCCTCGGTGATATCTAATTGTACATTTTTCTACACGTTATCGTGTAGGTAAAATAAATAGGTAGTTGAAACGAATGGGTTCTTCGTGCCTTAATGTGAGTGAAATCAATTATTCGAGTTAAAAAAGTAAGGAGTCTGTATCCGTGTTTTTACATAGCTGTTTGGTTTAGTTGTGTGAGTGGCGTGTCGCTGTCGGCTGGTGTGGGTCGGTCGTGCGCGCGCGGCCGATGATCATGCCCCGCAGCCTCCCGACCGCTGACACACGATCTATTTTCAATCGATCTACAATTCACCTCATTTGCATGCATATTTCGTTAGTTCTTTTGTGCGGAATGCGAAGGGTTATTCGCAAAAAAGAGCCTCTTTTACCTATATGTCTGCGGGCTGAAATATAATAATTTGAATGAATTTCGATTAAAGATTATAAATTATAATCTTCTTCTTTCCATCCTGTTACCCGATGCTGGGGTGTAGGGCTCGAACCATTTTCTTCTACTAATACCGGTCCTGGGCAGCTTGGGTAACCTCCTCCCACCCCATCCTCAATACACACAACTTTTTCTCCAAAAAAATTGTTACAAATTAATTACTAACCGAATTTTAACATGAATGCGGCATGTCTCAAATTCACACAGCTACTTAACTACAGTTCAAATTTATACACATACCTAATTTGTTTTTGAATCTTAATCAATCCTTCAGAATAACGAAACATACTTATCTGAAGGATTTGTGATCATAAAAATAATGTTTACATAGTTGCAGTTTTTGCGAATCTCCTTGAAATATGTACTCTTTAGAATTTAGGTAGGTAGGTACCTACTACCTTGCTAGACTTTCATGCAAATCTTACAGAAAAACTAAGTTGGTATTTAGTACCGTGCACATACCTATAGATAACGTTTTATTTTGTATTGTTATTAAAACCTATAAATTATATTAATATTGTTTTACATCATACCATTATATATAAGTAGCTGAACTTAAATTTATTTTAGTAGCTAGATTACAAGACTCGTGTAAAATTTACGTAACGTTTATTAGGCTTAAGGTGCAGTAGGTCCATAAAACGGAGTTTTTAAAAAGTCGTAGCGCTTTGATGGATCACAATACGACTGTCATAAATTTAATTAGCAATCTTGAGGTTTCGCTCAAGAGAAAAAATCAAGAACATAGGTCTAAAATGTACTTTAAAAATTTGTAAGCTAAAAATATGAAAACTGCTTCCAAAAATCGGTAATATCATGTTTAAGGGAACATATCGATTACTTTATTAAATTAAACGCACAAAAAAATTAAAATAAAAAAAAAACTTGATATCCGCGCTCCTGGGAACGCAATACCATCTCGCTCACGCTTACGCTCAGTGAGAGTGAGAGAAGAACATGAACTTATTGGGCCTTAAGATTGTTAGACTACCTATTCTACAATTCTTTGTAACAAATATATGAGATATCCCAAAAAAAAAACTCATGGCATTTGATTTTAGAATAGCATGTGGTTTTTATAGTTCCGAGAATTTAAACAAAGAGTCTGGGTTCTTACTACAGTAGCCTACATTCGCCGCCATCACACGATTCCTAAAATTATGGTTTTACTAAATGAAAGCATATCCAATTAATTATAGCTTTGGCCTAGAAATAGCTGTCTCTGGTTTTGTTATCTACAGGATTGCTTGTTGCTGATTTAACCGACCGATTATCGACATCGGCTATAACTGGTTTTCGCTTGCAAATTTTGTTAAACCCACAATTTTGTTAAACTCACATGAAGAATTAAAGTTATCAATTAAATTTAATTGCAAAATCTCTAAAATAATCAGAGTAGTGTAGTTAAGCTCAGGTGCACGATCACAGCTAAGTGAGACGTCCGCAGGGGCGCACGCGCCGCGATCCGCTGCTAACTGTGTAGATCTTTCCCACGATTTATGCTCAACCTTCGATTTTTTTTAGTACAGACCTCCGACAATGTGGGAAATAGAATAGAAAAATTAAGTAGAATCTACATAGGTATTTATCGAGTCATAATACTAATTACGATTTTATGATATTACTACAACTGCTCCTCTATATTGAGACTTACCTAACAATAATGTCAGTCAGCATAGTTTAAATTGAATTTTAAATTTCTTTCTTATAAACTCGGTTTCAAGTTTTTCAGCGGTGACTGTTAATAGAAATTTGTTACCTATTTGTATATATAATTTTCATCCCTCAGTTCGACGTTTATGTGAAGCCAGAATGTAGAAAATGGTTTATAACAAGGACGGGTCAATTAATCTATGTTAAACAGGATGTTTATTTGGTCACCTGCAATAATTTACGGGGTGACCAATCCCGAATGAACGAAAAAAAAATGGCTGTTTCATACATTTTGCCTGTCTGACCTTGACATTTTCTATGGAAGAGTATAATAATAATAATAATTCAGCCTATATACGTCCCACTGCTGGGCACAGGCCTCCTCTCATGCGAGAGGGCTCGGGCTATAGTCCCCACGCTAGCCCAATGCGGATTGGGGACTTCACATACACCTTTGAATTTCTTCGCAGATGTATGCAGGTTTCCTCACGATGTTTTCCTTCACCGAAAAGCTAGTGGTAAATATCAAATGATATTTCGTACATAAGTTCCGAAAAACTCATTGGTACGAGCCAGGATTTGAACCCGCGACCTCCGGATTGAAAGTCGGACGTCATATCCACTCGGCCACCACCGCTTTTTATGGAAGAGTAAAAAAAAAATTCGTGATTTCGGGGTTAATTCCATACTTATATCTTAACCCCATAAATTATTGCAGGTGACTAAATAAACACCCTGTACAGGTATTTAATGTTCTCAGTTAGGTTCGAGTTCTCGTACTGATAATAGTGTGGTAGTAATTGTCTTGTATTTATTTATCAAATAAAAATAATGATGTATTGAGTAACTTATAATAAACCGTTTTTGACTGAAATGTAACAAGAAAAATTACAGATGTACATTTCTAATACCTATATAAGTATATATGATAATACGAAAAAGGTAAACGAATAAATATTTACTTCTGAAATGGATTTTGATTTATACTACTTAAGTATGTATTATATTACTATTATAAATTATAAGTATTAGAGATGTGATTGAGAAAAGAATCGTTATGTTCCTTACGTAAATTTCGCGATGTTGTATCGATAAAGTTAAACGTGACTTAGCCAACTGCTCTGTTACTTAACGGCCACCAATTCGGCATTAATACAAAAGACGTTACTGATAATCTTAAAGTCATTTGTATCATTAATTTTAAAATATGCATCAGTGAAAATTAACATATAATGAATTGCCTTTGTGTGAACTTGCGCAATCACATTCATTATTTTTTATAATAGTTCCGAATAACCTTCTTAAATATTATTCTTTCAAGGGTAGCTGTCATATTTTTAAGAGCAAAATACATACCTGTACACTATGGTGGTGTATAATATGTGCTTACACTCCGACAGTCAAGTAGGTAATATAAGGATTTTGCACTGGGAAGTTTTCTGTTATATATTTCACATTAATGAAATATTAACAGCGTGCTGCAAGTGCTTGGACACATTGTGAATGGTATTCATTCAAAAAGTGATCATGCACTTTTGCGGCTCGGTGTACCTACGTACGTAATCATTCGTACGTGTTGTAGAGTGTACCCTCTTATAAATTATTAATGCATCAGCATACTTGTCAATCATTAATGTCATATTTTTTTTTATATTGGTATATTTTATTTGAGAATGACGGAAATTTTGGAAATTTGAACCAATAACAATGGGCCTAATTCCCCCATATTCTTTTGTGAGGGCTATAAGATTTGTGTCAGATATCATTATTGTGTATATCTTTACCATAATTAATTTAAGAAAAAAGTACTTTTTGAATTAATGTATTTTCAGATGAATTGTTTACCTGTACTGTAACCAATCCTGTAAGCAGTGTTCTCTTGTTTCGTTCCGGCTACGGGCCATCGCCGCACGTAACCGTCCTGCGGTCGGGGCGCACGGCGCACCCGCCGGTTCCCGACACCCTATACTAATTAGATAAGCACGTGTCAGGTTCGCGGCCTGCTACATGCACTGCTTTCTCTCGGCGACATGCGAATACGTAGTCGATGTCCTGCACAAACTTGACGATGTTCTCTCTTTTATTTATCTATAAAGTTTCTAAATTAATTATTAGGCAGTATTATCGACTTGCGTAAACCTGCCCGCATTAAAATGAACAGATATCATTAATATTGCTTCGTTTAACATTCCATATTTACTGTCTTCTTCTAAGTTCTTTTGTAAGCAATAAATATACCTGCAGTTAAGTGTTCGCAATTTACAGTGCAAATGCTTTTAGAGCTCTAAACTAATATTTATTTCATCACACTTGCTCATAAAAGGTGATGCGGTCCGTATATAATAAATCTCCTAGGTCTGTAATGTCCTTAAGTCTGAAATTAGGCAGAAGTATTTTTTCCTCACAAGTGTGACGAAAAACATTGTGTGTATCACGGATAGTACAGACATTATGAACTCGTGATAATGAGGTCCTCGCCTTAGGCTTCGGGCTTCAATTCACGCTCGTTCGTAAACTCTTCTTTACCGCCCTTAATATGCGATGTACTATTTTACTTATCTCATCAAGAGGTTTTATATTTTTAACCGACTTCAAGATTTCAAAAGGAGGTTATCAATTCGGTATGTTTTTTTAAATGTTCGTTACTTCATAACTCCGTCATTTCTGAACCGATTTTGAAAATTACTTTTTTGCTTGAATCTATATATATACAGATTGGGCCCGTTTTTGTCAAAACTCAGTTCTGATGATGGGATCCATGAGGAATCGAGGGAACTCTTCAAATGTGAAGAGCATACATATAGTGTTTTTTGTATTTTCATCAACAAATCAAGCATTTACATTTAAAAAGTGACATTTGATGAAGTGGAACTGCTGATGATGATCAGAATGGAACTCTTCAACGATGCATAGTTCACGTTTGGCGATTTGTCCTCTTCGCTGTGTTTGTGAAGCACTTAGTATTTTCATCATCAAATCAAGCATTTACATTTGTGGAAGTGACATTTGATGAAGCGGAACTGCTGATGATGAACAGAATGGAACTCTTCAACGCCGCATAGTTCACGTTTGGCAATTTATTCTCTTCGCATGTTTGTGAAGCAGTTAGGTTTCAAGGTACATTTTTATCAAGCTTGAGTTTTGATGATGGATTTCATGAGGAATTGAGGGTATCTATTTCTCAACTCTTTTAAGCAAACTTATAGCCATATTTCATGCATCGCGTGAAATAATTTATTTGAAATATAGTCGAATACCCTATTGCGGGTATTTTACCAGTATTTTTAATTTCATTGTATGAAATCCAAAATCAACAATAATCTTTCTTTCACCGGTGTCCCTCATTGAAGTCGGTTTTTTTTTCTTAAAAATTATGGTTCAACATTTTGAAAAAGTAAATTATGTAAATTAAACACAGACTGAAACAAACGTAACAATTGTCATTCTAGTCTAGAACATATAAGTAGTAAGTATACCGCTGGCAAAGAGTTGGTGTATCACTTTTCTTCTTAATTTGTGCAGAATAAGTTCCTACTTCAATTGTTTACGCACTATGAAATTGCAAATTTAATTCTAAACTATCGTCACCCGTAGCTAATGTAATTGTTGGTTAACTATTCGTTATAGTGTTTGCTTTCTTTATTGCCGATAATGACACGCAGCGTGGACGATTTCTCATCGGCGCGGCGTCGCAGTCGCGGGCGCACGCAGGCTAATGGCGACTGATCTCGATGTACGGCTCGATAAACATCGCGGCCGCGCACTTAATGCTTTCGGACCGACACAAAAATCATCCCTCTATCATTTTAATGGTGACTCTCTTATCTACTCGCTTTGAGAAAGCTTATATTTCTTACGCTTGCGATTGTACTTTAAGCTGGTCTCATAAATAAAAACGCAGAATGTTGCAGTTGCAACTCATCATTAGGTGTTAATAAAAGTGATAGGTACTTTATTTATCTTAGCTTCAATACACGTACATTTGTGAATTCCCATGGGACTTTATTGGCCTAAGTTTTAAACACTGTCTATAGGGTAACACAAGTATACATAGATGTCGATCAGTGCAGCACTGACTGAATTCCTTAAGCAATAATAGCTCACGCCGCGGCCACCGAGTATAACGAGGGCGAACATTTTTGAATAAGTGACTAACAAATATTCTAATATCGAATGAAGCCATCAACAGACTAACGAACGCAAAGGCTGTCAAGCAATTGTTATAGCATTCCGTGAACTGCACTGCACTTGGCTGTTAGACAAATCTAAATTGGTATATGGTTACTTCTAATTATGAAGGAATGAAATAGTGCGGGAGGCGTAATTTGTAATAACAGGTTATGAATTTGATCTGGATTTGTTATGAAAATGATGTGTCAGAATCAAAAGTGACATTTCTAATATTTTCACTCCGACGCGACGCTACGGTGAGATACTTACATGATACACACATCAGCATACCTACATCCTGCATTAACTTCTAAAATCATAATATCATTTGACTTTGGAGTAATAGTTAGGGTAAAAAACCAAGGAACTAACCATCATCATCATACTTGCACATAAAACGTGGTACCTACTTATTCCATTTAAACATAGTACCTAAGCTTAGTATTAAGTGCATAGCAGATATTAAAATGAATAAATGAGCGCTATCTCGCAAACAAACTGCGACCGCAGTTTGGCGAGGAATAAAGGGTGTCACAATGTTATGTACCTTTATGATAAATAAACTAAAAAAAAAACCCTAGGGCGAATTTATTCACTAAACCATGCGTGCCAAGGAGGTCGTAAGTATTTTATTATACCAATATATTAATAGTACATTGTACAACGAGGGGGGTAAGTGAAATTTTGGAAGCGAGGGTGGTAATTCCTGCTTGCGACTGTAGGGAATAAAAGACCCGAGTTTGCAATATTCTTAACCCCAGAGTGGAAGGGAAGAAAAAAGCGGAAATTTATTAAGCGGAATGATTCTTTAATACGGTGACATATTAAACATTCGTCCGCCAGTTTGTAATTTGTTGACAGGTTAGGTATCGAAGGCACAGACCTATTCGGCATTCAGCCACGACTGAAAATTATGTGAAAATATTTTAAACAGCTATTAAATTAATCAAATTAAATATTTTTAAACATAAACAAACATATTAATTGATTAACGGCAGTATTTTTAAAGTAAAACTCATTTACGCCACTTGGCTTGTACTAATTACGGACATAATTAAAAAAAAAAGTTATTACTCCCTAGAGAGTTATAGCTTTTATTTCACAATCCATAAATCCCGCAGGAACAATATAGGCCTTTGTACTTCAGTACGCCTGCATGAAATAAGATATTTTTCGAGCAAGTGTGATGAAAAATTAGTAATGTAGGTACTTAGTCAGGGGGTCCTATAGTTAAGTTCTGAAGATTTTGACTGATAGAATATAATACAAAGCTTTTAATAAAAGAAAGCATGTTTTATACTGATCAAAACGTGTAAAATAAGTTAAAAAATCAGATCGCGACCTTATTTACTAATTTTTAACAGTTTTTACATTAATATAATAATATCAGTTAAAAATAAATCATTGATTATATCCAAAATAGAGTTGTGATTTAAGACATCTATTATCTCAAGAAGAATTTACAAAATTCATACTTATATCCACTTATATAACAACAGTTTAAGGCTAATTCGAATACCGGTTTCATTGAGAAAGTTACTTAATTTATGCTCAGGAACGCACCCTTGAAATTAACGGACTTGAAAAAAAACATTGTGTCTAAATTATAAACTTAAATAGATGTCATGTACTAAAGAAAATGTCATCAAGCATACATAAGGTGCTAACAAATTAGCGTCCAATATTTTTACAGCTTATAGAACTCGGCTCCTGGAGTATACTCGTATTTAAGTATGAAACATTTTTTTTTAAATGACACGTTGATAATGACATTTACGGCAAACAATTGCTCACATGACAGAAAGTGTTAAACATCTTGTCAGGAAATGCACATGATGATTATTTTTAAATTGAATTATATATTTTTTATTCGGTAAAAATAAGTTTTCTTATTTTCTATTTTGTAGCTAATTTGTTAGCACCTCATATACATTTTATTGTAAAAACCCGTTTTTACTTACAACGTATTGTCCCCAGTTAAAACTAGTTTTCACCTCAGCAGCTCAAACAAGCCTACTTTCGTCACTCCAGGGAGTGAGACAAAGTAGCTTTTTAATTTAGTGAAGGCCGTGAATACAGGAATAAAAACACTTGATGTTAATTTTTATAAACCTTTTATAAGTTCTCACTACTGAGGTGAAAAGTTGTATGCGTCACACGAGAGCAAAGTTATTTTACATCTCGTGTTTTTGAGTCCCGAGAAGCGAAAGATTCTATAATTGAGTCACGAGCGAAGAAAAACCAACTTTCCTCTATTGTTGCACAAATAACTATTTCCGTATCGTCTCAGTGAAAACGCGTTTTCACTAGTTTAAATTAGTTTTCCAAGGGTCTTGAAACTTCGTAGAGAGACAATATTAAAAAGCAAGAAACGTTATTTCATTATTTTTGAAAATTCGTCTCCTAAAAGGGTTAAAAATGGGGTCAATGAAATTTCGTAGAAAAACATAATGACTGAAAAATGTCACATAGGTATTGCCAAATTATTAACCAAACTGCCATATTTTGCTGCGCAATATTCATGAAGAATTCAGAAATTGTCATATAGGTATTTGGAAATTTCGATCCATGCCACCGAGCCCGGCTGGCCGAGTGGTTCAGGCGTCTGTCGTGTAAACGGAGGACGCTGGTTCGATTCCAGCCCCAGGCAGTGGATGCCTTGGTAATTTTTTCCTTTGTATACAGGATGTTTATTTAGTCACCTGCAATCATTTACGGGGTGATTATATAGGTCATACTGAGCAAATTTTACTATGGGACCAACCCCGAAATTGTGAATAAATTGCCTGTTTCTTACATTTTGGCTGTCTGACCTTGACGTTTTCTATGGTGACTAAATAAACACCCTGTATGACATTTATTACGTTCATAGTTTAAATAGTAGAAGTAGTGTGACTACTTGTAAAAAACGCCAATCACAATATGTTCATAGGAAAGTAATTTAATTTGTTCTTAGACTGAATAAATGTGATTTTGTTCCGGCATTTTGAATATTTTCCAAAAATTAAATCGACAAATACATTCTACTCGTAATTAATCATCGAACATGCCTCAAAATTTCACGAGAATCGGCTGATTGTGATCTGTTAGTAGAGGAGAACATCCGGACATACCAAAGCATTTTTGCCCACCTTAACTGCAACGGAGACTTTCGCTATCGCTCGGTCAATAACTATGTATGTATGTAAAGAGTATTTATAAGAATACTTCATATGTAACTTCATTAGAGCTGTGTTGTTTCTCAATAAAAGTAGCTTTAAAGCGTTATAAAATATCCAGTTTTATTAAGCGTACTGTATGGTAAGCACTATTAAATACTAGGTGGACTAATTTAGTAAATACTTGCTTGAAAGTTTGTCGTTTAAATTAATGACGTCGTATAAAAGTGTTATAGTGTTGCGAGGTGGCTAAGAGCCCTAACCTAGTATATTTTATGTAGCTCGTGACATGACAGTAATTGTATATTCTGTCTTTTTATTTTATTTAATCTGGCCTAGGGAATTACTTAATTAATAATGTTTCGGTGTTTAGCACAGGTGTCTAAACTACTTAGTAATTTAAGGGACCCCAGCAAGCTCGGCTCTCCATACAAACGTAGTTATCGCTCTCATTTTAAAACGACTAGCTAGATGCTAGATTGTTGTTACAATGTTTGTACTTACAATAGGATAAGGTATATCTAGTCCTGGCATTAGTTTATGTAGCTTCAGATACCATAGTTAAAAAGATACAGCGATTTTAAGTATTTCATACAAAACTTGTTTTTGCTTTATTTCGTTTGTTTTATAAACTGGAGCTATGTAAACTAATTACAGGACTAGATATATCTCATGTCATTATATTTGCAATGTTTCATTACAGTCCGACACGTAGTTTTAAAATGAAAACGAAACTCCATTTGTATGGGAGGGTGAAAATCGGCTGAGCTTGCCGGGGACTCTTTAAAAAATAGAAAATTCTGTAATTACCGAAGTCACAGTCAATCAAGTTTGCTGGATGTTAAAGTCACAATAACAAAGTCGAATACAACGCAAGCTCGGCGCTTGCCATAAGTCCTCACTCGCGGACATTGTTCGACGGAAAGTATGTGCTCGTAGGTTTGCGACTAGCACTTCATAAAATTTGTTCTAACTATTTTATTTGGCATAATCATCACGCCTCATCACTATTTTATTACATCATGAATTTACTGGGATTATTTTGTAGTGTACTTCTAAACACCATTTCATAAATACACATGATGTAAAGAAAGATTTACTGGTGCTTTATTAAATAGCTATCTATATCTACTTAAGTAAGACGTTATAAATACGTTGTTGGTAGCTTACCTGCATTGTTAAAGGCATAGTTAGATAGGCAAGTCGAGTGACATAATACGTAGCGTAGGTAGGAATAACCGTTTAAGATGAACTAACAAAATTCGATACGAAATTGTATTTCAGCCATAAATCATGGTCATAAATATTGTCTTCGTAGCAGATGTATTACCTACTCATGTTCGTTTTACTTGAGATAATAAAGATAAGACTTTTTATGTTTTCGGAGAGAACACGTGCCACCCGTGATTTAACGATTTTTACAGCTTAATATTGATCAAGTTATACAATGTATGTTGTCTGCGAGTCCTGTAATGGGTTAGTGTTATCTTCCGGTCAGCGACACTGAGATTAATAGACTACAAATCACCGGTGGACTCGGTAAATCACAGTGTTTATGAGTCATTCAAGTCTCCGGTGTGAGGCCGAGCGACCTCCGTACTGATTTGCAATCTCCATTCCTCGATCCAGAGCTTCGATATACTTCATTTTAATATATCCATACTTAGGAACAAATTTGATTATCTAATTTATGTGCCGGCCAATTTGATTGTGTCAAGACTTATGATGCGCTACAAAAGCTTTTGGATTAGTTATAAAAATTCGTATGTAATTATTTCAACAATATTTTCTCTCAATAGATAGTTGATATAGATATAGAAATATAGATGTATAGGATGCACGCATTGCGGGTTGTAAATTATTGCATTCTATAGTAACCACTCTTTCGTTTCTTTTTCTGTTCACTATGTTTAGCTATAGTTTGAAAGAAAACGAGATCATGCATTGGATTGTATTTGCAAAAGCTTTCATAAAAGCAATGCCATTAAGTGGCTGCTGTATCTGTCTACGACCGCGTAGGTTTTGTTGATGTGAATACAAGCCCCTTTGTAGAAAGTGTTCTATGTGCGTCGACGCAAAGCTTCCAGTTTTGGGAGCGAGCACGCACGCGATGACTGGCTTCATGAATATTTAGATGAGCAGTGCTTCATTAGCGCAGTCACTTGTTCGTCGAAGGAAGCGGGCGTGTCGGGATTGTGTTCTCCTGTAAGCCTGTGCGTCGCCGTCGGAGCACCTCTCAGTACACCATGGGTTCATTGAACCAAACATGATTTATTTATATCCACATAATCTTTATTATTCATTCATATTTTTCAATTGAATTGTTAAATTTTAAATCGCTTATCAATGATAATTAAGAATCATAAATTCGAATCATCTAACTGCTTGAGAGGATTTTAATAAAGAACAAGATATTACAATCGTAATCATAAGGTGCGATTAATCTTGTTGCTTATACAATTTTTAATGCCAAACTTAACATGCAGCTAACTGCTTCAATTATAGTTTTTGTGAAAACTAACGATTTAATTGTCTTATAAAAGTTCGTAAATCACGGCCCTATAAAAATGTAGGTGTTGTCAATGCATCAAAAACACTGGAATTAAGCCCCAGTAGTTATTAGCTATTGTTGAAGGATCCTGTGAACTTTCACCTTATTAATATTCAATGATTCCCCTGTTACCTATTTAACCTCTCGCGAATCAACGCCATTGTTCCGACGCCGAAATGAAAGTTCTTTATATGCATATTACATCTTCGATTCGACAGATTATCACGTAAACATAATGGGTATGTAAGCATGAAGGCATCGAAATTAATAAATTGAAATAAATATTCAAAGTAGTTATTCAGGTATTTATCGATATATTAAGATATAATGAAGAAGTTATAGGTGTTTTTCGCTTTCTACGTACCGGCCAGAAATATATCACCTTTATGTTTTTTTTGTGTAAACATATCTATAGTAATCAATATAGTTAATATTCTAGAATACATCTATTACTTATAGCTTTACAAAATAATATAATGAATATTTCTTTAAAATAATGTAAAAGTAACAGTATAATCGTCGTATTACTTAAAAAGTTGGCTTTAAGTATCAATAAAAAAATAAAGAAGTAATAGTTGAACATAATATTTATTAAATATAGTGTAACAACATTAATACTTTGTAGCAAAGCCTTTTGCTCTGATTACTGCTTCACAACGTCTAGGCATAGACTCCACAAGAGCCTCAATAGCAGATTGAGGGATTCTATGCCTTTCTTCCTGGATTTGAGAGAGCTTTTGATTGGCATTAATCCCTCTTTTACCTTTTACCGCCTTCCTAGTTCTTCCCATAACCGTTCTATTATATTTAAGTCGGGCGATTGACTTGGCCAGTCCATTAAGAGTCACACGTCGCCGCTCGAACCATTCTGTGACACGTTTCGCATGATGCTTTCGATCGTTATCCTGCTGGAACACGAATCAAGAGCCCAGAAATCGTCGTGCATAAGGTAGCATTACGTTGTCCAGAATGTCTAAGTATTTATTCTGGTCCATTATGCCCTCGTTTATGTAAAGTGGACCCATGTCTTTTGCGGACAATGCACCCCACACTATGACGGAACCTCCTCCGTGTTTTACCGTAGGAAGTTGATACTCGGGATTGTACCTGATACCAGTAGGACAACGAACCCACCTTATGCCAGCACTACCAAACTACATCGGCCCACTGCTGCGGTGTCCAGTGTTCGCGTGCTTTACACCAAGCTACTCCCATCTTTCGGTTCTTTAACGATATTGGCGATTTCTTTACAGGACGTCGTCCGTGTAATCCGGCGTCCTGCAAACGACGTCGGACAGTCCTTATAGATGGAGTAGGCTGCCCTGGGGTCGATATTTCTTTGAAAATATCCGACGCTGTTAACAGAGGATTCGCACGAGAGACACGCAAAATATTACGGTCGCCTACAGATGTAGTGCAACGTGGGCTGCCGCGTGTTTTGTAGCCAATTGAATATCTAGGAGACTTTAAACGCTTAAGTAGCTTTGTAACCGCCGATTTTGGAACACCAAACTGCTGCGAAAGCTCTTTATGGGTACGTCACGGCTTGTAGCCAGTAAAGATAACTTTCTGTTGACAGGTGTCCAAAATCTTCGACCCACGAGTCTTCGGAATCTTTGATTCGTTACACACCTTAAGTTTTTTTTTATGCTATTTCAGTGACAATTTCATGGTTATATGCGATTATAGGAATCCTGTTATATAGTATTATTTAAGTAAAAATAACAAAAACCTAAATAACGACCCTTATTGGCCAGGTTTTCTCATCGCTCGCCCAAGGAATCTATATACAAGCTACTTCATGATATAGTAAGGTAGAAATAGTTTAGAATTTATAAAAAAAAGATTTTCCTTAAAAACACAAAGGTGATATATTTTTGGCCGGTACTGTACGTGAACACATGGAAACAATTTACTAAGAATTTCTTATTATCTTTGATCGCGGTTAGTAATTTCTTTTTTCTCAAACTTGCTATGAAATGATGACATGACTTACGTCAAATTAGATCCGGAAATACTACATATCAAGTGCGATGAGTGAAGATGTAAAGGAATTTCATACTGCCTTACACACCTAGGACTGTAAATAAATAAAATAAAAATAAAAAACTTTTATTTCGTGTAACAAAAGACACATATCTTCTTAAACTAACTAAAAAACTAAATTTTAAAAATCTTAATTTATTAAACGGGCTTTACCATTCGACAGTACTAGTGGGAGAATGTTATCTTCCACAGTGTGATAAATAGACACAATCCACCCTCTCGGCTATCATCTTCAGAATGATGTAAAGCAACCTTCTTTTGTTTTTTAACGTCAAATTGTGACACAACGTCTTGGCATCCAACCATCAACTAGCTTCTACCATCAGTTAGCTTGGTACGGTGATCTGTTTTGCATATTCGTTGCTAAGCAACGGCGGTGGCGCATCGCGCAGGCGCGCGGACTTACGTGCGTAAGGTTGTACACCGCTGGTAGAGTGGCGAGCCGAGTAGGTCGCCACAAAACAAATTGACTACAATTTTTTTGTTTTAATTGCAAGTTTGAGAAAAGCACTATATACATATCTTGGCGAGAAACGGGGTTGCCGGCCGCGTATCTCTATCCGGCTTTGCTACGCTCAGCCGTATATATCTACTTGGCCTGCAACCCTACGTTGCCCGGCCTCTATAGTAATGTACTATAACCTAACCCTTTTTGGGATATATTTTACTAAGAAGATATTAAGCTCTTTCAGTTATTGGTAGAATGACTAGATACTTCAAATATGTATTATTATTTTATTCGGTAAACCAACAGCTTATGTAAACTAAAACTAAGTTAACATAAATATGTATCAGAGAAGCCAATTACAGGTTTTCACAGGCAGGATACAAAGGTAGACATATTACAGGCTAGCACAAAATGAATGACATTACAAACGCCAAAACATGCTACGAGAAAAGAAAGAAGTAATTTGTTGCTTATTTAATAGTATATTATTGCAGGGGCGGGAAAGGGCAATTCGTGGACGAGTTGCGATTTCGACAAAGAAGACGAATCCACGAATTGCTGTTCCTGCCGAGGCATATATAGTGCTTTTCTCCAAACATGCGAGGAAATCAGGTAAATTAATCATAATTTATACATGAACCAGCACTCAAATCGAACCTTCACATCAAAAACGTCAAAAACAATTTCCCTACTTTAATTATTTTTTTAAAGTTAAAGGCACAACTATTCTGCCATTCAGTACCATTCAATATTCGCTCATTTGATATAATTGTGCAATATAAGCTGTATTTGCACGCATGAGATCCTTAGAAAAATATAAAAGTTATATAGTCTTTGATTTTATTAAGCAGTATTCGCACGATCATACACGTCGGTCTTACACGACTATCCTATTGCTTGAAATGATACTGGCCTGGTCGTGTAGGCGTAGCTATATTAACTGACTGTATGCGTTTTCCTTAGTAGATCAAATGTTTTTAAAAAGTAAAAAACAATACAGTAATAACTTTCTCGTCCGCTAAAACACGACAATAATGGTTTTATTTTTTTTTAATTTGAGTTTGACCATAACGAAGACCTTCCTGTGTATTTTTGCTACAATAAGGTGAACATTTCCGAGCATATTGGAGAAATAGTATATTATTGCAGAGGCCGGGAAAGGGCAATTCGTGGACGAGAGACGAATCCACGAATTACTGTTCCTGCCGAGGTATATATAAAAATAATCATAATTTATACATGAACCAGCACACAAAAACTTGTTAAGGTTTGGTACCCAAAAACGGGGCCGTATTACTAAGACTCCACTATCCGTCTGTCCGTCCGCCTGTCTGTCACCAGGCTGAAACTCATGAATCGTTATAGCTAGACAGTTGAAATTTTCACAGAAAATGTATTTCTGTTGCTGCTATAATAACAAACACTAAGAAGAAAATAAAATGAATATTTAAGTGGGGCTCCCATACAACAAACGTGATTATTTTGCCGTTTCTTTCATAATGGTACGGAACCCTTCGTGCGCAAGTCCGACTCGCATTTGACCGGTTATATTTTCTTGTAGGTCATAAATGTAGCCTGATGTGCTAACTTCAAGTTTCTGGCCATAGTAGCTCCCGCTTTGCGTTACTTAAAAAAATCAACTTATCACTCTTTCAGGGGATGATTTTTTATGAACGCTGAAATATACGCATATACAAAGTTTCAAGTTCCGCATTTGATTTTTTTATCTGTATACTAATTTTTAACCCCTTTTTCACCACCTTAGGGGATTAATTTTCAAAAACACTGCATAGTTTTCTTGTATTTTAATAATATATCTTTTTTACGAAGTTTTTAATCCCTAGCTTAAAATAAAACTTGAACCCCATTCAAATTTTCATCCCCTTTTTACCCCCTTAGGGATAAAATTTCGAAAAATATTAAAATATATATTTTTTGTATTCGGGTCATAAGACTATCTTAGAAGTTTCAAAGCATTTGCAATGGATTCAAACTTTCAATCCCTTTTTAACCCAGTTAGGGTTTGAATTTTTAAAAACGTTCAAATATTTTTTCTTGTATTCTAACAATATGCAAATATACAAAGTTTTAAGTGCCGCACTCGAAAAACATTTTGATCTCCATACAAGCTTTCAACCCTTCTTTCACCACCTTAGGGGATGCATTTTTAAAAACACTGAAATTCATTTACTTATATTCTAACAATATGCAAATATACAAAGTTTTAAGTGCCGCACTCGAAAAACATTTTGATCTCCATACAAACTTTCAAAGTTACAACCCTTCTTTCACCACCTTAGGGGATGCATTTTTAAAAACACTGAAATTAATTTACTTATATTTTAATAATATGCAAATATACAAAGTTTCAAGTTCCGTACTCGAAAAACATTTTGATCTCCATATAAACTCTCAACCCCTTTTTAAGCCTGTTAGGGGATGAATTTTTAAAAAAAGCTGAAATTACCTTTCTTGTGTTTTAATAATATGCCCACCTACAGAGTTTCAAGTCCCACACTCTAAGACATTTTTGATCTTCATACAAACTTTCAACCCCATTTTCTTCAACTTAGGGGATGAATTTGCAAAAATGCTGATTATTTTTTTTTGTATTTTAATAATTAAATTAAATTAAATATCCGTTTATTTCAGGCCGGAGGCCCATAAAGAAAAATGTTAGTTACAATTCTTTAAAATAATATATTTTTTTACGAAGTTTCGAATTCCTAGCTTAAAATAAAACTTGAACCCCATACAAACTTTGGACCCTCATTTCATCCTCTTAGGGGATGAATTTTGAGAAACCCCTTCTTAGTGGACACTAAAGTTATAAAAACTACCTATTGTGAAAAATTCAGCTCTCTAGGTCCAATGGTTTGGGGTGGGCGTTGATTTAAGTGAGTCAGCCAGTATAGATAGATAGATAAAAGATAAATACATTAAAAACACCCATGACTCGGGAACAAATATCCGTGCTCATCACACAAATAAAATGCCCTTACCAGGGTTTGGACCCGGGACCATCGGCTTCATAGACAGGGTCACTACTGTCACTACCCACTAGGCCAGACCGGTCGTCAAAGAGGAAGACTTTCTTTTTAGGGTTCCGTAGCCAAATGGCAAAAAACGGAACCCTTATAGATTCGTCATGTCCAGACGGACAGACGGGTGTAGACAGACGTTTGTCCGTTTATGTCACAGCCACTTTTTTCCGAAACTATAAGAACTAAGTATACTGTTCAAACTTGGTACGTAGATGTATTCTATGAACCGCATTAAGATTTTCACACAAAAATAGAAAAAAAAAACAATAAATTTTGGGGGTTCCCCATACTTAGAACTGAAACTCAAATTTTTTTTTTCATCAAACCCATACGTGTGGGGTATCTATGGATAGGTCTTCAAAAATGATATTGAGGTTTCTAATATCATTTTTTTTTCTAAACTGAGTAGTTTGCGCGAAAGACACTTCCAAAGTGGTAAAATGTGTTTTCCCCCCCTCCCTTGTAACTTCTAAAATAAGAGAATGATAAAACTAAAAAAAATATATGATGTACATTACCATGCAAACTTCCACCGAAAATTGGTTTGAACGAGATCTAGTAAGTAGTTTTTTTTTTTAATACGTCATTAAATTAAAAAAAAAATCATCAAACCCATACGTGTGAGATATCTATGGATAGGTCTTCAAAAATGATATTGAGGTTTCTAATATCATTTTTTTCTAAACTCAATAGTTTGCGCGAGAGACACTTCCAAAGTGATAAAATGTGTCCCCGCTCCCCTGTAACTTCTAAAATAACAGAATGATTAAACTCAAAAAAATATATGATATACATTACCATGCAAACTTCCACCGAAAATTGTTTTGAACGAAATCTAGTAAGTAGTTTTTTTTTAATACGTCATAAATGGTACGGAACCCTTCATGAGCAAGTCCGGCTCGCACTTGGCTGCTTTTTTGGAAGTTATTTGAACTAGAACATAAGGGATCAACCATTATTATACTTTTTCAAAATATTTTGCTTTACCTAGTATTTAGTAATACATTACATTATAGTTAGTTGTATAATACATGTTTCATGTATTGTGACCGTGGAAATAGGAACAAATTTCAAAATGATTATTTTTTAGTAAATAATACTATTGTAGCGGCAAGGCGTCGACGCGCGTTAGAGTCAGCAGTTTTGGTAAACAGTTTAAATGAACATTCAGTACGAGCAGTCGCTTAGCGCAGCTCGACAAGTGCGCACATTCTTAATACATACGCGATACCGCGACGCCGCCTGGTCTTGCGCCTTTTCTCTAAACGTTTGTGTTTTCTAATAATGTAACCTTCTGATACTAATTTGGAGTCTGAATAAATAGATGTATTAAAGTGAATCTTCGTTTATCTCCTCACCATAATAGGGTACCCACAACAGTACTCTAAACTATTTTCTGTTATTATATAATTAACGGAGGTAAATATCTGCAGAGGTGTAAGGCAGGGGGACCCCTTGTCGCCAAGAATATTTATTACTGTTTTACAAAATATAATGAAGAACCTAAACTGGTCTAACAAAGGCATAAATATTGAAGGAAAATATTTAAGTAACCTACGATTTGAATTTGAATCAGCCGCACAGTTACAATCAATGATCGAAGATATATACGTTGTAAGTAAATAAAAATATAGGTCTAGAACTGACCACCACAATCGAGACTCTATCAAAGTAAATAATAACACTCTTGACTATGTTGAAACCTACATCTATCTGGGTAAACAGATTTCCTTCAAGAAAAC
Organism: Cydia pomonella; assembly: GCF_033807575.1. Classification (NCBI taxonomy): domain Eukaryota; kingdom Metazoa; phylum Arthropoda; class Insecta; order Lepidoptera; family Tortricidae; genus Cydia; species Cydia pomonella. Next base: position 10,208,035 of record NC_084707.1, read on the forward strand.
CCGACATCTGGATGAAGTAGATAGATGTGTTAAAATATCCTGGAACAAATACTGGAGTTACAAACAACCGTTAAAATCAAACCTGCCCCTGAAACTAAAAAAGAAAATACTGGATTCCTGCATACTACCATGCCTTTCTTATGGATGTCAAACGTGGATTTTCAATTCGTACACAAAAAATAAAATCAACACGTGCCAAAAAAGCATGGAGCGGAGTATTCTAAATATAAAACGTGTCGATAAAAAGAAAAACAGAAATAAGACAAAAAAACAAAAGTAATTGACGCTCTGACATAATGCAAAAAATTGAAATGCCGATGGGCTGGTCAGGTCATGTCACAAGAATGAACGACAACAAGTGGACAAAGTCAGTGACAACATGGCCGGGTCCAGCGGGAAAACGCAGGCAAGGAAAACCATTAGAAAGATGGTCAGATGAAATTATTAAAGTAGCAGGACAACAATGGATGGAAAAAGGCAAAATAAGAGATAAATGGAAGGAGTTGGAGGAGGCCTATACTCGAGAGAGGTCCTTAATATCCGAGACATAAGTTATATATTCATTAGACACTTAATTTTTTTTTTTAGTTTATTCGGAAAAAAAAACAAAATTTTATTAAGTTATTCTAATTATATTTCAATCAAATTAAATAACAAATTAATGACATAATGTAAACAATTTTAGAATATATTTATAAGTAAATTATTTATGAATTAAAATTAATAATGTAAATAATGCATGCATTCACATTAGTATATTGCAACGATATTAAGGAATAAATGGCTTTTTTATTTTTTATTTATATAATTTATTAAGCACTATGTACCTCACGATGTTACTCATAAGAAATTTGCATATGATATACCGCAACCAACTAATTATGTATTTAGTTAACACTTACAAATTTTGATCTCAAATGAGTGAAGTAAGGCGCGTGCGCTGTGGAACATGATGAGTTCTTGACGTTGGCTTATTACAATTGTGAAAGTAAGATATTTAAGCGGTTGAGCTCTGTACCGTTGACAGGGACAAGGCGCTGGGACGGCCGGCGTGGGCGCGCGGCTCCCGTACCGCCCCGACAATACGCTGCGCCCGCGCCGCGCCGCCGCCGCGAAAACTACAAACCCATTGTGCTGTACCGTACCGAGCCTCTGAGCCTTCATTAAAACTTGACTTACCTACTCCATGCTGCGCATTAAAACTAACTAGTTTATGCTGGGGCAGCGTAACTATCGCCTCAAAGTCGAGTATTGAGTAAGTAATCCTTACTACAAAAATCACCCAAATTTTAACATTAAATCGGTAGCAGTTACAAAATTATTGTTAAGGGAGTCCCATTCCAGGCAGTGAACAGTCATATAGGTCCGAAAAACCATAATAAGAAATAAAAGAATGAGGATGTTCGTCAGACACAAGATCATAAAACGAGCCCTAAAATGTTAAACGACTGCTCAAAATTGGTGGTAAGAAGAAATTACAAAATAAAAGGACGAGATTACGGTACTTTGAATGAATTTTCGAGAGAGTCCGTCTTAACCTATATTTCACTTTATGGGTGAACGATTTTTACAACCTACTGCCGGACACTCCAAATGGCGACGACTCTGTAGAAAGTTTCTGTAATGATTACGTTAAAGCAATAACCCGTACTACGATTATTGTATACTTGAATAATCACTTGTCTATGGTTTTTTATTAGCGAGATAGGAAGTATGTATAAATATTTTAGTTCAATGTATCCAACTCTCTTAAACTTGGATTCGTGCATTTGCTTTTATGGAGTCGTAAGCATATGGATAATCTTTTCGTTTCTTGTTTTGTTACGGTGGAAGTATTTACGCACGCTTGTCACACGGCTGGTTGGAGTAAAGTGGATTTCAGAAGTAACAAATCGGAGCTGGTCGGTGACAAAGGCAACCGCGACCGTTGCGTCGCAGGCGGCGCGGCAGGCGTGAGCGTCGCGCGTCCTCCGTCGCAGCCCGTATGACAACGCCCGCGATGACTGATTGTGTCCGTCCGTCGCTCCGCATTCGCTCTCTTTGTGCTCTCGAATAATCCGCCGCGTCGTGATCTGGAGTCTAACGGTGCAGGTCCGCCAGCCTATTGAGCTCACTCATAGTAATAGGCACAATTTTTCAAGCTTTCACATAAGTCTCTACTAATACCTGTTATACTAAGCCAAAAATCCATGATGTGATATATTGTAGTAATTGTGTTTGTCTGAGTTAATAAGCTCGATAACTTAACTAATTAGTCATAGGGTTGCTTACAAAATTGAGACCTGTATTTGTATAAATAGGTAGCTCGCCGCTAACGATAGTATTAATGTATTGGCCATTACAACCTGTTCCTAGTCGTAAGGGTAAATCATATTACACAGACACACCTGAGACTTGTGAAATGAATCATGAGTTAAAATGTCTGTGACGGCTTGTATCCTTTATATTTAAACAGTTATATGGTAAACATACCTATTCAGGTATAGGTTTGTTACAGAAAATTATGACAAGTTGTTTTCGCATCGATCAATATCCATTTATTTGGACATCCATTATACCCATTTGGCGTAGGTACTGATGTGCCGTGTGGAAAAAAATCGGTACGGTAAATTTCTCATTTCCAATATGAAAGTTTCCTTCGTTTCCTGTGAAAATTTCGTGAAATATTCGAGAAATTTTCTAGCTGTATGGAAACTTTCCATAACTTGCACTTGCGGAAACTATAAAACTTGTCTATTTACTTAAAATAATCATGATTTATTCACAGATTTATCTACTTAATGTTGAGGTTAAAGTCATGGAACACGAGTTCTCACACTAAGGTTAATCCAATGTGTGTTAAAATCTCAGATCTCACCTGCACACAGCCAACCACCTGTTAACTGCAACTCCGCAATATAAAAAAGAAAAAGAGCGAGCGCCAGCCAGTGCAAAAAACAAGAATCCAAGACGACACGTTTGGAAAATAAAAAAAGCTCTCGCCCACCAGATGGTCGCCTCGACGCGCCGAGAAACCCGCTTTTGAGCAGGTTGTGATTGTGACTTACCACGCATATTCATTTGCGCTTTTGAATGTGGTGAAAATTGAATTACAAAGCCAATTGAAATGGGTTATGATATAATAATCTAGTCACTTTAGTTCTACTTCTGGTACCTACTTTATATTTCATTAGGTAAGCCTAATACTAACTTCTTAGAAATCTACTTCTCAAGTACCAAAATGTTCCATAGAAGTGCCTACTCATTCCCGGACACTACGCCGCTTACGAGGACGCTTTTGAGGAATTACGCTTGAAATTGTGAACGAATGTACCTACATAATACATATATTCCTACAAGGGACTAGAATTCCAGATCTCATTTTTTCTAATTTGAAGAAGGAGATCAACAAAGAGTTTTTTCGGACAAATGTTTACAGTGCTGCCAGCTTTTGAGAAGACATACGGCACTGAGACGTGGTGGCTTACAAGGCTATAAGAAGGCTCAATGTCACCCAAAAGGCAATGAAGCAAGCGGGCTAGAATTAGGAAAGAGAACATCTGCAAGAAAATCAATGTCGCTGACATTCGTCATCTGTTACTATACTTAAGTGGCATTGAGCGGGTTACATTGCTCGTATAACCAACGTCTGGAGCTGAGAGTTGGTCTGAAGTGATACCGGAAGACGCAGCCAGAAAATAACAAAGTGGATTGACGATCTGGTCAAGATCGCATTACAAGGAATCGTTGGATGAAGATTAATAGTTAGTGATTTCATTAACTTAATGATTACCCACTAAAAATATGATTTTAAGATGGATTTTACTTACAGGTGTATTAGGGTGGATCGGTGTAATAGGTATGAAAAAAAGTTTTTCTTGTGTATTAAAATAGGCATATAATCAAATGTTACATGCATAAAACTTCAGAATATGAAATATTTTTAAAATTGGACAATGGCAAGTACTGCCCCATCTAAATTAAAGTTTTGAATTTTTTTAATACTTATATCCGAACTGATTCCTAATAGGTAAATTATGTTAAAATTACTTATTAAAAATAAATAAATAAACAAGCAACTTATGAATGTATTTTGGCCTGCTAACATTGTGTTTCCCTTGTTGATCAATGTGAGGGTAGTTTTAACTGCAGTATTAGCCTAGTGTACCCTACATTGTCACGAAAAGTGAGAAGTTGTATGAGATTGTTATCAGTAAGTAAATATTAACTTAAGACGATAATTGTTAAAAACGTTGTCTACTCTGCGAAGTGATTTCATGTGCCCTGTATTTGGCCATGGAAGAGATTTAAAAGTTAATGTTTTGCTTACTTATGAAGATATCATTCTGTGCTGCTTATGGGTAAGTCGTAATAAGAAAAAACAGTACCAAAACTTGACCACGGATACCTGCCAGAAGATAGACTAAGTATTACAAATTTGGTAAACGGCATCAATTCCAACTGTACGACCTCGATCTGTTATCAGTAAAATTATGTATTATGACAAATAATCGCAGTTTACTGAAATTCTACAAGAGTCGTCAAAACGTTGAATCTTACATACATCGCATATCAATGTTTAGAGACAAGGCAAAGGTTTTATTTTTGATATATGCATCAGCATGTCTGTGTAAAAATATGAATGTGAAAAAGTGTGAGAAACTACTGAAAATTCCAAATTTCGAAATCTCATTTTTAATTCATCAACAAACGGAAAAGAAAATTACCATTGGTCGCATACACGTCAAAACTACGTACAAAAATATGAAAACAATAGAGAAAAGACAAAATATGAATTGTTTGAACTAAGTGTTGAGTATTCTTCGTCATCTCACAGTTAAGACCAAGAGATTGGAGATTTATTTCTGCCTTTTTCTGAAACGCCGACTTTCAAAAGAAAGCAACAAGTGTTTTCATGGCCACTGTCGCTTATACAATCGCTGAAAAACCTAAGCACGTATGTTATACGTGAAGGCATAGAAGACCTGGGGAAAATTGATAATTTGATTTTACCACTATTTTAAATTGTACCCTTCTCATACTCAAGAGTACTTAAAGATGCCTTAAAATATTGATAAAGGCCTCTGCTGCTGTTTGTGGTCATAGGATCAAATCAATAGCAAAAGAGATGGTTTTATAAAAGCAAGACTCAAATCTTGCAAACTAATGCCTCTATTCAACTCCAAAACGATTATAAAATTGAATAATTTTCTAACTTTAAGCTATAATTCGACACCAAATGCAACAACTAATTCTTTAGTTTTATTTAAATTATTACAAGTCTGTAGCATCCAAATAAACATAGTATGAATAAAAATAGTATGTTTTAATATTTTTTTCATATATTTAAGTTAATACCCCAACAAACAGAGTTCCTTCCACTTTTCAGCAGGCTTGGGGCAGTACTTCCTGATATATTTCAGGAATTATAATTATACAAAATTTAATGTTTTTGTAACTAGTAACTTTCTGATACCTGCCAAAATCAAAATTAGAAAAAAAAAACAATCCACCCTAAGGTGTATGCATACCCGGAAGGTCAAGCCAATTCGGACCGAACTTTAGTGTACTTAAATGTAAGGTATTTTCTAATGATAGGGCTAAACAAACAATAAAAGCGTTAAGGCGTTCTGGCTACGATTTTAATTTAGGTTGGGTAGTTATTTCTATGTAACAAATATAATCTTTGTTTCGAATATTCGCTCCAAAATGCCACATACACAATTTATTGTGAATTTCGCCGAGATATAATAGCCGATTTTAGGTGTAGCGGGGCAATGCTGACTGGGGGAAATTTCAACTAATCGTAATATCTTCCGTGTTTTAAGTTATTAACTACAGTGTCATCTATGTCCAGATAGCAGAAAAGCTTGTTCATAATTTCACCATAGATGGCTTTGAGAGTCCAAGTAATGCTCTCTGATCTACGCGGCTATGTTGTTTACGACAAAATTCATTGCGTGCATGTGCGAGTTATTTCCTCAAATATAAAAATGTGGTTTTCAATGTGTTTTTATAAGTTTTTCGAAGGGAAGTCACAATTTATAGCCTATTTTATGTTTGTACGTCACTTAATCTACCTAATATAGTTTATGTTTTAAAAGTATCTTAGCGATAGTTTAAATAACCCCACTAAAAAACAGCTAATTTCGATTTTTTGGTAGTTAAAATTAACCCTACATATGTTATATGAAGTTGATCAAACACTTTCGATTTACATTAAATTATACTGTGCTATAGTAATATAAGTTTTTTTAACGCAGATTTAAATAAATAACCGGCCAAGAGCATGTCGGGCCACGCTCAGTGTAGGGTTCCGCAGTTACTCTTCCGTCACAATAAGCTAAACTGGAGCTTAAAGTATAGTAAATTGTTAACCAAGGGATGAAACGGTACCTTTCACCCGAGTTAAACAAATAGGCAAATTTGCATAATCAGTACCTAATTAAAGTAAGTCTTTTTACTATGAAGGGAAAACTTTTTGCGATAACTCAAAAACAGCTAAACTGATCATGTCCGCTATAGTTTTCATTTAATGTCTTTCTTAAGCTCTACTTCCACGATTTTTTTCATATTTTTTGGACCTATGGTTCTAAAGTTAGAGGGGGGGGGGGGGCACATTTATTTTTTCTTTCGGAGCGATTATCTCCGAATATATTCACTTTATCAAAAAATGTTTCTTGAAAACCCCTATTAGTTTTGAAAGACCTTTCCAACGAGACCCCACACTCTAGGGTTGAAGCGAAAAACAAAAAAAAATTAAGATTTTATTGTACGACTTTGTCGGCTTTATTGATTTATTTATTCATGCCAAATTTCAGCTTTCTAGCACTAACGACCACGGAGCAAAGCCTCGGACAGACAGACAGACAGACAGACAGACGGACATGGCGAAACTATAAGGGTTCCGTTTTATGCCATTTGGCTACGGAACCCTAAAAAGACGTGTAAAACGGCAGACAAATTATCGACTGATTTTTAATAGACACGAGTCCCATCACTATTTACTATGGCTATCAGTTGAAATTACCGCTAAATTCTAGTTCAGTCTTTTTTGTAAAAATTAACGTAGCTATTTAAACAACGGATTCAATTTAGATCCCTTACGCCATGACTAACCACAGAAGCTCAGGTTTAGCAGTGCAAGTTCACTGTAACGAAACTTATTATAGTTATTAGCAATAATTTTATTTGCCCCTCGGCGGGGTAATTACAACTTTTTTGCCTTTTTATACAAAACACCCATTGTAAAGTATACGGGTTCAACATTTTTGGGTGTGAGTCTGAAATAATGAAACCTACATAACTAATCTACAGTATGAAGGCAACTAATTGTCAATAAAAGTACATATAACTAGATAGTAGTTTTCGGTAGTCAAAGCTGCACTCTATAACTTACCAGTCGAAATTGTCCCGCTGCACCTTACTTATTATTTATTATATTAATAAATAAATTTATTAGTTTAATAAATAAAATTTAATAGGTATTAAGGTTTAAAGGGGTTATATAGGTAGTTAATTCATACTATAGTGGACCGAGGCTCGGATCAAGATGAAAAAACCGTTGATATTTGAAATATTGCATTAGGCAATATGAGCGCACTAAAATAGCACCGAACATACCTTCTCTTAGCTTGCGACGCTAGTCATACTTAGTCTGATCCGAATCATCCTGTGATCTGATTCGCCTCGGTCTACCCTACTCTAATTTCATAGTATCTACCTTTTTTCGGTTAGGTACTCGTACCTAGTAGTTTCCATTACATTGGAAATCCCTGAAATAGGACAAGAAGCTCTACATTGCTATAGGCAAAGATTCGAATGTACCTTCAGTCTGCGTTGTTATAATTTTAGTCATAAGTATCTAGTAATTTGTTTATATGAATAGGCCCACTTGGTGCGTCACAGGATGCCTGTAAGTACATCAAAAGAACAAATTTTGGTTTTCTACGAATGCTAATTTTATTAATGAGTAGAGATGGGTAGTGGGTAAATACTCACTCAGTAAATACTGAGTTCCTGAGCAAGAAAGTATTTGTGATCGCAGTGAACTATTTTAATTTAGAATCTTGAGCGTAGTGAAATAATTCCTTCTTGCGAAAAAAACCTACACCATATCAAAATTTGCACCTGCACCCTTGTTCTATTGTAGGGTCATTCACTCGCTCGGTACTCAAAATCAGTAGGTAAATCAATTAACAATGTCAGTTCAATAATTTACTTATAGGTACTTACCTCATACCTCTATAGTTAGTAGGTAAGCGAAACATGTGTGATCGTCCCGCTACCTCGATCGATTCTCTTAGTGGGGCCACATAAAAATCTATCGTTTTAATGCTTATCTGTGTAGCTTTTTTATAATGTTTGATGATATTATTCCTACGGCGTTCGTTTAGCGGCTCGCGCAGAAATTAATTGGCCATATGTTTTCGTTACGTTGTTCATTAAAACCGTCTCTTTCAAAAGACAAGACCCCATATGGTGCAATATTTTTTTGACTGCAAAAACAGACTGGAAATGTTAAACCGACAAAACAATCAAATAACAACCTGGACAAAAAAATCGGACGTTCCAACCTGTTTTAAATTTAAATAATGTGTCAAGTCATCTCATCACCTTAGTTCCTGTTCCTTTTCTTTTATCTTTTTAACTGTTTTACAAATTAGACCCGGCGAGGCTTCACGCAGGGCGAATATATGAAGGTGTTAAACTTGTACTCGGGGTCTTTTTTTATCAGGCAGACCATTGTATATTGTAACAACAAGACCCCGATGATGAAAATTAAATAGACATCTAAGCCCATTTCTTCGATTTCGATTTTATTCACAAATAAGCTTACAGTCTAATAAACCAGGCGCTTATAAGTAATGTTATTATAATTATTATACACGCTATGTCACACTTACACTATGAGAATTACATGTCAACCTTACAAAAACAAAAACCAAATTCGATTATATAATATTATGTCGATAAAGTAAATAAATATGAATGATAATCAATTAAATTAAGTTAAATTCAAAAATTCATAAATGCCTTTAATAATTTGGTAAGATTTAGTAATTTTCACTATCTAGGCAACATCAAACATAATAAAAAAACATAAACATCCTGGTGTTAAGAGTAGTACGTGATTAAGTTAACGAATATGGTTTGGATGTCGTTTTATAAAAAAAGATATTATACGATGTGGAGCTATGATACTAATTAATGACTTTTGTCTAGAAACCTGGTTGTTAATGAGGCTTCCGTGGTTAGCGAGATTACTTAAAGATTGGGAGTATTAATTGCTTCAGCACTAGCCGGGAAATCGGCCCGCCTTCGCAATTAGTTCCCAGCTTACTAATGCCCATGTAACTTATGGTCGACGATAGCAGCCGTCTGGTGTCGCTCATTAATGGATACTATCCATTACTAATACACTTCAAACAACATTTCACATTCTAATTTAAGAGGTAATTATTTCATTCGACAAATGATTACCTAGCGTATGTCATACTCATTATTATCTTGGTAACTATATACTAAATCAGCTCAAAAGTTTCCTTTAATATTTGTCCTTTAATTTAATACAAAAAAATATAACAGCAGTGAGTTAAGAATTGAATCACAGATCTTATAACACTCCCAGAACGTTAACGTTAATCAGTAACAGCTGTTAAAGCAATTAGTTTTTTTGTGAAGATCTTTTAGTTTTAGCAACATTGGTCACTATAAAGGACACAGGTGGACGAAGAAATAACTGAGTAGCAAAGGATAGGGGCGCTACCTGTACAAAGTCGTGTCGTGTGCGCACCTGTGCCCGCATGCCCTCTTATAGCCGATAGATTAATAAATTGTGATCACGCCACGTTCAGCCTACGTTAAACCACTCTATATCATACACATTGAGGCTTCCATTTACTGCAGTCATATAAAAAAACTCAAACCTGCTGTGCGCCATATAAGTTTGAATGTGATATGGGGTATGACAATTAGTTCGTTATGGCATTTCCATAAAAAGCTATGCGGACGCTTGTGTCATAACTTCGCATCATTCTTGCTCGTTCAAATCTCAACAATCAGTTCTTTAATCACAAACAACATTACACATTATGATAACTACGTAAGGCATCATTAATACACCAGTAATATTTATTCTTATTTCATTGTTAGGATATCAGAAGGTTGCAAACATTGTGCTGAATCAAGAACAAGATACAATCATTCAATAAAATAATAAATGATTCCACTCTGGCGCATCAACACTTAAGTTGTTAAGGGCACTTCACAATTTATATGCCTACTGCGTGCGCGCTACTAAGACTCACTTTGATGCTGCGTATCTTAGCGGAATTGAAATATCTTGTACCTACATATTTAAATGCTAAAGTCGTAAATATTAGCGGCACTGGCTTACGTATATTTCCTTTGTTTATTGTGTATTTCATTATCCCCGTATTGCGGTCAATTGAATGCTGTTGCAAGTGTAAAACGAGCTGAAATTTATTAGGATGAAGATGTCTTCGGCCGGGATGAGCAGTCAGCAGCTAGCCGGCGGCAGCGCGGGCGCGGGCCCCGGGGGGCGCGCTGCGTCGGATCTTATCGCATTTATCTGCTATATTGATTGCGCCCGTGTCGAAAGCCTCGCCTGGCCAAAAGCGGCGCAAACGCAGATTGAAACCTGAATGTTCAAGATGATTGATTACAACGTAATGGATACTGACACTTGAGGACTCACAAAAAATACCGATGCGACAATGTATAAGTATTTATGAGTCGTGCTTTTGGTCGGGTATACTTATGGCACGTGCCATATATTAACGATAAGTGCACGATTTCCATTTCTTTATAAGTATAAAAAAAATATTTTGGTTCATTCTTCGAACCACGCATTGTTGCAATAAAATGCATAGCACTTTTGTTTTTGCCTTCAAAATTATACTACCACATTACCAATTACGGAGATTTCACGCTCTTACGGCCCATAACGGTGATGTAATGAGTTTTAAAGAGCTTTTTGAGCCCGTGGAATTCAAAATCTCTGCAAACAGGCAGGATCTTAATCTGAAGATTGAAGATGGCCAGATATTTTACTTAAGTTTTTTCGTTCCGTGTTTTCTCTTAGCGAATTTTCTTCGAAGCCTTCTTTTGACGTTGAATGTGGTTTATGACCGTATTTCGATAATCATTACATATAAATAATAGGTTTACTGTCAGGAAGAGACACTTTAAATTCATTAATCGTATGTTCGGCTGTCGGTATAAAATGGTAACATAATTAAAAAAAGTTCGCGAATTTTGATGAGGCTAATGCGTCGTCGCGGTCCAGCATGTTATTAAGAATAATAACGGGTGATAAAGCTGTAAATTGCGAGTGCGTGAGGTCGAAGCACCCGACAGTCGCGGCTCCCGGACTGAGTGTCCACCGCCAATTGATGGATATTACCTGCCGCCGAGTCGCCGAAAAAATTGAGGCAAATGCACTTGTCAAGAGAGGTCACGATTGATCTGATTCAGTTTATGATATTTAAGAGGTAGCATTTTAAAGTAGTTTTAATGTTAAGTATGTAACGGTTACATTCGTAATGTGAAGGTACTCGGACTCGTATTTATTTTAGCCCTCATACGATAAATGTTTCTACTTCTACAGATTTGTATGATGTTTTCATCTAATTGCTTTTTCAATTCCAGAACTGAGGTTCTATTACGTTATCTCTGAAAAACCTTCCCAATGCTACGTAACTATTTTTCTAACAGATGTTGTATAGTTATGTGTGATGTTGTTGTCGATTGCGTTATCTCTAATTTTGTTTGTGATTTGTACCGTTTATTTTATTGAGGCGTGCTATATATAATGGTATTCTATTCTAACAGTTCTATCTAATCCTGAAGGAAAACTGATTGAGATTAAAACCAGCGCATCAACGAGCATCTTTGCTCAGCACATGCTGAGACTTTTCCCAATACGATCATAAATTCTGATCTGTATAAATGACTTTTTTTTAAATGCTATTATAAGAATCGCTGGTAGCCTAGCGGTAAGAGCGTGCGACTTGCAATTCGGAGGTCGCGGGTTCAAACCCCAGTTCGTACCCATGAGTTTTTAGGAACTTACCTATGTATTTACCAGTCGCTTTTCGGTGAAGGACAACATCGTGAGGAAACCGGACTAACCCCAATAACGCCTAGTTTACCCTCTGCGTTGGAAGGTCAGATGGCAGTCGCTAAAAAACTAGTGCCGACGCCAAATCTTGGGATTAGTTATCAAGCGGAGCCCAGGCTCCCATGAGCCGTGGCAAAATGCCGGGACAACGCGAGGAAGAAGAAGATATTTTTTATTCTATTATGTAACTGTATTTTCTTGTCCAACTTGTCTGTATGAACAACAAACGGGATCACTAGTTTATAGGTAACCTTCCAAAGCACGGAAGTACTCGTCGTCTATATATGTAGGTATAAATAATTCAAGGGTATATCAGTTAAGTCGTTCGTAATAGGTTAGGATGTAACGGCGCGTAACATCCACCTGTCGCGTGCGCGGCGCGTGCAACTGCCAACGGTGCGCGCTAGCGTGGCCGCACTTGCTGGTCACCAGCGTCACCCACCGTGGCGGTGCAGCACCTGACGCTCCAATGTGTCGCACTTCGCGTTTCTATGACGATACCGTAATACAAATTGTTTTGAGTGACCCTTTATAAAAACCGCTGACGGCTTTACACACTCAACTTATTAAGTACACGTCGTAACAATAAGCTCTTCCCCCCGAAACCAATTTCGGACATGTACAAAAATGCCCTTATTTCAGTGCAATCCAGATTTATAATAAGCTGCCAAACAATATCATGAATATAAAAAACCTTAACTCATTCTCGTCAAACTTAGTATCAAAGGCATACTATTCCGTCCAAGAGTTTATGGAGGATAAATTTTCATAAGTACTACTAATAATTATTACATATTAACCCCTTGTGTAAAATATATTAACTTAGGATTACTTACTTAATACAAGATGTAAGCTAGGATAAAGTTGTTATTATTTAGGATTTTTATTTATCTTAGGTATGTATAAACACTAGTTTTAAAAATTGTTCCTTAAATAACTAGATATACAATTAATTTGCAATGCCTTAACGGGGCGCCATGTTTTCCACAAATTTTATAGTGACAACTGTATACCTATGTATCGTGGTTCACAATAAACGATTCTATTCTATTTTAGGTATTTGGCAAATAAAAATTGAGTTACAAATGAAGATGATGCACTTAACAAAACCAGAATAGAGATATAATTTGTGATGAAACGCTTAAAATGTTATGAACTTATTTTAGAAGTAACTCTGTTTAGTAATATTTTGGAAGGTACCTAATTTATATATTCTATATTTAAGAATGCAGATTAAACAGTATTATTAACTTATATTATGCTGTGATTATCAAAGCGACGCAACATTGCGACAGCTACAATGTTAAAGACAGTTAACACACTTGTTCTGCATGCTCGTATGTATGTCGTCGCATAGATTGTTTCCACAATTGTATGGGTTGCGTGGTAAAAAAAGATTAGTTGCGTAAATAAATAAAACATCCATCTGTCTAACTCGTCCGACAGCGAAACAAAAGTAAGATTCGTCTCCCAGTCTGTTATATGAGTTACAAAACAAAATGAATACCTACTCAACTGTCTTGCGTTCGCTAACCCGCTTGCGTATTACATACTTATATTATGTATTAATGTGACATATGAATATTAGTAACCCGAAGAGCACAGTGGGAGATACGAAAATGTTAAGGATGTAAGTAATATTGCGCACTGGGTGGCCGCAGGCGAGCAACTAGATCGCCTACGCTTCAGTGCAGCCAAAGGTTATCAGAGACCAAGCACAGATTTCGCAACTTACAGGTGTATTTCGGATTTGCAACTTTCCTTTCTTTGTTAATGAGAGCTAGTCAGCGACCGTGCTTATTAATTTCGAGTTTATAAATATTTACACTAGATCCTACTTACTCATAGTGTTGTGTTCGGCCTCATTCGTCGGACTCAGGTCGGCAACGCGCATGTAGCTCCTCTGGAGTTGCAGGCGTACATGGGTTACGGAGACTGCTTACCACCAGGCGGGCCGTATGCATGTTGGCCACCGACGTAGTATACACAAAAAAAGTTTTTTTGACGTCAAAACAATATTAAGATATAAACTTCACAGGAGTAGGTACCTATCGCGCGAGTAGAAATCCATCGAAAGTTTGCATAAGTCAACGAAAATAATACCTTATACGAGTTTGTTGATGGAAACTTGACTTACCCTCGGTAACATCATAGCCACCATTAACGTTTATTATCGTGGAAAAAATATGTTAGTTAGTAATTCAGCATTTATACAGGGCACGTGCTGAGCTCATACCGGCGCGTGCGCGGCTGCCCGCCGCTCGCGCCACGCTCCGCCGCACCACACCCTCTACCCCTATCCTCGTGACATTACCACTTTTTACAACAACGCTAACACTCATCTAACCGTCATGTGCACGACAGTTGGTGTTAGACGTAGATAACAATTGAATCCAATAATTAACATGACCATCCAATTAAACAAAAAGCCCGATAACTATCACTTAATATGTATTACTTAATTTTGACTGCGTATGCTGTATGATAATCCTGCTCGCTCTCGTGGCAACTTTTAAGCATAAAACCCACAAATTTTATGATAACTTTCACAACTTGCTTGCCATATATACCCGAATGATGCAGTAACGAGACGCCAGACTAATAAATGGTTATATTTTGGTACAGATATAATACTCATAAAAAACTATAGTATACAGATTATTACATCATAAAAATCCAGATTATCTTTGGAAATTGCCATGATGCGTTCGCACCTCATTTACACCTATTGTATATATGCTGTTCTTTGTAGTAAAGATAGACAACCAGATGGTCAGATTTCACCATTTCTAGACTACATGCCTAAAAGGAAATCATAGGGTTACAGTTATTCCATTTGCGACAGCATAACATAGTCAATAAATATTAGTACCTAGTTACTGATAAATTCAATATCAATGTCCTTGATACTCTAACAGCAGTGAGTTTCAGTACTAATTTCTAGTTGTCGCCGTACACTACGTCATGTCACGTTATATACAGCGTGTATTTTTGATACTAATACATAATCAAAGGGCAGTTCGTTTAGGCTGTAATTAACACACTTTCATAGGTTTTATAAAATTTGGACGACTTTTATTTTTTCATACAAAATAATTCAGCAAGCAATGTATCACTAGGTACTTTGTTTTTACTCAAAACGTCTCATTAATAACGCGACGTCACAACTGTCACAAGTCATCATGATGTACGAAATACATTGCCGCTCGAAAAAAATGCAAAAATTAATTATGCTCTGGTAGTGAAGACTAAACTAAAAAAAACTTTCAGAATTCTTTTATAGCACTAAATCCTACGTCTAGTTTAAGTTTGAGGTTATATCAAAAATACACACTGTATAAACGCTGCTGTCTTCCCATACGAACTGTCGCTATATCCCAAAACACAGTCAATAATAATGTTTTTTATAGCCAATTAGTAGTATGTTTTAAAAAGTATAGAAGACGTTGAAGAGTAGGCAAGGACATGCGGCCAGATTCGAAGAATGAATAAGACACGTTTAAGATCTTTTCATCACACTTGCTCGAAAAAGATCTTATTTCAAGCAGGAATACTGTAGGACAAAGACCTATATTTTTCCCTCAGGAGTTATGGATTGTGAAAAAAAAGCTATAACTCCCGAGGGAGATATAACTTTTTTATTTATTATGTCACTAATTCATACAAACCACGTAGTGTAAATGAGTTCTACTTTTAAAATACTGCCGTTAATAATTTAATACATATGTTTGTTTATGTTTAAAAATATTTAATTTGATTAATTTAATAGCATTTTTAAATATTTTTACATAATTTTCAATCGTGGCTGCATGCCGATTAGGTCTGTGCCTTCGATGCCTAACCTGTCAAAGAATGACAATATGGCGGACGAATGTATGAAATGTCACCGTATTTAAGAATTATTTCGCTTAATATTAAATTTTTTCTCCGCAAGTGTGATGAAAAACATTGTGTGTAACTCCGGGGGTCAGAATATTGCAACCCCGGGTCCTGAATTACCATCCTCGTTACCCCCCTCTTTGCACAATGTACTATTAAAAGATCGATAACTAAACGGCATGTCGAAAATTGACGTTTATTTCGATTCCGTTGTGATCCCAATAAGATCTATCTACGATATTTCTAACGTCAAAGTGACATTGGTTGCCTAAATCGAGCTGCTTCTGTCAATTATACGACATACAAATGATATCTAAATGAGAAGTTATCTAAACCAGAACTTATCGTTATCGTTATCGTATTTCATTCTTCGAATCGGGCCTATGGTGTGTGTTGGCGCTGGCACAGGGCGCCGCACACCGCACCGGTCCGGCTTTGAACGCGGATGCGGGCGCGCCGTGCGGACAGCGCCAGTGGAGCTCGCGCCGTATTTTATTTATAATTACGGACTGCGACCCGAGACCCGGACCTGTCGCGATTTCACCTGCTATTATTGCCATTTTATTCATTGTTATCGAGTTTATTACGTTGCCTGTTACAGATTTTACTGTTTGCAGGTTTTAACGAATGTACTTAATGATGAGAGTATCTTAGTGCTGATTTCTCCTTATAAACACGCATATGTAACGATCATCTCAGTGAACGGCGTCCGTTTAATTGATATGATTAAGTTTTAATGTTTTTCTTGATGTACATGTAAAAGGAAAGTATGTATAAGTGTATTTGCCTTTTACGGTCGACTTTCTTGGGTAAGTATCTACAATAATAAATGTTCGTGATGTCTGATCGTGATTGTTTTTATTTTAGGGTTTTTTTAAGTAACAATTTGAGCCCAATCGATCTCGCCCGCAGCGACATCGAGCGCGAGCGCCTTTTTTTATTGCTATTATTGGAAGAAGTAATAGCTCAGGTGGGAGTGACCTCGGTTAGCATTTATGTGGCCGTAGACCGTCCGTTTAGTAATAAAATTATTTCCTAGTACAATAATACTCATAGTTTTAAGTAGAGTAAAATATACCTGTCTTAGGGCCGAGTTAAAAGGTGACCATTCAACTGATTAAATTACACCTCGATTATTTAAATTCCGTTTACGATCAAATTGCACATTTGTTACATTTACCTAGGTGCAGTTAAACCTTTGACTACTTCAATCCTAAATTAACGTTAACTTTTGGACTAAGACTTAAATATACCTTATTACCTGGTGCCCTTTTAGTCCTTCTCTATTTACCATTTGACCATTTGATTTGGTATGTGTCTAAAACATCATAAACATTAAAATATTAACTTATAATCACACTTATTATATTCGCTGCTAACTGTTGAGTACTAGTAAGTAGATGAATGATAGAAATGGCGATGTAAACGAGCAGATCGCAAATATGATGTAACCGACCGCGGGTCGGAGGTGAGAGCCTGCGCTGCGCTGCGCCTGCGCCCACGCTTCGTACCGTTATCTACACTGCTTCATTTTTAAGAGGACTATTGTCTGATGCGTCATCGCGCTTTTAACTTGTACCTGTAAGACCACCTGCAGGTTAATTGTGTAATGAAATTTCAGATTAACGCTATGGATTTGTTGCAAATAAGTCTATAAATACACAAATTTATGTCACAATATACCAACTGATCAAAACAAACAAAAATTTGATATCATAATAAATAATTACTTGTAGTACAGTGGAACCTCGCTAACTCGAACCACAACCTCCCCAAGTAGCACAAAGCCGCATTATATAATTCCACACTAGGTCCACATCGGTTGTTTTAGCACTTTTAACGACTTATTAGTGTCCACGCGAACTGTCAAAGCTGCATAAGAAATATAGTGACACAATATAGTGCATTTTTCTGTACAGTGATCCTATTAAGCGCTACACAGACGACACAGAATCACTGCTATTCAGCGTTTAGTAACGTTGTACCCTGTCTGCTGCAAAACCGCATTTTGTGGACACACATAGTGCTGTTCTCTGAATAATGGTTCACAGGTGTACCTTTAAAGGTCTTGCATTTTAAGAGAGAACATGTGAACCTCTATAAGGCAAACAGTCACGATGTGTAGTTCATAAACACAGATATAATGCTCTTTGCTGCTTAAACGTACACTTTTACGCCATTAGTCAGCTGATAGAGTTTACTCGTATATCAGCATCAATATAGGTCACAATTGTAGCAAGTGTGTCTTTTATGCAGCTACACAGCAGCGTACTGCTATAAATCTGTACACTCGTGCCCGTCAATTCAGACATGGGCTGAATAATAGAATTTATGTCGGCATTTAGTCTGCTGGTTGAGTTATAATTTACCAGGAATTGACCACCCGTTTATCCACCATTTTAAGTACGCAACTCGTATTATTATAAAAATTTAGCTTTTATCCTTTTGGTTTATTTTAGTAAAGGTCGATATGGAACTGATTTAGATTAAAAATAAATGAATATGTAAACAGCTTACATGTAAAATGAATATGTAAAAAAATATACGTGCAAATAGCCTATTTCCTTTTTTAACTTTTTCACGTATTTGTAGATATTAAGAGAGCGCGAGGAAATTTTGACCTAAATATATATGGTATTTCACAATAAAGTTACATTCCCGATAAAAATTCACACATAAGTAATTAAATAACCCAAAGATTTACTTACCTTAACTTTATATTTGTCCATAAAATGGCAACTTCACTCACAACACGACTTATTAGTTTGCACTTCAAATGCCTCTCTCGTAGATACTGAGTAAAAATTAAAAACGCGTTTCTGCATTGTGCCACAATTTTACTGATAAGTTACTGTTAGCTTCTTTAAAGCATTTAAGATGTTCACACTTATCCCAATTTTGCGGATGAGTATGAGTATGGCTGCATATTAGCTATAATTAGGACCAAGTACCTCATTATTCAGGCTATGTTCAGAACTTATAGTAGCTGTTACCATTAATAATGCTAATATAGTGCAATTGTAACTCAATTGTACAGCATTTAGCCACGTAATTTGTGCCCAAACTAGAGTTACAGCAGCATTATACCAAGATATAGTGCTGATATACAGCAATTTTAGCTGCTAATGGATCCATGGTGTACTGTAAAAATGAAGTTATACAGAACCTTTGTGCTACTTGGGGATCGTTAACACGAAATAAAATGCTGTTGCATTGCCTTCAAAGCCCAAAACCTCCACAATTCGGAATATTTAACCTCATTAAGACGAATAACAACCGATTCCCTCCACGGCTATCCAGTACAAGTTTTACCTCCATAACTCGAAATCAATACCCAATAGAAGAGGAGAACAATCAGAAGTCAATAAATACCCTCTATAAGACGAAAACTTGTTAACTTTTTGGTGTTTCCCTTCAGATTCGTGGTATCGAGGTCCACTGTATAAGCTCAAATAAGGCTTGTGTTGTGGATCCATAACATTGTTCCCAAATATATGTGATAAATACACAAATAAATGCCTTTACCAGGATTCAAACCCGGGATCGTAAAGTTAAGTACATTAAAAAACTTCACTAAATTAGGATAAAGCGAAGCACTTGGGGTGTTTGTATACACTATATATGTATTTCTACCTAATATGATACAGTTATACTAAACGTTTACTTTCTCAACAGCATTTAATATATACCTATTATAAAAATCTTTCTCCAACGGTTGTACCGCATCGTTCTTACTGTCAGTTGTCAGATACGATAGGGCTAATTACGAAGCTTAATAATTGTACGATTTTACTTAGAAGTGCCCTTACACTAATTACGCATTGCATACGAAAGAACCCTAAATAATTGCATTCAGTGGTGTCTGCTCTCGCCTTGTAACGAGTCTGGTCATGTTTTATTTTCTTCCTCACCCGCATAGCATTACCGGTGACAGATCACCGTGATTATTATTCCATGCTAATGATCGTGACGGGAATTTGGACCAACTGCTCAACTTACTTTATGGTATGCGTAATATGCGTTTTTTTATAAGAAGGTAACTGACTTTTAGCTTTTATGTAATTGCTGGAATGTAATTATCAATGGAAAGAAGAAATAAAGGTTACATTTGCGATGTTACCTATGTTGAAAACATATTTGGTTAGTTAATCTAAATGAAGGTATTAACGCTCCTCTTAAGACGATTTCTAATCATCCATAGTTTTTAAGCATACTGGTTGCCCTCAAATTAACTTTTCTATTTTTATATGCTAATATGATGTTTACAAAAGGTAATTATTAAGTTACCTGTACTTAAATAAAGGATTATGATGTTAAAAATAATTAATTAACTTTCCGAGTCGATTGTTCCTATTACCGACCCATAATAATGCCTCTGAAGCTATTAACGTTTTTTAAGCAGTTATTTCCGATCGTATGTAAGAGAAACGTATGTACACCATACCTAGGCTGGTGTGCTGGTGACAAAATTTCCATAGATAGTGGCTTATTTTTATAAGAAGATTAAAAGTTTTATATTTCCAATAACAACGACTTTTTTTTCAGAATTTTCAAACGTTTGGAAACTTTCCGCAACTGTTGCTGTCGGTAATGATTACTAATGATGATAATGATTACCGATCATCATAACAAATTAAATAAAAAATACGAATATTTGCTTATTTATAAAAAATATATGCTTTGATGAATAATTTGACTCTTAAGAAGTAACATATCATCAACATAATAAGCAACATTTGACATCAAAACTTTGATATATCTTTTGCAATCTTAATAAATGATGATGACGACCGGGCTGGCCTAGTGGTTCTGGTTAGTGACCCTGCCTATGAAGCCGATGGTCCCGGATTCAAATCCTGGTAAGGGCATTTATTCGTTTGATGAGCATGGATATTTGTTCCTGAGTCATGGGTGTTTTCTATGTATTTAAGTATTTATAAATATTTATGCAGATGCTTGATGCAGAAAGAATTGGGGTCCCACTGCAGTTAGATTGCCCTTAGTATACCTTATGCCATGTCACTAACGAATTGTAGTATGCCATATAAACCGACTAGTACTCGGCGTCGTGGAGTTGCCGGGCTCAACGATGTGAAATTTGTTACTGGTGAAGAATCGAATGCGAAATGTCTTAAAGTCATCACGAAGAAGAAGGATAAATACTTGAAGATAAGTACATGGAACATCAGAGGGCTCAACAAACCAGTTGAGTAAAATAGAAAATGTAATGGCCGAGATGGCAAGATTGGAAATAAATATATTAGGCCTTAGTGAGACTAAATTAGTTGACAGCGGAAATATATGTAGAGACGAATTTACACTTTATTACACCGGGAACCCAGAAATTCTGAAATCTAATTATCATGGAGTGGGATTTTTGGTGAGGAATGAATTAAAAAAATACATATCTAATATAATCCATTTCTCGAACAGATGCATGTTGCTTAAAATTAATGCCCAACCATTTAATATAAATATAATACAACTTTACGCGCCTACAGCCGATAGCGAAGAACAAGAAATAGAAGAATTTTATGACGAAGTTAACAAAGTAATAGAATCAGTAAAATCGCAAGAAGTCATTATAGTGATGGGAGATTTGAATGCCAAAATTGGTGAAGGCGAAGTAGGAAAAATTGTTGGGAAGTTTGGACTTGGTACAAGAAACGAAAGGGGAGAAAGACTTATTGACTTTTGCACTGAACATAATTTGGTAATTACGAACACTTGGTTTCAACATCCGCCTCGGAGACTCTATACATGGCGATCACCTGCGGATAAACCATCTCATATAGTCAGAAACCAAATAGATTATATAATGATAAATGATAGATTTAAAAACTCTATTGTTAATGTAAAAACTTATCCCGGAGCAGATGTGAAATCAGACCATAACCCTCTTGTCGCTAATGTTAAAATCAAATTAAAGAAGCTAAAATCAAGGAATACCCAAATTCCAAAAGTACATATAGACCGCCTTAAGGATGATAGTATTAAAAGAATAGTTAGCGTAAAGCTTAATAACTGCATTAACCCAATATGTCAAAGTGAAAAGGACCCTAAAACTATATGTTCAATGCTGGCTTCAAAAATAAAAGAAATTACAGTAGAACACCTTGCCCCAAAACATAACAGAAAGCGCCATGAATGGATGACAGATGAGTTAATGCAGCTAATGGACCAACGCCGTCTGTATAAAAACTCAGATCCTGTTAAATATAAAAATATAGATAAAATAATTGAACATAAAATTCACGCTACTAAAACACAATGGTTAGTAAACAAATGTACAGAAATAGAAGAACTACAAAGAAAACATGATAGCTATAATTTGCACAAAAGAGTAAAAGAATTTACAGGCAGAAATAAGAAACGCACACCTAATGTGTTATTTAACAAGAACAATAAACTAGTAGCTGATGAAGAAGAAGCATGTGAGGGGTGGGAAGAATATGTGCAGAATCTATTCAAAGATGACCAACGAGAGGGTACATGGACAAAGGAAGACAATATGGAAGGACCTCCTATACTTAAGTCTGAACTGATAATCGCTCTAAAACGTATGAAACTTAGAAAGGCAGTGGGTCCGGATGGAATAATAGTGGAAATTCTAAAATTCATGCATGAATATAATATAGAAGAGATTAATAATTTATTTAACACGTTGTATAATTCTGACGACGTGCTGCCTGAAGACTGGCTAGTCTCATTATTCACACCTTTACCAAAAAAAGCTAATGCGAGATCCTGCGGTGACCACAGAATGATCAGTGTAACGAGTCACTTCCTTAAGTGGTTTTTGAAAATACTGCATAGCAGAGTATATAGAAAAATTGAAGAGAATATAAGTGAAACGCAGTTTGGTTTTAGAGCAGGCCTTGGTACTAGGGATGCTTTAGTAGCTGTAGTAAACCTAGTTCAGAGATGTAGAGATGTGCAGAGGGATGTCCATCTGTGCTTTATAGACTTTGAAAAAGCCTTCGATAACGTACAACACAATAAATTATTCCAAATTCTAAAATCGAGTGGATGGGATGGGAAAGATATACAATTTATTAAAAACCTATATTATAATCAAAAAGCAAAGATACGAGTAAACAATAACATATCAAAAGAAGTAAAGATAGAAAAAGGTGTGAGACAGGGATGCATTCTCTCACCCTGTTTATTTAACATTTACTCGGAGACTATTTTCAAATTGGCACTCGAGGATCTCGACGTGGGCATTCGTGTGAACGGTAAGCTTATAAATAACATACGCTATGCCGATGATACTGTTCTTCTGGCTGAAAACCTCGATGACCTTCAAATAATGCTTGAAAAATTAAATGATGCACTTCAACAGTATGGTTTAAAAATCAACACTAAAAAGACAAAACACATGGTCGTTAGTAAAACAAGTGCACAAACTCCCCCCTTAAAACTAGCATCACATAGTCTGGAAAGAGTTAGTAAATACAAATACCTCGACTGCTGGCTTAATGAAACGTGGGATCCTGAGCAGGAAGTTAAAACTAGAATAGGTATTGCCAAGAGCGCCTTTCAAAATATGAAGAAACTGTTGACCAACAGGAAGATTAATTTAAACTTAAGATGGCGAATGGTGAAATGCTATATTCTTCCAATCCTCATGTATGGCTCCGAAAGCTGGACGCTAAGGAAACATTTGATCTGTAAATTACAGGCTTTTGAAATATGGATCTATCGTAGAATACTTAAGATAAAATGGACCGACAAAATTAGTAACACAGAGTCATGTTATTAATGAAGAAAAAGGTGGAAGTCGTAACAACTATTAAAGAAAGGAAAGCTACATATTTCGGACATATATATAGAAACTCAAAATATGACTTATTAAAACTAATTATTGAAGGGAAACGAAGACGTGGGAGAAGGAGAATATCATGGACAAGGAACATAAGAGACTGGTTGGACGTGGGCAGTACAGAGAAACTAATTCGCATGACTTCAGATAGAATGGCATATAGACATAAGGTCGCCAACCTCCGGGATGGAGAAGGCACTTAAAGAAGAAGAAGAAGAAATATTTATATATTATATATATCGTTGCCTAAGTACCCTCAACACAAGCCTTATTGAGCTTACTGTTGGACTTAGTCAATTTGTGTAATAATGTCCTATAATATTTATTATTATTTATAATAAATGATTTTTCAGACTTACTACTTATGACAAATATGTGATCGTGTATTATTGAAGGTAAATTGACAGAAGTAGCTCGATTCGGGCAACCAATGTCACTGTGACGTTGGAAATATCGTAGACAGATCTTATTGGGATCACAGTAGAATCGAAATAAACGTCAATTTTGACATGTCGTTTAGTTATCGATCTTTTAAAGATCTTTCCAAGATCTTAAACGTGTCTTACTCATTCTTCGAATCGCGCCGGAATGTTTTGCGAATGCGAATGTGCGCAGGTCGTGTCCTGTCTCGTCAACTCACGTACTCCCGTGGCAGTGTACCTAAACTGTTTTACAAGTAATACATGTTGACCAGTAGACAGCATTTCTCAACACTTGATAACATAAAAATGAGTGTACAGGTTTTTAAAGGGTCCGCAACGCGCATGTAACACCTCTGGAGTTGCAGGCGTTTGAAAACTCATGTAATGAGTGAGCACTCTATGCTTACTTATTTCTCTATGCCACGACATAATCAAACACAAGACGAAACCCTTTTTCATACAAACGTTGTCCTCATTTTCCTCTGTGGATTCATGGATATTATTGAAAATATTTTGACACAATTTGTTGTACATGAACCACAGCTATGCCTGTACTACGTCTGATTCTTTTTTTGAGTGTTTTCAGTTAGGAGCCTTAAAAAAATGAATTCAGTTTTACACTCCTGCTTGCTTCACAATTAGTCTCCAATTTAATAATTCAGTTGCCAAATAAATAATCGGTACTTGCCTTCAAATAAACAAAAGCTGTAACGGCATTAAAGTAATGCTCATATAGAATTATTTTAGGGCTCAGCTTTTGTCGCCTAACAATTAATTTTAGTATCTATTAAAAAAAATTTTAGCTACCTAAATTTAATTACTTAGCTGACCAGTTAAATACGTGTCATTTTTATATCATCTTACCACTGTACCTAATATATTCCGCAAGGGACATTAATATTTAACTGTGACTATGACATTTTATTAAAATCGATAGTCAGTTTTAATATTTTATGCATGCCCTATATAGAAGGTTAAAAAATGATAATAACATCGTACATTTGTGAAGTTCTTGAAATGACGCGTTGAACTCTTTTCCATCGACGACGTCGCGCAATCCGCGCTACGCGAGTTACGAACATTGTCGCCGTTACAGTCTCTCGCAATACCCCTTTCTCCACAGTTTCTCTGTTTATAAATTCAAGTGAGAATATGAAAACATCGGACATCGCAGCAGTGAACTATCAGAATCCATTTGCGCGGATCTACAAAGCTTCGCTACTAGGTAGGAGAGACCAGTCAAAAACAGACGTGTAAATCTCCAGTTAAAGTTTCTTACCGATTTCGTGACATCTAAGTATGACACTTTGGCTTCCGCTGCATATACTGCATATCTATTTCACTCAGTCGTATTGGCGGTATAATTAATTACTCGACTGATATCTTAAAGCAACGCCATATTTAAGGATGACGAAGGATGAAGCTTTGTGTGAAGGATACCAGTGTTTATTATTTAGTTTTCTGTGCTACTAGTGAATAATCTGTTAAGGCTCGCATCGCCCACGCGTCGAAGCGAGCATACCTCAGTCGCAGGCACAGTATTGGCACTGGATCCCGCGATTTATCACCGCGCGAGCGACGCCGCGCCGTCGGTCGGGCAGGCCGACGCGGCGAGATGTGGCGCGCCTGCCAGCGATGCACCAGCGTTGGCAAAGTAGAGGTATATTCTGTTTTTTTTTTTAAGTGAGTGTTTCCCTTGGGGTTCTTCAAGAAGCAGGTTTTTAGGGTTCTCAAAGGTTGGCAACGCATAAGTGGCTCCTCCGATGTTGCTTATGTCCATGGGCGGCGATGACTGCTTCCCATCAGGCGGCTCGTCTGCTCGTTTGCAGCCTATTACATAAAATAACAAAAGTGATCCCAATTTAAATATTCCAAGCATACATTCCTCAGACCATTAGTCAAGACTCCTTATTTAGCATCACAAGTAGTTGCTTTTTGGTAAAGGACTGGGGGAAAATCCCGATAAGATTCCCGTCATGGTGGATAGGTTTACATAGTGGAACTTAAAAACATATGGCTGTACCAATTCTTGCCAAGCGATCACAGGACTTCCGGGAGGACCGGTAACAAGAAGAATAATAAAATACTTCCATGTCGCAATTTTCATCGACCAAGACCAGACCAGACCGGACAAAATCAAGTGTTGTATGGGGACTGTCCTATCGTTGTTATAGTATAATTAGTATAGTTTATTGTTTCATCATTGCATTGCTAGCTCATTAATCTTTGGGAGTGATACGGGTTGAAAACTCTCCTGTTGAGAGTAGCCTTTGATCAATATTATGATATTTAATCTTCGGTAGGAGGCACCGTGTGAAGAAGAAAATTGCTTTGAAATAATTAACCCGCGGAAAAATAGTGCAGTGTTTTTATCATATCCGCGTATACAGTGGGACACCGCTGTATCCGGGACCCAGCCTTAGAAACACACGTGCCGTGACATTCGCACCTTCGCCATTGTGCGCACCAACAATATGCTTTATCAGCGCCCTATGCGCTGCTATATAATTATATACACTCAGTGTCAGATATTTTAAGCCAACACGAATTATTTTATGCGAAATCATCTCGTGTTAGTTGCCTCAGATGGTAAATAATAGTATCAATTGAGATACTAGCCGGTAGATACAGAAGATAATAATATAGCGAACTCAAAGAAAATAAACTGAGTTTACACCTTATTCAGAATCATCGCATCGCTAGTCGCTACCGCTTACTAACAGGTCGATTCCTAACAGAGAGTAAAGGAAAGAATAAACATCGCTTCTGTCATGGCCGAGAGTAGGTATTGTACGGTTTTTCAGTGCCATTCTTCAAAGATCGCTTGATTAGGATTTAGTTTTTTGTCTCCTTGACGTCCGTTATGTTATGGCAAGATTTTCTAATTTAGCTGAATTATTTAGATATTTTTGAACGTTTGCTATCATACGGTATAATGATTCCGACTGTACTGACACACCCACCATAATGTCAGTGTGTTCCGCCGCAGGATAAGGCCTAGGCGATATGACTAAATCCCGGAAGGTGCATAAATATTGATTAGCTGTAAGCAGCGCGTCGGTATTGTGTCTAAACAATGATTTTATGACCGCCTTTTGTGAATGTATATTAGTTTAAAAACAATCGCGTCGTACCTATTTACGGCTGCCATAAACATCCTGCGAATTATATATTTAACGACGAAGGTGTGTAGTTAAAAATATGTATAAGGTAAACACATTAGATGATGAGGATTCAACTTCTATACTAAATAAATTAAACTTAGATAGGTATTTACCTAGCAGATTCTATTTTATTTAGGTATAGAATTATCTTCAAATATGTAATCTTTATAATATTAGAAGCAAATGTATATTTAATTAAGTAACATCTCCAGGAACGTTTTTAGACCTACCCTGCCAACGAATAGTCTACAATATTATTTCATTTTAAACCGTTGGGTAGCCAATTTAATAAATGATGACGGTACATCCAAATTTTCGTAAATAAATACAATCTGTAATAAATTTGATAGAGAGTTCAATTACAAATCTAGGTATTGCCATCGACTCGCAATTTAATTTCAATATTTATCATATTGACAAAAATGTGTAACCGAGCCTATAAAAATCTAGGTATGATACTATGGATGGGTTAACCCTTTAGACGCCCCTGCACCCTTAAAATACTATTTTATGCTTACGTCAGAAGTATTCTTGAGTTCGGGTCTGTGATTTGGTCTCCTCAATACCATGTCCTTATTTTATGTGCGTTTCGCACATACTAATTATTCTAAACATACTTTTTTTAAACGAGTACCTAAAAATTATAATGAGTATTTATGTGACATCGATCTATTTATGCACCCTCTTACTGGGTTAAAAGAACATACGAGATCCAAACTGTTGTTGATAAAATAAATTATACCTAATGTTTTACTTATTTCTTATTTGTTTTATTTCTTTTAACTTTCGTTTTTTTTTTTAGCGAAAAGACCGCATGTCGTTATTTTTTCTTTACCTGGTTCTATTTTCATTTATAATTTTTTTGTAATTTTACATATATAAAATAAAAGATTATTGGTGGCATAACGAATATTTACTTACTTATTTTCTCTTCGCAAAAACGTTTTAGTATCTTTTGATGTTTACATGTTTAGGCACAGTCATGAACCTCCAGGTCTGTTTTTCTACATCTATATTTTATGTATGACTATATGTGTCCTGAAGAATAAAAAAATATCTAATATTTACTTAATACCCTTAATGTAGATATGAACAGGCTGCATTATGCATGGAATTCATTCATAAAGTGGCCATGCACTTTTGCAGCTGGGTATCCGTTTGTAGGTACCTATACCAATGCGCGCGTGTCCTAAATGTGATTAGCATTAAGACACGGGCGCGGCCTTTATTGAGCATGTTAACAACGTGTACAAAGATTTTAATTAGAATTAAGACGGCCTATTTCGTAACTACAATTTAATAGATACCTATATTACTATTGCATTATGTTCATACTAACTGTTATCTGTAGTTAATTGTAATCTAAGCGATGTGGAATAGTTAATTGTAATACTTTGGACTAATTTAAATAAGGTGCACATTGACCTTTTCACAAAATGTCAAGGTTACAAAAAGAGGAAAATTTTATTAAACTAATTAAAAATTCGCCCAAAAGCATAAATTAGCTTAAGTGATGCGACCTTCGTTGCAATAGTAATTACACATAAACAATAGGTCCTGTAACCTGGTCAAGATTACATTATTTTTCCTAAGTTTCAAGGAAATGCCGGAAATAGCATCTGTCGCAGTTATTAAGCAAAATTACGATTTGACGTCGAAATATTCCTTAAGTGTGAAGAGCATAAATTGTAGCATGTCATATCACGAGTGGGTTAGGTAATTTATTGAAAGGTGCGCTTTGAAATCGCGTTTATTTGTGCGCACGCGCCGGCGTCGACGCGCGACGTTACAAATCAAGCTTATCGGCGCGGCGACTCGGCCCATTGCCGCCGTCGGCCCTAAATCTAGACAGATCTAGGCTCACAACCACAACACCCGGCGCGTCTCCATGCACGTAAGCTTGCATAACCTAGGAACTGATCAATCGCTTATCGCCCCAAAGGTTACAAACAATAAGAAATACATAAATAATAGCAACTAGTTCTTCGTAAACGAGGTCAGAACGGTGTCGAAACTCATTCGTGTTATCTGCAAGCCGATCATTTATAACTAATAGAAAAGTTCAAAGTTCTATTAGGCTATTAGGTGTGAACTCTAATTGGTACGGCATATCGCAGGTCGATCTGAGATTAGATAATCACGATGCAAATAGGAACAGAATTAATTAATGAGAATGCATTGGATTGGTGAAGGCGCACGTGCCGCGGCGGTGGCGGCGCGGCCAATCACGGCGCGTCGCGCGCGCACGCAGCACATCTCTGTTGTCTCTAATTGGCACTCGTGCGTGTACTCATGTGAATGTTAGTCTCTTCGCGACTGCTAACGACAAAATACTCGCCGGTGTTAACTAATGCACCATCCACCTCATTTGCTCCCACTGGCTCTTATCTGTCTCGACGGTGCTATCTTAAGTAATTAGTTTTATTAAGGCCTCCACTTAGCTGATTCTATCTGATTACTATCTTTGATATACTCTTGAGATCTCTGTATATAAGCCATATAATCCATGGATAACTAGAATTTAAGTACAGGTGTTTGTATTATTGTGGCCTGCTTAATACCTGCGGAGCATTCAATAATCATAGAACACATATGCCAAAAAATGCATGATTATAATTAAAAGATATATGAACTTAAATAAATTTTCCAAAGACACCTTGCACGTGAAAATATCTGGAGGATTGTATCGCAGTTCCAAGCATTTCCGCAGAAAAGTTCCGATATCTAAATGTTTGAGAAACGTGCATTTGCCTGACAGGGTCAGAGGTTAACTGCGGAGATTGTGATCGTATTGGACAACTTTCTTACTGGCCAGCTACACGATAATGACATTACGTTTGATTGGGACAAAATTAGATATCGCTTGTGTCACAAAGACATTGACCTGTGTCACCTTACATGAAACATTTTAGGACATTTACCTATTGGTACTTATTAAATTTATCTTACAAATTCGTATTTGACGTGTCAGTGGTAAGTGGTAATTACAGGTAGAAACCATGTAAGAATAAGTATACCTATTAGAATAAAAATATCTACATCGCAATCATCCCGACTAATATTATAAATGCGAAAGTATCTATAAGTCTGTCTGTCTGTCTGTCGGTTAGGCACCTCTTCACGTTTAATCCGCTAAACCGCTAAGTCAGTTTGAGGGCCGAGAAACAGGATAGTTTTTATCAATCATCATCATTATCCCACCAGGAATTCGAATTTAGATCAGTAAAGACAGCGAATTTTCTTTAAAATTTTGAAACCATGGTACTTGTCAAACCTAACACACCTCCGATTAAATTCTTATATATTTTAAAGTACCCTTTTTTATATCTATGTGTAATAAAAACTAGCAAGATAAAATTAATTGGAAAATACAATAATATCTTCACTTGCATGTCACTGTCATTAGTTACGTTTGAAAAATACGATAAGTAACTAAACTAGACTACCTTATTTAGTAATTCAATCACTATGGAGCAGTAGCAAGTTTTAGTGCAAATTAATATATCTACGTTATGAATATAACTGGCGGGCACGGAGGCGTTTTGAGTAATCGCTTGTAATATTTTTTTAAATAACACGAAATAATAATTGGGTACGATTATAAAACTAGCTATTGCAACATTGTAAGAGCATGTGTAATAGCTTATATCTCAGAATGAAGGGATTTAGCCGGGCACGGGTAAGCGGGAGCAGAGCAGCCCGGTGACCTCGTGGCCGGGTGACCGTCGGCCTGGCGCCCACCGTCTAATGCCTCTCTGTCCGACCCACATCCGTGCCCGCTAACCGCCAACCTATTGTCTCCGATTAACTCGCTGCGGCTATAAATGATTACAAGCTTTGTTTACTACAAATTTATAGTGCCGCTGCACATTGTTTTAATTGTATTTGCTAGCAATATGTTGTAGGCGCGTTTGGTTTTATTAGGAACCCGTACTTATTGGTAAGACTATTCTTATTGGAATATAGTGCCAATTGTCACATATACTAATTTCATATAAGAATTTAAAGATAAACATCGGTGATTATAGACTTTGGTTTGAGGCGCTCGATCACACTCGCGTGACCAACTGAATGAAGGCTTCGTACAAAGTCGGTGCCTCCGCGGCCGAACGTAAAATTTGCCAGATCATTAAATTCCTAGGCATATCATGAAATGCCTTCGTTGTATGATCTGACTAGCCACCACACGCCATATCGTTAAAACCTTCACGTTTGAAGATTTTCTTAGCGACGTTTAGGTATATCGAATAAGTAGGGTGTCCGAAGCTTCAGCAAATAAAAAACCGGCCATGAGCATGTCGGACCATGCTCAGTGTAGGGTTCCGTAGTTACCCGTCCGTCGCCATCGCCATAGACCTTGAACGGGAGCTATTAGCCTTTAAGTAGAAGGTGCTAAGCGCGTGATTGCGTATGTGTGCGTGCGTGCGTGCGTGCGTGTGTGACGTGGGACGGACGGACGGACGGACAGACGGACGGACAGACGGACGGATGGACGGACAGCGGAGTCTTAGTAATAGGGTCCTGTTTACCCTTTGGGTACGGAACCCTAAAAAGAAAATAAAAGTCATGTCAATCAAACAAAAGATGATGATTGGTTTTTAGGGCTCCGTAATCTACTAGGAAACCTTATAGTTTCGCCATATCTGTCAGTCTGTCTGTCTGTCCGAGGCTTTGGTTTGGTCCGTCGTATTTGTTAGTGCTAGAAAGCTGAAATTTGGCACGGATATATAATTCAATCAATCCAACAAAGACGTAAATTAAAAAGTATAAAAATTTTTTTTTAGGGTACGGTACTTAAAGTGATACGTAAAGTGGGGATGTAATTTTTTTTCGGTACAACCTATACTTAGTGTGGGATATTGTTGGATAGGTCTTTCATGAGTTTTATAAAAAACACGTTATAATCCGACAACTGAACATCAGACCATCATTCCCTCATCATTTCCTGAGGATGCCTCGTAGAAAGGCGAAACACGTGTCGAGTTTTGTACTTTTGGGAACATCCATTGCATGTAAAAATACGCAAACAAGTATAACGGGTTGGCACTGATTGTCTAGCACGTTATCTTTTCGCGGATTAGCAAAGTAATATTTTTGTTTTGAATTACATAGAATGGATTTCCGCAAAGTAACCCATGATTCTATTCATTATTTAGAAATATACGTATATTTCTTTATATAATCGAGTGGTAGAGGGCTAAAAGTGTATACCGAGATTTTTTTTCATTATTTTTCCCGTATATAAAAAAAATGATATCATTTCGCTCCACCCTAATGCCCATACATCTATTATAGATCGTGTCCTTCACGAAAACGCGTGCCTTGACTCGTATTGTCATGTTATTAAAGGTTCAATTTGACAAATCTGCGCGTCATCGTGGATGACACGAACTATACTTTAATTACTGATTATGCAAATTTGCCTCGTCTTATTTGGTTTCGTCGCAGTCCATATTAAAAGTACAGTGCTTGACTCGGATGAACGGCACCATTTTATCCCTTGGTTAACAATCTACTATACTATTCTAATACCTCCCGTTTAGCCAATTGTGCCGGCAGGTTAACTACGGAACCCTACACTGAGCATAGCCCGACGTGCTCTTGGCTGTTTTTTTTTATTTGTACCCATCAATATGACCGGGAATTCAGTGTAAGTAGGTACTTTAGCCGTGATTTTGTTTCTGTAGTGAGATATTTAGGGTTAGCCCGGTTATTACCTATTGTTTTCCCTTTTATGGGTACCCTAGCCAAAATGGCAAAAACGGAACCGGTATAATATGTAGTTTCATCATGTTCGTCCATGCCACAGCCATTTTACTGGGAAATTTGTAATGTACTGTATTTTATATGCCACTACTTAGTAATGTAGTTAAATTGATAAAAAAAGTTGAATCGGCTATGACCACAACGATCGGTTTGTATTTCAAACAAAACGTGGAACCCCATCAAATACAACAGCGGCCTGGGCCCTGCCAGCCCTAAGTTTCATTCCCAAACTTTCTATTGTTTGATTTTGTAGAACTTTCCCACGTTTGTATTGAGTGGGAATCGAAGTAAGAGGGTGATTAATAGAAAATAATTAATTCATTTTCAATGTAGTATACTTTATTTTTCTCTGATTTAGAGGTAACAGAAAGGAACGCAATTCAGCAGTTGGCTTAAATTATAGCCTCATGAGTAGATGTCGCATGTTTTTATATAGTTTTAATTTTAATAATACCGTCTTATAAACATACTGCTATAAATTTCATGAAATATATTATTGTATTATAATTAAGGCACTTTGTACATGGCTTAGGATACGAATATATTAAACAAGTGTATGACACTCGGCAAATGCCACATGACTAGCGAAGCCGCTGGTATGGCGGCGAGATATCTCTGTGATATCAAACTTATCCTAACTTACAATAATTATCGTATGCAATATATATTGGTCCCTTACAGCACTTGTAACAAATTACTTAAATCTAGTATTTACAAATAATCTATGCACACAATTTGTTCTCAAAACATTTAAAAGTTAAATAATTAGAAATATTTAAGGATAGTTTTAGATTTTTAGAGGTGATAACAGCGAGTGATAGTAGTTTGAAAACGAGATCTCAACTTCTGCAAATACGGCTAAGTCAGTCTTTTCAGTAGGCATGAATGGTCGGCGTCGGCTGGTGCGGCTGGTGCGCGTGCGCCGCGGGCAGCGCATCGGGCCGGTATTCGAAGGGCGGGCTGCCGGGGCTGCCGCACCCACTCTCCAAGTGTTTGCTCAGCAACGACATCCGGGAAAATGTCTTGCCGCACCCAGAACACGAGTACTTCTTAACATCAGAGTGCGTCTGCAGGTGAGCCCGCAGGTTCGATCTGTCGGCGAATGCTCGACGGCAGTGGTGGCAAGAAAACGGTTTTTCTCCAGTGTGGGTGCGAATGTGACCCTGGAGGAGCCACGGTCTAGAGAAAGCCTTTCCACACAAATGGCACTTGCAGGGCAGTGTGTGCGTACGGATGTGCATCTTGAGGGCTCCCAGCGAAGTGTATACTTTTGCGCAATACTTGCAGCTGAAGGATTTGCGTGCGAGACTTCCCTCGGCGGCCGCGCAGTGATATTGCTGATGCTTAGAAAGACCGGAGTACGTGGAGTAAGACTTTGCGCAGTCGGGACACTGGTAGCGAGGGCGTCTCTGGCCGGACAGAGATACTCCGGAGTCTGAAGATACTGAGCCGGGCGACCGAAGATCTTCGGGACATGGAGGAGGCGAAATAGAAGACGGTGGGGACGCAGGCGAATATCGAGAATAAAGGTGAGAATGGACCGGCGGTGATAGGGAGGGCGCGGTAGGGTAAATTTCTTCCATCGGGTAGGGGGCGTAAAGTGCGGGTAGATAGGCGTACTGAGGCGTGGGGCGTGCCAGTTCCATCGGCGCTGGAGTGGGTTCGAGGCGAGCTCTGCAGGCGGCGAGGTAATCCAGCTGGTGCTGGGGCCACTCGCGGGGCTCCGTCTTGACAGCGGCTGTGGCCACTGGCGACGACGCCTTATTCGGGTAATTGCCGGTCTTCGATAAGTCTTCTGGTTTCGTACTCAGGTTTTCTGGTTCATCATTTTCCGAAACACCTAACGACAAAAGAAATGTATTTTTAGTAAGGAATGATCATAAAAATATCAGTAAGTAATGACAATTTCTACTACTAATGCAAATTTTTTTCTGAGACATAATGTACTACTAATTAAAAAAAAAAACAGAGATTTTAATTGTATATGACAATGAAATACAAACATGAATTGTTTCAGTAGTATAATTGTCTATACGAATAACCACCCAGGATAATTTATTTAATGGTATCGCTAATTAGTTATAATATGACTGAGAGTATGTCGTAATTTTGAGGAATATTATAAAGTACTTACAAGAAGGATAGTCATAATAAAGTGTAGTGGCGAGGTGGGCGGGGTGCGGCGGCGTAGTGGGCGGTGTCGCCGGCCGCTCCTCCCGCACCAGCACCGGCCGCTTCTTCAGCGGACAGTGCGCATATTTTTTCGTCATCATTGCGCGAGAATTTTGCGAATCCTCAACGAGCATCTTCACTTTTTCACAAGCACTTAACAGAGTTTTTTTTCTTAAACGTCCGGGAGAAAATCGTATCACAAGTTCACAAATGTAACAGTCCAAAACATGTACGTTGCGCCGGAGTCGTAATAGCGGAGTCGTGTTCGGGACGCGAATGACGTGTGCGCTCGTCGCCGTCCGGAGCTCGGGTGTGGTGCGGTGAGGGAAGGCCGCGCTTTTATGCGCTCCCCGGCAGCGGCGACCAGGTGGCGGCGGGTAGTCCGCGCACGTGCGCTGCGCCCAATCGGCGGCGGGCGCGGGGCCGCGGCCAATAGCGGCGCGGCGCGGCGCGGGGCGGCGGCGGCACCTGCGCCGCCGCACCCGGCGAGCTGCCTCTCGTGCGATATGCCCAGCTTCAGCACCGGTGTGCAGCCACATACCCACACACCAGTCACCAGTTTTTTGTCCATCCTGAGGTTAAGCACCTTTGAACTGCGCATTCGTGTGCTCTTTAGGACGGATCCAATTTCCTAATGAACTTTTCGTCAGTTAGTATAAGACATGTTAGCAATATTTAACAATGGGGTTTTTAATATACTTAAGTATGCCACTGATTTAAAACGCTTGGATTTTCCTATTTATTTCTCTTTCCAATATTTTAGGTTACAATATAAGTTGTTGAATACTTTGACATTAATTTAATTAAAGTTGGTACAGTCTAAAAGTATATAAACTTAAACTATACAATACCTACATAATGTAGAACTTCCATAATCAAGTATCTGGAGGTACCTACTTGATTATGATAGTTATATTGTATTGTATAGTTTAGGTGTATATATATAGTTCTACCTTTGTTAAGTTACTATTACTTAGTTTATTAAGTACCTGTATACATGGAAATGTACTATACGTACAAACCTTACCATTTCCATAATCCAACTCATAAGACTAAATAGGGAGATACAATGAATATTACGAACAGATACGTATCTAATGAAACAAATCAAATTTACGGATGTTACCAATGAGTAATACATTATGTGTAGCGTCTATTGAAACAAAAGATGTGTTTATCACCACAATAGGTTGGTTGCCAGTCAGTATGCATACATATATGCCTAACTAAGCAAAAATGGCAGTCATCTGACACCGCGATGACACACGAGCAAGCGCCTCATGCCATAAAGTTCTTTGTGATATGGGACATCGTATCATACAGTGTGACCTTGTCCTCCTTCCTGGGCGGATGATTATTATTTTTATTTAATAATCCTCAAAAACGGAGATTACATGGACAACTGTGCCTGCTTCGGTGAGTAGGTACGTACCTACCTACATATCTGTTAATTTGTTCTTAGATAATTATGAACCTTCACGAAATGCTATTCATAATTAAGTGGGCAATATGTATTACCTACATGCTAAAGCTGTTGCTTATAAATCCAAACCTATACATTTTTTTTCAAAAAATAATATATTATATTACCTACTTAAAATAATGTAAACAAACAAAACCTAACCACTTCTCCACTACCTAAAGGTTGTCTGGTAGAGAACGCTCTTTAGCGATAAGGCCGCCTGTCGTCACCTCTGTCTTCATGTATTATGTATGTCTCTCAGTAAATGTTATTTTGAGGTTGTGCAATAAAGAGGATTTGTATTGTATTGTATAACCACGCGACTCGGTCATTCGTCCAATGAGAGAAAAAAAATAGAAATAAACACTATTGTTTTTTATCCAATCTTATTACTTAAATAATATTTGTAGGGAAGGTGTGGAATGTGTGACTACCTATTAATTCTCCATAAACCAAGTTATAAACCAATATAAGTACCTAATATAACATCAGAACCTCACTTTCCATTCAATGATATGCCTATCTGTAATCATTTAATAATAGGCAGCCTAGAATCAACCAAGATTGAAATCTATATGAAAGTTCAATCACAAATATGACAGACAAAGTGATGAAGCTAATTTATTATCATAAGCAGCAAAGATAACTTCAGTGAGGGAGGCCTCGGGCCTGTGGGAAAACTTTATTAATGGACGTAGATAATTGTAATCTGATCACAGCAAGAATACGACGACTATCTGTCTCGGGAACTGTGCGTCCGAAGAGAGTCCACGGCGACAACGATAACAATAATAACGTGTGGATTTGTGTAACCGGAAACATTCGGAACCAGTTTTTGCCACAAAACGATAACAAAGGTACCTACTTCCTTATGTATCAAATCAAACAAGATACGTTGCGAACCCCTTCGGAACGCGGAACTGTAACGACCATAAGTTCTTTGTTGTGTTTTTTGCATCCCGTTTATTCTCACAGGTCACAGTTACAGGGACACTGGTTAATTTAGGAATTCTCACAGAAGAAAAATGTTCGTTATTAAGAACGTCACAATGAGGACAATGTGCAGTTGCCTGGTTGACATAAAACGGCATTATATGTTGGTGCCCGCTTAGGTGTTAAGCAATTCAAAATTAAGTAATGCAAACCCTACCATTTATATGATGATACATTACTAGGTGTTTAATGTGTTATAGGTTAGCCTGAGCAAAGTGCTGACTCTTCTACCCAGGCCAATGTTCACAGATCAGATAATCGCATCACGATGACGTGCTTGCTACGTGTGGAGAAATTCGCAGAATGACTCAGCTGATATATGTGTCAAGGGATCGACATGAAATGGACATCAATTGCTCGATTATGCAGTGCCGCCGTGACTAATCGCGATGTTCGCTGGCCGACATTATCGCCTAATTCAGACCAGAATGCAATTTAAAAGATCCCTTGCCCCGGTTAAAGTTTCGCAGTATTTCTTATTTAGGCAGTTATCACGAATATTATAACGGGTTTAATTGGTTTTGATATTAAACCGTTTTATACTTTTCTGCTGGGTTGCTATAAAAGGAATCTGGGTGACCGACGTTGTCGTTGGACGTCATTATTCTTGCTGTTAAAATTGTGTGAGAAGTGGCGTGTAGTTTAATTATTCTCATATGGATTTTTAGCTTTCTCCGAATGCGTAATGCGAATTTTGCGAGTAACTATCTGTATTAAAAAAATCGGCCAAGTGCGAGTCGGACTCGCGCACCGAGGGTTCCGTACAAACCTGTAGGTATATATTATTATGTAATGTAATTAAAAATTTACGGTTTTCTTAATTTTTCCTTTATCTATGCTTTAAGACGTTGCTTCGTACCAAATTTCAAGATTCTGAATTCACGGGAAGTACCCTGTAGGTTTTGATTCCCTTGAGAGTGTCGAAAATTTGCGGTATAAACAGTTGTATCTTTTGATTGCGTTGGCTTAGACGGTTTATTTTTTCACAGCTCCAAGGGACAGTAGACCTTAGTATTTGATATAAATTCTTGACAGACAGACAGACAGACGGACGGACAACAAAATGATCCTATAAGGGTTCCGTTTTTGCCTTTCGAGGGACGGAATCCTAAAAACCATGTTCATTCAGTAGGACAACATTGGCGAAAATATTAATATTTTTTTTCGGGAAGATTAATTTCTACCTACAGCTCACGTAGTAACTTGTGTTTGTCGTTTAGGAAAACAAATAACTATCGGATGGTCAACAAGGCGGTGTCGTTATTAGCGCCTAATTAGTTTAAGACCTTGTGAAATAAATAATTTGTTATCTCACTTTACGCTTGGGAAACGTAAACAATTCGACGGAAGTTGTTTACCAACATATTAAGTAAATAATTCTTACACCGGAATGAGTATCGTCCTAATGAACTCATTATTGCTATTACTCTTGGTAAAAATTGGAATAATTTGTTTGTTGTTCTTTTTCATTCATATTCTTCCTGCCGACAGTGATTAATGAACATTAGTTAAATTATTAAGTACCATTAAATATATTTCCTTCATACATGCTACCTTATACATATCCTACCTACACTTATATGCTACGTAAAAAGCGTTTAGCGTTAAGCGTTTGGTTTTAAGTGAAGTGAAGCGTTTTGAGTGAGTGAAGCGTTTTTAACACAATCGCTCAAAAAGTGCTAGTTTAGCTGCGAACTAGTGCTTCTTACTTTCCAGTTATTTTATTTAATAGTACATTATGATACAAGTGTGCTAAGTTGGTCATTACACACGAGGCGTTATTGTGCGCGCGAGCTGTAAGCGAGCGCGCAATAAGAAAGCCGATGTGGGTAATGGCCAATGCACACGCGTTTCATACGACGTTTATCAACACACGTGCGAGAAAAATACAAAACTAATAAATCTGTTTTTTTTTTTGTCAAAACAGTAAAGGTACCTACAATTATTAAAATGGTAGCTTACAGTTTAAACATCGAAGAATTGCACCAAAGCGTGCTGGGCTTGTAGGCACTCATTCGCCAGTTCATTGGAATAAGCTACCAACACGTTTTCCAAGAAAGACTGGGCGTTATTGCTGATTTTCCATTGAATAAAAAGTTTCATATGCCGCCAATTATTTTACACCCGATTTTGATGGTAAAAAGCTATCGTTCTCGGCTCTTGCCTCTATTAGTATTACTGCCAGCGTCAATTTTATGTGTTCTTCATTTTCAATGCTTGAAAATGACATGTTCGTCATTATATAAGCTAAAAACATGCAAAACTATTCCAATTTTATGACAAATATGGAAAATGGCTGGCGCATTATTTTTTTTACGCTCGATTCCAATGCGCGCGCAAGGCAAAGGCGCGCACGAATTCGACAAGCAGCCAATTAAAAGAAATTAAAAAAGCTAATATTTTCGTATTTGTTTTCGACAGATGGAGATCAAATCGATAAAATGTTATGTTTATTCATTAATGTAACTAAAGAGAGAATTTAATCTATAAATTATGTTTTATGTGATAAAACCTCTTTGAACTAACATTTGAAACCTAATAGTTAATTAGAAAAAAAAATGTATTACTCGACCAAATTAAGAAGGCTCCGTTTCCATGCATATTATTTGCAATCAGTTACCTTCTTGACTCAGTCGGATAATATAATGAAAAAGCCCAAGTGTTATAATATACTGAAAAAGCACGCGTGTTTAATATCTAGGATTATGAGCCAAAAACCGGTGGAATAAAAACGTCGTTTTGAGCAAGTGTATTGAAAATTTATTTTTGAGCGTAATCGATACGTTCACACTCAAAGAGTTTGGATGTTCAAAACTTTATACAGGGCGTCCCATGCCTTTGCCACCTGGAGCGGAGGCACTTTAAATACTGTAGATAGGAAATTTTACTGGAAAGACTTCGTTTTTAGGGTTCCGTAGCCAAATGGCAAAAAACGGAACCCTTATAGATTCGTCATGGCCGTCTGTCTGT
This sequence comes from Cydia pomonella, assembly GCF_033807575.1. NCBI lineage: Eukaryota > Metazoa > Arthropoda > Insecta > Lepidoptera > Tortricidae > Cydia > Cydia pomonella. The sequence continues at coordinate 10,248,812 of NC_084707.1, forward strand.
CCGTTTATGTCACAGCCTCTTTTTTCCGAAACTAGAAGAGCTATACTGTTCAAACTTGGTAAGTAGATGTATTCTATGAACCGCATTAAGATTTTCACACAAAAATAGAAAAAAAAAAAAAAATTTTGGGGGTTACTTAGAACTGAAACTCAAAAAATATTTTTTCATCAAATCCATACGTGTGGGCTATCTATGGATAGGTCTTCAAAAAAGATATTGAGGTTTCTAATATCATTTTTTTCTAAACTGAATAGTTTGCGCGAGAGACACTTCCAAAGTGGTAAAATGTGTGCCCCCCCCCCCCCCTGTAGCTTCTCAAATAAGAGAATGATAAACTTAAAAAAATTATATGATGTATATTACCATGCAAACTTCCACCGAAAATTGGTTTGAACGAGATCTAGTAAGTATTTTTTTTAATACGTCATAAAATTAAAAAAAAAATTTTTTTTCATCCAATCTAGTTCCTATCAAAGTTTCTAATATCATTTTTTTCTAAACTGAATAGTTTGCGCGAGAGATACTTCCAAATTGGTAAAATGTGTCCCCCCCCCCCCCCTTTAACAACTAAAATAACAGAATGAAAAACATAAAAAAAATATATGATATACATTGCCATGCAAACTTCCACCGAAAATTGGTTTGAACGAGATCTAGTAAGTAGTTTTTTTAATACGTGTAATAAATGGTACGGAACCCTTTATGGGCGAGTCCGACTCGCACTTGGCCGCTTTTTTATTTTTAATACAGAATGAACTGCATTCAAAGAATTTTAAATATTCGCCTGTCTGAACCGGGAATCAAACTAGCAAAAAGTGGTAACAAGAAAAGAATTTAAGGTCTTCTAAATAACGTAGCACCTTAAATAAAAAAAGACAAGGAATTTTCACATTTCAGTTTTTTTATGGGGTGATGTAAAAGACTGATTGCTGTCAACTGACAATCACTATGAGAGCGCGCAGGAGTTACAAACTGAACTTAGAAATATTATTTTAAACATTCACCGTGAAAAAATAAATAAATCAACGAGAAACCAAATTATTATAAGAGTTGCATTGTGTAGAGAACAGGAAGGCAAACATTTTGAGCATTTAGTCAACTAAATTATTTTTCGTACTTTCTAATGTTTTCTCTTCTTACCTAATTTCAAGTCCCTACTCAAATCGTTCCCGTTACAAACTTTCAAACCCTTTTTAAACCGGTTAGGGGATGAATTTTCTAAAACTCAGAAATTACTATTCCCGTACGAAGTTTCAAGTTCCTAACTTAATATAAAACTTGATCCCCATACAAACTTTCATTCCCTTTTTAACCCCTTAGGCAATGAATTTCCAAAAACGCTGAAATCGTTTTTCTTCTATTTTGATATAATAAGTATGTATGTATGTCAGTCAGGAAACGAGCATTTATATATATATATATATATATATATATATATATATATATACATAAATTATGAAAATTACACGTTTTTTTTAAAGGAACTAACTTTAACCTTTTCAGGGTTTGGTTAGATTATGCAAATATAGGTAGTTTAGTTGCCGTGGGATTTTTTATGGTATTTGCCTTTGTAAAAAAGTGTAACAATTTATTATAAAAAAAAAAATTGCATCCTTCTCCTCTTAATACTTACTATAATTTATAAGTGGCTATGGTGAAAACCCGAATTTTAAATAAGTAAAACGGGTTTATAATACATAGGTGTATCGCGGCATTACGGTCTCATGTCGCTCCTAGATCGCTCGCGTACAATATATGTACAATAATTTGAGCTTCGAAATATAACTTTTGATTTCCTTCGTCCAGAGCTGCAGAGGGTGGAATTCCAACAACAAAGTAGTATAGCTATTTTTAGAGCTTAAGATTTTTTATTACACCAACTATTATCAAAATTAGTTTAGTAAGCAAGTATAACCGAAGTAAAAGACAAATAGATGTACTTTCGCATTTATTAAAGTATGTATTGGTTGCACACTGAAGTTATCCATGCATCCGTTTTTGTTGTCTTTTTATAACTGTCTTAGACAGATATACTTATAAAAAGGTACCCTACGTTTTTAAACCCATTCCGTATAAGTGAAGTAGGTAGGTATTAGGTACTACTAATAAGCATATAGACACTAAATCTCGTCAGATCATAAACGATAAATTAAAAATCCACAGTTTTCATGACACCTAAATCTTTACCACGTTCATCCCATGATTGATAAGTGAGCTATCATGTGATAATGTTTGTCGGGCGGAGTGGCGGGGCGGCGCGGCGGGCGGCTGCGTCGACCAGGTGCTATGTCGCGTGCGTAACGGTCGGGCACGAGCTGTGCCGGCGCAGGGGGACGTGCGCTATGGCGGAAATAGCGATGGACAGGGGCGCCGCGGGCAGGTGGTGCGCGATATGCCAGCCCGCTCTCAATGTCGCACAATTGGCGGTTAATTCCATGCATACATCACCATGCAAAGTCTGATTTCATGCAGTAGCTTATTATTCCCTACGGGCATTTTAATGCCATGTAATTAAATTTTTGTCACTTTGTATAGACATGGTTGGACAGATTAACGTACTTGACTATAAACGTGGCATTCGGATGTCAACTGCAGCTCTTTACTGCGGCGGGGTTGATATCACCACTGTATCTGACTTTTGCCGCCCTATTACTGCCGCGATTATGGCGATCAATTCTTCATTCATTTTATAAGGAAATTAACAAATACAGCGGCGGCGTCAACGCCACAGTTATCACCATATGGCCTGTAGTGCATCTCTGAATTTATTATATTTACTTGTTTACTATAATGACGAATTCCGTAGAACAAAATTTTCATACTACATACAATGAAATTAAAAATTAATCTAATCAATTTAGAGAAAACCGTCTACAAACTCTTTCGTCGCTTTTAACTCTTGCGTTTTGACATATCTACTCCACATACAGAAGGTCGGTAGAGCAGATAGAGTGAATTCTTCCTTTCTGACTATGTCTGAGCAAAGTATGTATACAAATACGAGAGCTCTTGCCCTATGACGGTCTTCCCAGCAATAAATTATATGCCAGTCTTCCGTAGTCATTGTCTTTAAGTATAACCTTCATCTTCTTTCTTCGCGTTGCCTGTTCTAGATTGGTATTGTAAGATAGAAAGGCGTCCATATTTTGTATATGTGTATATGACATGTATAGCGAACGTATATAATGGTTGTTTGTTATTAAAAATGTAATAATAACCCCTGGCACACCTGAACCGACCTACCCATATTTGTCAGTGTGCGTGCGTTTGTATCATTGTTTGCGGAGCATACATACGTAAGTCACACAAAGCGAAGCACCCACTAGTGGAGCCTGACCCTGCATTGAATCAGTGCACAGCTATGCCAGCAGCTGGCTGCGCAGAATCACATGTCTGTACCCGAATCGCACATCTGCACTGAGCTCATAGCGGGACAAAGAACGACGTAACCGTCACCCTCCTCTAGCCAAACCTCAACAGCATAATCCTTTTTGGTTACGAGTAAAACGATTAGGGTCTCCCTCATTCATTGTTCCAAATTTAACCGCCGTAAGGGCATAACTCCAAAGTTCTGATTCAGGTGTCGGTGTAGTTTCATCGGGGGAATTCTCTTTCATTTCGGTTACGAATAGCATTTTGCTATAGCATAAAATAAACCCAAAATCTCTATTCATAAGGCATAATTTCATGTGTTAACTAAAAATAAATATATTCTTACAGTCGCTTTTAGTTTAAAGTGATAAACGACATTTACGACATTTTGAATCATGAGGCCTGTGCTTGCAGGTAGGTGAGTAGTTTAATTTTGAATAATGGCATAGCTGTGGAGTATTCTATATAAAGCGCACAGGGGCCATTCAACGCTTTTATAAACACTTTTAACACAGATGGGTCGAATTTATGGTAGATACAGGCTGTTCCCTAAATATAAAGTGCTTAAATTATTTTTAAGAATCAAATCATTTTGTCCGGGCATTTTCTAAAGATGAAAGGGTTTCTATGCGATTATACTAATTTAATATAAGTATATTTCGGCGGAATATTTAGTACTTAAAAGAATAAGAAAGTAATTTGACGTGTTTTTATCTATTTTTCGTAGCTACATTTCAGTGGCAGTTAATTTTCTCTAAATAAAAATACATGGCGACACTCAGTAATAAGTATAATAAACTTATGTGAACTAATGTCTATTAGACATAATATATAATTAATTTTCCTGTTCCTCATTTTTCAATACCAAAGTACATCCAGAATGTAATTTCCCTCACAGATTACGAGTAAGTATTTAACTAAATATATAAATATTATAGGGACATTATAGGGAAATTCCAAGTCACAAAATTTACATATATACAAAAAATACTACTAATATTAAGAGCAATTCCTAGCTGAGCAACTTTTCAAATCTCGAATTTTTGAAGCTATGTTTCTGTCGCGCTGCGGTGGGCGGGAGCGGGAGCGATCTAAGTGTGAGTGCGCGCACACAGACGCGAGACTCGAACGCTCGCTCATTGCGCGCCGTTCCGTCGACATCGCCCGCGAGCCGGACGGAATTTATCCTGCGCTGCCCGACCGACGCAAGTTGTTTTTGTTGTTATCACATAATATTGTTTTTCATTTTTATATTATACTGTATCTATTAATTACTATATAAGTAAGAGAAAAAAAAGAATGATGTCCCTGCTTCGGTCGTCGTCGTACAGTCAAGTGCAAAAATATGTATCGAAAGAATCGTCTCATAAATATGGTACTACGCTCTTATTACACTGGAATAAGATGCAACGGGACATATTTTTGAGTAAGATGTGTACACCCATATTTTTACACTTGACTGTACCTATCCGTATCAGTAAGTTGGGAGTGATCATGGTGTTTTGTGAAATTTTGTAAGTAGGTATAAATATATGTTTAAACTACAATCTATTTAACTTATAGTACGATGGGGCTAAACTTGATGACAATGACAATCTGGGTAATGCCGGAAAATTTTGGGACCAATTGAGAGAACTCGTGAAAAAAATTTTTTCGAGATCTCAGCACGTGACAGATTCTTGAAGTAAGGAGCGAATCGTTAAATAATAACCGTAGATTCGGCCTGAATTTTGGTAATCTTCAATATAGAACGGTTAGGGTAACGAGTGTTTTGCCATCAAGGGAGAACATCGAATGGTGAAAAAAAGTTGCTTCTAATGGAAAGAGAATAAGGTATCACAAAGAAATAGGTCCGGTGTCTATTATCCATTGTATATAAATTACATTACAGCCACCAATAATTACAAACTTAAAAGTTGTCAACGAAAGTGTTTTTTTTCGTATTTTTGTATCCGATCTTAACCCTGATACAAAAATTGGTAAAATTGTGGCTCTCAAACTTTGATACCTATGTCATAACTCATAAGGTAATTTGATAAGTAAACAATGTGCTAAGAAACCTCTTATTGTAAGGTTTACACGAAGTAATAAAATAAGAAAAACCACTAAAATAATTGATAGGTTTCGAAGTTTTGACAATTTAAGATCTCGTGAACTGTACAGGTTTAGTAAAAGTGTAAATGTATTGTTTATTGAAAGGAATGTACTGGAATATATTAAGTACTTAAGTAGGAGGGACAAAAATCAAAATAAAAAATAATCGTGCCCAATCATTTTTAATGAAGGTCGCCAAAAAAATAAGAATCAAATTTAAAAATCAAAAATACTAAGTAGTTCTTTAAAAAGGTCAAGGTCACTGCGAGCCCATCTTGAAGTATGGAAAATAAGTAAAATTGCGATTTTATTGGTTTAATTTTGCAATTATGTATATAATATATAGTTGATATATAATCTTTTTTTTATAAAATGTAAGGATCGTATGTAAAGAGTAAAGTAAATATATAGGAAAAGAGAGCCCTCTTGAAGCATTTTAAGGAAACTAATTTCGAAGCCCTATCTCTATTTTGTATCCGAAACTAGCTATGTATGTATGCGTGCACATCTACATATGCATCCGTATGTGTAGGTACATTGCGAAAAATTGCTCATTTGCTATCTATTTTACTCGATTTTGTTATAAAATTCAACATGTATCATCATCCCTATACAATATAAATACTCTTTATTACACACCTCAATAAAAGAAAACACTACAAAAGAAAACAGAAACATAAGCACAGGTAAACAACATGCGGTCTTATCACTAAAAAGCGATCTCTTCCAGGCAACCTTTGGGTTGCGGAAATTAAAAAAATTACATTGTCAGTAAGTAAGTGTACATACACATACAACTGGATGGTACAGGATAAAAATAATGGTACGAAAGTGTGATCAAGAAAACAATAAATGTGATAATTAAGTAGGTCAGTAGGTAAATTGAAGAAAATTTAAAGTTTGACAATCACTGCTGTTTTAAATAGGTAAAGATGGGATTGTTTCTTTCCGATCTTTACCTGGATGGGTCACGATCGGATATCGGTCTACAGCAGTGCTAGGTCTGTTAACACAATTACAAAAACAAACACAGTTTCATCACAATACGCAAAATAAATTACAGGGCGAATTCAAATTCGCGAAATTTACCTTGCTCTCTGTGATTGCGCCAGGCGCGGATACAAGGGGGGGGCCATAGGGGCAATGGCCCCCCCCTAAAACCCTGGCTCTCACATTACTAAATTGAGTAAATTTTTTTTTACCTTATTTTCTGTGCAAAAATATATGATTTTCTCAAAATGCCCCCCCCCTAAGCCAAATCTTGTATCCGCGCCTGGATTGCGCATAGCACAAACTCCCTAAGCAACGCGGGGACACTGGCAGTCGAGGCGCAATGAAATGATGTCTTACACAATGTTGCCACCATTAAAAAATAAAGCCAAATTAGGGAGAAATGAATGTCCTACGTTCTTCACCCGCATCCGGTATTTACCCAACATACCTTAATCGTTGAACCGCCGCATTTCAAAATGGCCCTTATTTTGATATCGGCTAGCCGTAATGTAATACGGCGGATTATACAATACGACTGCGATACTTATAAGCAGGGATCGGAGCCGGTTTTTTGCAAAAACATCGAAATAACCATATATTTCGGTTTATTTTATACTCAAAATGTAGGACTCAGTTGTGTTTTTAGATAACGACTTCGTATTATTAGATTGCCCGATTAGGAATGAAATAATTAACAAAGAACGAAAAAAAACCGTTTTCGTTCCCATACAAAAAATACCGGTTTCCGATCCCTGCTTATAAGTATATAAATCCCCTCGTCAATGTAATTGCATTAAATTTGCCATCTAGTGGCAAACATCAAAGTAGTTATCTTTTACTTGTGACGCACAAGTGTGCGCAATGTAAAATACAAAGTATATTTCTTAAAAAAATTACCTTGTTTATTGTGATTATACTTAGTAAAAGAACATGTGATTATTAAATTATAATACGAAAAGTGGTCAAATCGCAAAATGCTGTCGTTTTATTTAAAATAATGAAATAATTAGACCGGTTACGAAAGTACCGGGAAATCCTGGTTCTTTAAAACAGTACCGGTTCTGCAATCCCTAATAAGGATGTTATGCCCATCACTATTTCTTCTGTGTACGTATATTTAGAAACTGTCTCCGCCTCCAATTCGTGCGATAAGGACAACTGCAGCCCGGACTGAAATTCACATGCAAAAAACTCAAAAATCGAGGTTTCGCTCTCGACTGTTTCCTCCTCCAAAACGCAATCAATCTTTATGAAATTTTGGAAACTGCAAGAGGAAGAAATAATCTATGCCGCTATGTTTTGATTTTTTGGATATTTTTTGTCATATTTGTATACTGTGCCTTTTTTTACAGCCAATTCAATTGAGCCGTTTTTGCGATTTTCGAGGCGCTGTATCTTTCTTCAAAATAAAATAATCCAAAAAAGCAAAACATAGCGGCACAGATATTGATGATATTGATCTTATTTGAAAAAATCACTGCTCTAGGTTAAAAATCCAGGGAGGAATCAGTCGAGAGCGTTTGTATGGAAAAATCGCAACTAGGAATTCCTCTTAAACATACTGTATAGTGGCAGGCGGCAACAGCTGAGATTTCGGCACACGCTATGCCGAGCGCGACGCGGCCGGTGCGTCGCGCGGGCACCGGCCACCTTTCACCCCTCGCAATCCTGCGCAGCCTTCTTACATGCGCGTACATACGCACCGCCAAGGAGCTCGCCGCAAATAACTTCCTACACATGCCTATACCATTAAATGTAACACCAGTAGCCGAGTTCTCGCACTTAATTCGTTGCCGTAAGGTCTGTTTCTTTGAAGTACTTCATATCGGCGCATAATATTTATTTGAGTTACTATTTTTTCAGTGTTTAAAAAATTGTTTCAGTGTGCATACTTAATTGTTTCCTGTAATATTACCGCATGTTTACGCTTATATGTTGAATGCATAAATAGGTTCAATGATAATAAATACTCACCTACCTCTTGGGTACAAGTCCTCATATTCATATTCATATTCGTTTATTTGTATTAATTATACATTGTCAGTGTTACATTTTTATTAGGTACATAGGTGCAAGGTGGATGTCAAACATAATTACATTAGTACAAAGGAAGACACAACAATAAAAATACAAAACATGTCATTATAAAAAATAATTAAAATTCATCCAAGAATTCAGCTATGGAATAATAGGCCTTCCGGATTAGAATCGACTTCAGTTTCAATATACATCCTAAGTTGGTGCGAGCGTTTTTAATATTCATCGGAATCTTATTATAAAGTTTGGGTCCTAATACGTGTAAGCAGAGAGCAGATTTTCTTAATCTATGTTTCGGCAATTCTAGGTCATGTCGCCTCTGGTCCTGGAAGCGGTTGCTGGTCCATATTTTCCTTGGAAACTTTTCTAAATTTAGCCTAACATATTTAACTGCCTCTAGAATTACCAATGAAGGTAGCGTTAGAATATGGAAGCCCATAAATAACTGACGAGCTGGTGCATCAGGTGCCACCCGTGCCATTTTCCTTATAATTTTCTTTTGTATGATGAATGGTCTGTCCCTGTCTGCAGCCAACCCCCATAAATCTACTCCATACGACAAAACAGAGTGACAGTATGCGTGGTGGGCTATTATTAAGTTTTCCTTAGACAGGATAGGCATAAGCCGAGATATTATATAGTAGGCTGAGTTGAGTTTGCTGCATATCCTGTCAATATGTTTGTGCCATTGCAGGCGGAGTCCAGAGTAAAACCCAAGAACTTAGCATGCGTAACAAAGTTGACGGCGGTATTTTGTACGAGTACCGAGTTTGATGTGGCAGCTGCATCTGTGCCTCGCTTCAAGTTAAATTCTGTAAGGCTTATTTTTTCAAGGTTTAGAATCATTCCGTTAACAGTAAACTAATCAGAGAGGCGCAGAATGACAGACTGAACATTTCTTAGCAGTTGGTCCCTACTCTCTGCATTCATACTCATACTGTTGTCATAGTACTCATAGTGTTATGTTCCTGCCGGTGAGTAAGGTTGCCAGAGCTCAAAGAGGGTGCGCGTGCGGAGTGTTAGGGTTGGTAACGCGCATGTAACACCTCTGGAGTTGCAGGCGTTCATGGGCTACGGTGACCACTTACCATCATCCGAGCCGTATGTAGAGTTTCTGCTCGTGAATTCTCGAGGCGAGAAACCTCGAGAAATCTGTCCTTCGTCGAGGCGGGAAAAAAAAACTCAATGCCTCGAGAACTCGAGAAATAAATCTCTTGTGATAAGTAAAAATGATAACACGTAATGTATCTATAGTTTATCTTTTTAGGTAGTTAAATAAATGTAAACTATGTTTTTTTTTTCAAATTTTTAGGTACTTACATATTTACCCCCTTATTCATTTATGAATAAGGGGGTTATTAGTTAACCAACCAAATAAAAAACTGCCTTGATCCGTCCTCTATCGTTCTGGTTTCAACCGATTTTCATGTTTTGAAACTTTTGAAGTACTATCCTAAAAATTTCTAAAGAATTCGTCTCGTTTTAGTAATGGATCATTACTATACTTCGTTTTTTTTGCATTCGAAAAAAGCTAAACAATCTTGACACTGTCTTTTTATTGATAAACGCTTTAAAACAATTAGTAACCATTACGTAGGAAAGCAAATTAATGTGATCGTATATGATTTATAATTGTTACATATTTGCCTCGACTTATTATTTGTCAAAAGTGTTTTTCAATAAAAAAGACTCGTCCAGATCGCTTATCTTCTGTCTAATGCTAAAACGCGAATTATAGTGGCCCTATAATATAACAAATATTACAAAACTAAATTACTTATTATTGATAGATCAAATTATCCCGATATATTCCTATTAGCAAAATAACACAATTTAGTTACTTGATTCATAGTTACGTTGAGTAAGTATTAGGTAATATTAAGTAGTAAAACTTCTGTAAGTTTGTCACATCGAGTTAAATTAATTGACTTGTATTCTTACCAAATAAAATATCATATTGTGGTTTGTTATATACCTTAAGTAATATAGAAGATTATTAGGGAAGTTCCGTAGCCAAATGGCAAAAAACGGAACCCTTATAGATTCGTCATGTCCGTCTGTCTGTCCGTTTATGTCACAGCCACTTTTTTCCGAAACCATAAGAACTTGGTAAGTAAATGTATTCTATGAACCGCATTAAGATTTTCACACAAAAATAGAAAATAAAAATAAAAATGTTTGGGGGTTTCCCATACTTAGAACTGGAACTCAATTTTTTTTTTCATCAAAGCCATGCGTGGGGTATCTATGGATAGGTCTTCAAAAATGATATTGAGGTTTCTAATATCATTTTTTTCTAAACTGAATAGTTTGCGCGAGAGACACTTCAAGTGGTAAAATGTGTGTTTCTTTCATCCTCGTTCATACGCGTTCGCGATGGGACCCTCACAGAATTGACCTCTTTTGCTCTTTGCACGACTTCTCGAAATCTCGACAGCCTACACGTTTGTGAGTGAATATACCTGTGTAAAAGTACACGTCCCTCGCTGTTATTTTATGAGACTCGCTTGAGTAAGTACCTACATCAGCTTTACTACACCACCAATTATTTTGAAAGAGGAAAGCTGTAAAATTAAAATTAAATTTTTCGTAGGTGCTGTTAATCGGTCGGCTTTCATTGCTGTAAATTATAAATATTTAGGACCAGAGAATGTGTGACTCCAGTTGTCCACAATTATTATGTAATATTTAAAGTAACGGTTTCTGGGCAAAAACTACATTACTATTCCATTTTATTCACGGTTTTTTACATCATTTAGACCCGTGGGGTAGACAAGGTTACATATCTGCTCAGGGAAACAGGATTTGTAAGTTTCCCACATTTTGAGATTTTTTTTAGAATAACACCGTTATAGTATTTTTTTCGTTTCTTAGCTACAAATGGTATTTATAGTGTTTTGGTAAGAAGGGGAACGAGGACTGGGGTCGCTGCGAGGGCAGCTGCAGGCTGCATCCCGGACAAGTGATCGCTAAGCGCGGATTAAGCAAACATTTTTTGGCGGGTAACGGTTCCGTCATTATGTATAACCTTTTCCTATAACTCTCTTTAGATGTTTTACTAAAATCTGAATTCTAATACCTAGCTTGCATGAGCGATTGTTATTTAAGACTCGTACGTGGAAGAACTTACTTGTCCTAATCTCAGTGCAAAGCATTACTTTAGTTAGATTTAAAGGGATGAAATGGAACATATTTGAGAAACATATAAAGATGTACCAAAGTGTGTTACTAACTATTGACGTCGCCCGCGTGAGTAAAGCTGCTGCAGTCGCCATCTGAGTGTCACCTTTATAGTTATTCTAGATTCGTGTTCAATAGATCACTTTTAAATTGAATGAATTTAAAATAATAATAATAAACAATATAATGAAAGAAAATGTAAACATAAATCAATATCATTTAAAATAAAAATCGGGGCATGTCGATGTCGGGCCATGCTCAGTGTAGGGGTTCCGTAGTTACCATTCCGTCAGAATAGGTTAAACGGGGGCTATTGACTATTAAGTAAAAGTATCATGTATATTACGAGCGTAAGGGCGTACCTTCGCAGCGCTTTCTACGTCTTTTTGCTATAGGAGAGAAGACTTTTTGATATTAAGTAACTCAAAAACGGCTCCCCGTTCATATTTGTTGTCATTGACAGTATGTATTAAGAAAGCTTTTGTTTTACGATTTTTTTCGTATTGTTTGGACCCGTGGTTCAAAAGTTAGAGGGGGAAAACATGTTTTTTTCTTTCGGAACCTTTATTTCCTAAAATATAAAAAAAATGTTTTTGGAGACCCTTATTCATTTTGAAACATCATTTTTGTACTTTTTATTTTACCGTTCTATTGCCATGCAACAGCACAAAAACAGACGTCATTCAATGTCTTCAATGATACAATAATTCGTATCATCTATATACCTACATAATACATAGTGAGAAATATTTAAATCACTGTTGTTTTGTACATTGTTATTGTACGGTTTGGCAAGACCTAAGGAGAAGTTGTTAGGGTACAACCTATTTTACAGTGGAACCTCGATAAGGAAAAATCCTGTTATTAATTCCCTGAAAAATTTGACGTTATTATAGGTATATATTAGGTAGTAGAAATATTCGCTCATTCATTTTTAGGGTCCCGCACCCAAAGGGTAAAACGGGACCCTATTACTAAGACTCCGCTGTCCGTCCGTCCGTCCGTCTGTCACCAGGCTGTATCTCATGAAGCGTGATAGCTAGACAGTTGAAATTTTCACAGATGATGTATTTCTGTTGCCGCTATAACAACAAATACTAAAAAGTACGGAACCCTCGGTGGGCGAGTCCGACTCGCACTTGTCCGGTTTTTTTAACGACCTCTTATTCCAGCCGGCAGTGACCTTGCCTACGAAGCAGGAGGTCCTGGGGTCAAATCCTGTCAAGGGCATTTATTTGTGTGTTCATTTTGTCTATCTATATCTAGTAGTGGTTTTGTGAGCTGTAGACATCGCTCGTGTACGACTGTATATGTATTAAATTAAGAAATCTAATTAATCATCGAACCTGCTCATAAAATATCACGAGAATCGGTTGAAAATTGCAACATGTAAAGGACAACCAGACATACGGAAGCATTTTTTACCCAAGCTGAAACGGAGATCTTCGCTAACGCTTCGTCAGTTATATATATATATATATTGGTCCAGTATATACATATATACCTATTTTATATACCCACAACACGAGGCTTACTATTACTGTTGGGCTAGGTCAATTTTTATAAGACTGTCCCATGATATTCATTTATTTATAACTTAAATGTTTTAATTTTACTGGTACTTTCCGAGTTAACGAGTAATTAGATACTGAAAGGGGTCATATGTACACGGTACGAGTTCAATGTTGTAAGATTCTTGGATGATCATTGATTTTTCAATAAAAATGGTGGACTTTATTATGACGCACTTTTCACTTGAAAATTATTGAAACAAGTGATAAAATAATTTTGGTCTATAGCCTTCAACCAAGGCTATAATGTAGGATTAGGTATAGCTAATATACATAGATTGAAATAAGGTACCTAATTACTTAAAGCAAACAGTGAACACTCCCGTTCCGGGACACCTTTACATTTAATCAAAACTTGTTTGCACACCCAACAAATGGTGTTTTGTTCGCGAAGGGCGAGCGATCTGCGCTAGAGCGCTGCATAGTTGCACCCGAACACCGGTTTATTTACCGGTTTTGATAGATTTTTTATGTGTATTAAAATTTATTAAAAGCACAGTAAGGGTGCGCGTGCGCGGCGACAACTGCCGAGATTGTTGCACCTGGCCCACGCGCATAGAGCCGCCGCCTCTAGCACATGTGATGATGATACGTTGCACCCCATTGTTGTTTGATTTATATGCGCGTTTCTGACACACATTATCTATTTAATTGAAGCACGACCTTGTTCGGTAATCTTTTTGGTAGGTGCCTTACCTTTACCTTACCTACATCACTACCACGTAGACTTTTTTACTAAAGTATGTACATGGACCATCTCTGTGAAACTTTAGAGTAACTGACATGACATTACAGTCAATCTTACATTAGCACATAACTAGCGTCTGTAATCTCGTCTCTTTCCGTCTAATATAATAATATATGGTAACTGACCACAGATTGGTACAACGAAATAACAATAACTTGTTTGTATAGCAGTAGCAGTTTCAGGGCGCGGTTATTGATTGCGTCTGTAGACCACAGGGCCAGCCGTCCGGTGCTTCTGGACGCTGTAAGTAAATATCTACATTTTGTTAGACGTCGATCGCGTGCGTGAAACGGTGCGCTGCGTCTGTGCAGTCCTGCGTAGTGCTCCTGATCATGTCGGGACCGCCCAGCGCGGACAATGTTGCCGCACTGTAGCTAATATAAAGCAGTCATTAGTATTTTAACCATCTTCTATCCAATTTATATCAGACATGGAACACTTAAAACCATCTCACTCCGACATCTCAGTTGATAAATTTAATCCTTTTCATAACTCGAGTGATGGTATTAAAATTATATGCAGTGCAAGAATGCATCTCCAAAAGGTTATTGCTTTATTATACAAGTCCATACATTTACCACAAGTCATTAATAAAGAAAGTTTCAAGAAAGCCCAAGACCACTTAAAAGAAAGTTGATGTCTTAAGTCCAAGCTTTTACCTATACTGGTAACAATACATTAAATCGTCCAATTTTGTGGCTATGTACGCATTTATTTACAACTTCATCTTCCCGGACATAAAATGCAGACGTGAGCTGGGTTGCGGTGCGAGATCGCACTTGCATAATAAAATGCGGTTACTGGTCAGACTCGTGGACTCGGTTACGGTGAAAATAAACTTTACTATACGCAAACCAACAGTGTAATCAAGAAATCGAATAAAATTGTAGGGATAGAAGAAATCATTCCGTTGGCGACTTATTTGCGAGAGCTTTATTTATGATTATGTGCCAGTATGATAAGATTGCGCGACCACGAATAGGAAGTTACGAGTTCAGCAATCGAAACGATTCTAAGAAGTGAGCTTGAATGTCAGAGGAGGTCGGTTCTGGTACATACATCGCTCGGCTGTTGCAATGGGTGCCTTTGTCCGCGAGGCATCAATGTCATCCTCGATGTTGGCGGCATAACGCGGAAACAATGCGCGGACCACATTCGTGCATCGCGCGACCGCCACGGCCTGTGTCGTGTCGGCGCGGGCACAGCCAATGTTTGTGCTCATAAAGTGTCATTATGGTAACAGTACCTCATTGTTGTTTTCGGCCATGGCCGTCTCCCTATTTTCTCCGCTTGCTGCGTAAAAGCGAGGCGCGTCACGGCGAGTTATAACCAAAATGGGTTACGACCGCCTCTTGCGAAACTTTTACGGGCCCTCGTCTCCGACGAAATCTCGTTCGGTTTAATGGCCTTCGAATTTTAAGTGCCAAAGAAAGGTAAATCACATTGACGCTACATGAACTTCGTGATTTGACGAGGTCTTGAGCTTAAAAGTTGATTGTTAATAACTTAAAGTTAACCACATCTTGAAATGTCTTTTATTGACTCTCTTCTTTGTTTTTTTTTTTATCCTACTTAATGGTTACAAATAAGTCTTCTTTTGTAATGTAAAGTAGGCACAATAGGTACCTATTTAGGTGTAGATAAGAGGATGTTGATGTTAGAAACTATTATTTACTTTGCTTGCATATACCTAGTACCTACCTGTAACAAGCGTGCATAATTATTGCATTTCATATTGTAGATGGAATTCCGAATGCATTGTGCAAGATGAGCGTTTGTTTACCATTACATAATATTGTATTTTTGCCGTTGCCATTGACCCGTACATTTAGCTTACCCAAGGGTTTTGTTTCAAAGAAATGAGCGGAGTCAGATTTTAATAAATTGATGTCAAACTTGTGTGATGATAATAATTGGCGTCCTATGTCCGCTATAGTTACATAATTTTTAAATTATTTAGTAGTACTTAGGTATTACTTACATAGGTAGATATAAGCGCGTCGAACTCCTGTATACCTAACCATAATTTTGCAATTCTTTAAATCGTAAACCGTTTCTTTAAATGGTAAACCATTTCTTTTAGTACGGCATGACTGTGAATATTCGAGTTCGTGTATATTTAGGTCTTGAAACAATGGCATCAAAATGTTACCTACCCACTTTCTATCTACTGCCTACGTATTTTGGGTATCACTTTCGATTCTCTTAAACAAATCACAAAGAACCGAGTTCATTATTAACTTTGTGATTACTGCTATTGTCTGCGTACCTATCATAAAACAATGATTATTTAAAATCTTCATGAAGATGTCAGCCGCCGATCAAAGTTATAAACAAGCGATAAAAACACGCTTGAACAAGCAAATATAATGGCCTTAATAATATGGAAGTGGAAGACAATGGCCCCCGTTCAGGGGCGCGGGCGCAGCAACTGCACTCACCTAATCGCCGGAGTAGGTATAACATAACGTATATAAACTTTCAGTATTGCCAGTGTACATATTTGTACATTAAAGTAGTAACCACTGTTGATCACTTGTCTAATGTCGCCCTATATTCACTTAATATTAACATGGGTCCCCAAATATTTATTTATTTATAGGTACATATGACGCAAACAAAAACTGCAACAGAAATAAAAGCTTCTACTTAGAGTGCAATTATTTTTTGCAATAATATTCGAGATGTGTATAGTTTCTAAACGCTATACAAGTATACAATCTTACGTATGTATGTATTAACATTTTTGTAACTAAATGTTATTTGCATCAATAATATTGCAATGTATAGGTAACTAAACAATATAAAGTATACTTACTCGTACATAATTATGTATAATATTAATTATTAGCTACTTACGAAACATTCGTAAGTACATAGGTACGTCAAAACCTTTATGTACTAATAGTTATCGAATTGTGAACAGGTTGTCCAGGTAAGGTACACGGAGTGATGTTGAATGGAGGTGTAATCAACGCTATTGATACGCAGTTGCCACCTGCAGAACTTGTTATATTGTTACCATTCGTGAGCTGAATGACGCGCCCTGGGGCCCGGGTGCTCTGCTTAGCCATTCAATGCGTGAAAACCAAACTTATATAGGTGCATCAGACGCTCGATTTCTTTGTCAACCGTAATACGTATACGTATCTTTAATTGCATATGTCTTGCATATGTATTGGATGGAATCGTATAGGTATTTAGCTCACATTCCGTAACTCAAAGGGAGTTCGTGATGTAGCCCGACTAAACCAATGCTCTAATATCCAACGATGCATTTTTTTTTTACTTCAACGGTGTTACTTTTATCTAGTGGTAGAATTATAGACTAATTTATGAGCCAAATTTCAAAGGATTGCACAGAGATGTAGTTGAAACTACAAAACTAGGCTTTGGTGTCAAACAACGAAAATTATACTTACAACTTTAATGCCTGACAAAAAGTGCAGTTACGTGGAAGTAAGTACAGCCTAAGAATTGTATTCGGCATTATACATATTTAGTAACAAAATGAAGCGAACCACAGTCTGCCTTCATCCGAGCAAGAGGCACATTCTGAAATGTGAAATATGATACCAACCCCAATTAATGCAGAAGATGTTGTTGTCTTATATACTTTACTGTCTTATGTACTTTATTATAATTGAGCAAAGTAACACCTGATTTAATAAATTACTACTATAATTAGTTTATAAATCGTTAGGTATCAACCAAAACTCACTAATTGCAAAAATAACTAAACAAAAATCAACCTTGTTTTCGTACAACATGTTATAGCTTTGACCTTGTGGTAGAAATTAATGAGTTTTGGTTGTCACCTGATGAAATACACCATCCATAAACTGCAATATACACTAAGTATCAGATGCCTAATGGAAAAATGGTTATACATCAAATACTCCACTTATTACGTAATTGCAAGACAGTGCAGGTTGACCAGGCACTACCTAGTTACCGGCTCGGAAGGTAATTAGACGACTCGGGTCATTGCTTTCCGCTCGTAATGTTGCAATTTGTTCTGTAATACTTTTTAATTATTTTTCCGTTCGTAAACAAATTTTCAGTGACACCTATGACCTATTATAATGGTTTAATATTGCACATAGGTGCATATTCTACAATTATACATCTTTCCTGGTCGTTATGTCATATATATATAATAACTATAGTTAAATACATACCAAAAAGATACATGGTAGAGAATGCCTCATGGCCTTAAGTCCTTTTGTACTTTAAGGTTTTCTTTTGTGCAATATTGTACACATGTATGTACAATGAATGGTTGCAATCGTTAAATAAATGAGGTGCGTTATGAGTTCCCTGTTTCAGAGTCGGACTAACCTAGCTCTGCATGGCACTTGTAAAGCAATGCCATGTTTTTATGAAAATATGACGTGTATAATAATATTGACATCCCCACACTTAGTCAGTGCAGAGTTAACTTAGGCACACTCTATCATCTTTTAATGCAAAAAATATTTATTATCCAACAAACAAATTTAACATAATACATAAGTACCTGGGCGACCGAGCTTTGCTCGGTTATAACTATTTATTGTAATAGGGTGGTGTATAGGTGATAATCTACATAAACTTAAAAAGTAAAAGAATAAGTATTGCGATACAACGAGGAAATGCTGCCAGCATCTACGGCACCATGCCGCAGGGGGATAGTTTTTAATTATTTATTTTAAGATTAGTTTTATTTATTTTTAGATTTAGATTTTAAGTTTTTTATGTATTATGTTGTGTTTATAAATACTTAGATTATGTTTAATTTATTAAATTGTATTGTACTATTAAAAGTAAAATGTGAACTGACAATTATTATTATTTACAATCGATTTTAACCTTACAGCACTTGTCACAGAGTAACGCCATCTATTGTCAATTTCTCTTATTACATAGGTAATTTTTTTACTAAATTAAACATGTCTAAAACAATAAAAATTAAAAAATTATATATAAAGTTAAACATATAAAAAAAAAACAAAAGTTAGTCACCGGGCGAGATTCGAACCCGTAACACTCGTTTAGCAGTCCGCGTCATAACCCGCTGGACCAGACGGACAGTGGCCGGCAACACGAAATTAGCGACCATATTCTGCGTCGAAAGAAAAACGCATGAAAACTCGAAAACAAGCGTTTTCCCAAACATAAGACTAATCTAGATAGATTGTATACCCCCAAAAACCCCCATATACCAAATTTCAACGAAATCGTTAGAGCCGTTTCCGAGATCACAGAAAAATATATATATTATATACAAGAATTGCTCGTTTAAAGCCAACATGGACCGAATGTTGGTTAATGGAGTTTTATTTAATTTATTTACGATCACCGACAGAACATCATCATCATCATGAAAACATAATCTGTAGCTTACATAACATTAAGGGTAGATGTTTGTCCAATTATAGGTAACCACAGCTAATTCCAGTATCTTAGGACAAACAATATAGGTACAGTAGGACATTTAGACTTAAGCTATTAATAAATAAAATTTAACTAAAAATTTAACAAATATTCGTGCAGGAAATTATGTTAATTGAATTAATTAATTTGCACTTTGCGACAAAAAAGTGACGAAATAACATATCATTAACATCAACATATTTTAAGAAGAAAAAGGAAGATGACATATGTCATCCCACGTTCCTGTGTACCTCTACAAATATGTTATACTTCGTTACAATGAATATAATGATAACAGAATTATGAGAATTCGCTCTTGATCAATCGCATCGCATCACAGACGTTAAGTTGCGTAAACAAACCGGATATGAAGACCCCTGACCGGAAACACTTGTTTGATCGCTTTGCAGGTACGTTGAAGGTACAATGCGTACATACACGCCAAGAAAAGTCCCAAGGGACCCTTTTAGCTAACACGTGCAAGGGCTACATTGTGAAGGCATGTACTCATACATCGCCCCTACAGAATCAAGATCCGGATTTTAATGCGCATTTCAATTTCCAATTCTTTATCCAAGTTTATGTGTGCGTATATAAGTAGAGAAGAACAATATATAGTTAATAGTATTTACACACCTTATAGCTAAAGTGAATATGTAGGTTAAACTGAAACACTTTTACTGTTTTACTACAAGGATAACCTCGACAAATGGTCAGACAGTTCAGACATAACAAAATCAGCCTTTACATAATTAGGTAATTTGTAGTACATAGTACATATCATAACAAATGGTGCATTCGGATTAAGGGATAATACGAGGTTTATGCCATTATTGTTTTTGCCTATTCGCGATTCTGCACAATATGAATTCCACACAACTGAGTTTGATCACATGCCTAATGCTTCACAGTCAAAGAGGTTTGAGTGGCCGTACTTCTATACTCCTGCTCAATAGGTACGCTAAAAGTCGTCCATGAGAAAATCTGTTCCAAAAACCTGATCACTAAATACGCCTCACCTCAATTGTGGATAAGTGTGGAAGCAAAACATGTCAAACAAATAGTGATCTGGTGTAGATATCGTGACAAGACTACCTTTATGCCACCAGCATTTAGTGCTTCTTCGTCATCGGGTGAACACTTTTCTATGAAGGTTATGACAATTATCAAAGTCACAAAAAAAATATTATCGTTGTGAACTGAACTACATAGGTTCCTATTTACTAGCATTGAAGTTAGCATTTCAGAGCGATTTTAGAGTATTCCTCATCGTAAATTATTTATGAATTGGAATTGGAAACAATATACATTCCGTGTAGTAAAGTGTCAGCGATGCTCGGATAAGGGTCTTACAACAAACTGGAACACGGGTTATTCAGCTGCATCAAATAATGTTCATAGTTGAATGGTTTAGAATAATTGAAGCAAGTTATTTATAAGTTTCCTTTAAGAAGCAAATCATGTGCGCGATCGTAGCCGGATGCCGCCACCCTTCGGAGGGCATGCCTTCACAAAGGCATTTAGTCTATTTAAAGACATCCTGCTTAGTACGGGGGCCCAGTCCACTCGCACGTGCGTCAAGTGTCCTGTGCGCACCGACCTGTCAATTACTGTCACCCTCGCCTCACCATCTCTGCGACTGTCTGTGCCCGCTGTACCAACTAGTATCCAGTCAGCGCGAAATCTTATCACCGAAGCGACAGTTATCCGCGGACTTCCTATCCTTGGACGCATGATCAAAAATTATATTTACTCTACAACCCGTAATTTCAGAAAATATGTATTTTTAGTGTTCCGTACAAAACTTGTTCACGGAACTTATGGAATCACTTCGGTCTTGCAACTTGGTTAAATGCGGTTTTCTCAGAGACCGTTTGATGGAGACAGCTAAAATTTGGAACAGTTACAGCAATTATAGCCACTAATATTGTTTTATATCATGACTGTTTTTTGTTATACTTATTGGAATTTTGTTCCGATCATTTGTAATAGTTTAACATTAAAATTCTCTGAATTTTATGAAAAGAGGAATAGAAAACAAAAATATATTTGAATACGAAAACCTTTGTACAACACCTTAAAAGTTAATTGTTGGTTGAGATCCAAAACCTTGGTCTGTGAAACCTATTCAGTCTATCCACGGATCCTAATAGACTAAAATAATGAAGCTATAAAATTGCTACGACGAGGTTAAAAATATTCCTTTGAGAATACGAATAACATCAAAATCCTGAGATGTAAGTAGGTCATAGGTGTGGCGTCAAAAGGTGATCGCACACATAATTATACTACGAACTCCTCAGGAAATTGAGTATCCTGTTCCGCTCAAGCGAACAAGATATTGCTCAACGACAACTAAATTTATCGAAGGAGCATATCTGACAATATAATGAAGGTGAATACAATAAGAACCGATTATAAAGAGCAGTCAAGCGAAGATTATGGCGCTCGATGATACAGGCGCAGGCGCGGCCCTTGGCGAGGCCGCGATGGAGCGCGGAGTCCATGGATCGGTGCAGGAATCTTCTCACCACTCTAACGCAATAGTGTCGGCTGAACCAGTTCAAATGTAACCAATGACATCTGTAACAACGCTGTGTGGAGGTCACACTTTACAGATTCAGAAAGACGGGTGACAGGAAGCGACGATAATATAGCCCTGGCCACTTGTACGAACTACACGACTACCGACATCATCACCTGTAGGTATTTGATTTACATATTGAGAATATACTTCAAAAGACAATTTCTTCTGCAAAAATGGGCCTCAAAAATACGTATATTCGTATATGAATCAGTTCATAACCCTGTATAGGAATTTGTTATTCTTTTAAAAATAGACACTACGTAATCAGAAGTGATTACCAATTAGATAATTACAATTATCGCTAGGGTGTAATTTTATTGTTTCTCTTTCTATCAACAATAGGAAGCTAACAACAGTAAATAGCATAATAAGGTATTTAAGGCTTGAGCTGATAATTAATCGGCATAAAATTGGTTAGTATTCATTATTTACTGTTAATTGCATAATTGCTTCTTTCTCTTTTCTATTGCATTCAACTATGAGCACTCAGTCCCGAAATAAAATATCGTCATCCTTTCGCCTACCGGTGCTACCAGAGTAGAATTACCTACATACAGTAATCCATCTGTACACAAAAAATCACGTGCCCAGCATACACATAAAAACTGGACCTCTAGCCTGGTTTTTCTTTGTGGGGAATATAATAGTTGCGTTCGGAACTGAAATTCAAACGTGACGTCACAAGAGTTCCTACACAGCCGGAGATAGGTTACTGTCATTATCCATGCGTGCTGGTCTTATCGGGGTGCGCGTACGCGGCCCTCTTTTTCATATCTCACGTAAGAAACATTCTACGCCGCTCCGGTGACAACCCTCATTTTGGTTAAACGGGGCAACGACCTCGCCGCCTGCTCCCCTAACGAAAATATCGGAACCACATGTTCTTGACCTTCCTCGTACTTTTTCTGTTTCTTCCGATTGAAATGGTAAGGGAGGGTGCTTATTTAAACCGGAGCTTAGGTACCTATTATAGACAGGAAACAATCTCTATTGCCGCGTACTCGTACTAAGACATTTGTTGGATAACTGATTAGTTGTAGAGTTAGGATGCGAAACCCTATAATAAATAATTAGTTAATATCATTAGACAGACACAAATTGACCTAGCCCCACAGTAAGCTCAATAACACTTGTGTCGTGGGTATTAGACGACGATATATAAAATAGATAAATATTTAAATAGTAAAAAGGGATTTATATTAAGTCATTTGGATAGGTATATATATATTTATATAACCCGTAATTAATTGAAGTATTTTGTATGTTGTAAGTACACTGTAAACTCTATATAGCATCACTCAAGGGACCGTACGTGTTTGATGCTATAGAGATTTATCGTTATATAGAGAGAAATGAATACTAAACTCACATATTTACATTATGTGACTAAACTAAACCTACTAAAGCCAAACGTCGACGTTATAGGGAGTGAATCGTTATTTCGAGTCACGTTATATGGAGTTTACACTATATTATGTTCCAACTTCAAAGTATTCATTTGGAAATTAAACTGTCGCACTGAATTAAGATTTATAGATAGGTACCAATAGTTTAATCAACAAATTATAATTTAGCCGGGCTGTGGCAGTTTAATTCTAATCTAAGGCCATCATCAAACAATGAAGATATGTTGCAGCAAATAGTTTCGTAGCTACAATTAAAATTTGGGCCATGCAATAAGTAATACCAATATTGCTATTACATAGAAGTATGTTTCTAATTATTATTAAACATTGAAATTAATGACAATTATTGAGGCGTGCAACTACGAAGAGACGCTGTAACTTTGACGTGAAACATTAATTTCGCGTCTCATCTGCCGAGCAACGATAATTGTATAGCTCTATTCAGTTGCACAACTGACCACTCCAGCTCGATGACCGAAGAGGCCACTGTGCAAATCAGTCCAATTATGCAAGTGAATCGATTAGAAAATGAGCAGATGGTTTGTGCGATATTAGATCGCGATTGATTGTCTTACGTAATCGATGCCGGAACGATCTTTACCCACTGGTAAAGGTACGATTTTTAAAGTTCAGTTATTATGGTGGTTAATACATAGATTATAGGTACGTACAATAGATATAAAATACGCCCTATGTTTTAAAAAGTTTCAAATTACGTCCTCAAAAACTAACTTGTTTCTAGTTCTAATTTCCTTTTTGGTAGGACATAACTATTTCTGGTAGGTACCCAAGATGTACCTAACGTATTACATTGTACGATAAATTTCGGCATCACTGTTCCGTCTTCTATCCAATACAATTAGATATATTGACTCCGAATAAATAATTATAAAATAATTACATAGAATTACTTTGAACAAGGGATATAGCTAGTTTATTTAAGTTCTGTAAGTACATATTCTTAGAACCTACAATTTTGTACCTACAATGGCGGTTCTCTCTGAACTGAAGTATACGGCACAGAGCCTGTAAATTAACTTAATTGACCACAAATAACTATACTCCTTTGGTCTTTCTTTTCTTAACGCTCGAGCACTGAATGATTTTACGCTATCTGTTAGTTACCTATACAAAATGTGTGTACTATTTCTATGTCACATTCAATCAATTTAGTAGACCACTGGCCTTTTGATCGCCGATAATAGTACGCTGTTAAAGGTAATTAGATCAATATCGAGAAGCGGCGAGTCATTCATTATCTATGCAAACTAGCGCTATTGATATACTCATTGATAAACTTTATGACTGACGTAAAATAAATAAAGAACACAATGATCATTTCTCAGATTTGATCGACTCTACGTAATAAGTATAGGTAATTTTAAATTTATTTTATTTTAATGACGCAGATGGAGTAGAGAGGCCTGTCTATTATCAATACGCGCGTATTTCTACTCTACCACACGTACATTGTGCGTTATTTATATTTAATTGCAACCATCTTGTAGGAGCGCAATAAAGAAGAAAGGCTCGACGCACAACTCTCCAGTAGGTAGCAGAATGAACTAATTGAGACACAGCTACAATATTCACCCCATGTTTATGGCTTCCATAGAGCAAGCTATCAAATAAATTCCAAACATGGAGGAAATACGGCCTCGCGTGTAGCGATTATAAGAGCCTTATTTTGTTATCTCAGCATCTTCCAATCATAATGTAACATTACACCAACACACCGAGCTATGCACGCTACATATGCAGTGTTACATGTGGGTACGTGTCCGCATGGCCGGTAGTTCTGCAAGACTAAATAACGTGAAGCGAGACGTGTCATATAGTATCCAGGATGGCTCTCGTAGGTCCGACAGTGGGTAGGTAACTTATTAGGGTAACTTCGCGGATTGCGTGAATGCGTTCACGGTCGCGCTGCCTTTGTTGGTCGGCCGCCCTGGGTGGGCCGCTCTATCGCATGCTCCACATTGCACGCCGCGCAGGTACATACACCACGGACACGGCGCACCACCATACCGCACCACACACCATGAACACAACCGACAGACAATGTATTGTGCAATTTGCCTCGCTTACATAATTCTGTTTGGTTAAAGGATTACTAACAAATGAGATATCACGCACCGCAACATCCATTTTATTAGCCAAACCTTTTTTTCCATCTGCTGATATCTACGTACCTGCCACGGGAAAAGATGTTCATTCTTTGTGCAAATTTCGAAATACATATTGTGAGAAATCGATTGAGAGCCGGATCTCAGGATCCTGCGCGTTCCTAATCACCAATCCCTTAAGTTTAGGTGCCTACTAATTATGAATCAACCGTAATTAATTTCGTATTGCTGCTTGGTGATAGAGCTTGCTAAATCATTTAGAATTATGCTATCGTAGCTACATGGCATTTTGTCTGCGAAACAAACTAGACAAAGATAATTTGTGTTGTCTTTATAGCTAACCGGTATTAGGTATGAGTCAGCCGTGATTGTTTAATTCAGTGCTACTAAACGTGTCATGGCGCATGCGCCAACAACAAGCTTGATTCATGCCCGACTCGGTTAATCTCCTGTTACATCAGTCAGACTCAATCTACTCGAAGAAATACCTTTAGCAACCGATTATTGAAACTGTATTTTGAACACACGTGTTATATACCTGAAGGTATACTAGGTATATGTCAGTAGTTACAATGTGTGTCATATGTGTGTATGCGTGTACCGACCTAAAATAACTAGTATTAAGTTTATTGTGCATAAATTGGTAATAATAATA
Source organism: Cydia pomonella (assembly GCF_033807575.1). NCBI lineage: Eukaryota > Metazoa > Arthropoda > Insecta > Lepidoptera > Tortricidae > Cydia > Cydia pomonella. The sequence goes on from NC_084707.1 coordinate 10,274,996, forward strand.
ATATTTTGAAAAAGTAAGACAAATAAAGTGAGAAGTGAACTTCTTACATATGTTGATTAATTAGTTTTTAATATCCAGGTTATCTTTCATTCCATTAAATCGGTTGACTACATTTTCGTTTCCACGTAGGCATACATTTAAAAATAAATGTAATGTAAAACCAAAGACGTGAAAAGCCACCACACGTCATTTAATCTAGTAGATGATCGCGGGGGCATGTACCTGTTGCGTTGCGCGCTCCTTTCATGGAATATTCTTCTTGTTATAGAGAGCACACGACACAAAGCGGGTTTATCTGGACGCATTATGAGGAGCATCTCCGCTCCCAGATCGCGCGATAATGCTCGTCGAGTCACAAAAGTGTATTCCGAGGCTCGCCGCCTCACGAAGCGGAGCGGCCGCGGCGGCGGCTGCGACCGATGTAGGTACGGGTAAGGTGATCTCGAACCGCGCTGACCTTTGTGCTGCGGCCAACCGCCGTCGATCTTCTTTGTGTCGCAGCGGGCTTGTCAGCGTTCTCTCAAGAAGGAGCCTTGTTGTCTTTCTTAAAAAGAAAGTAGGTAGAGATATCGATGTAAGCATTGTTCGGCCATCAAGTTAATTCAATATAGTGGTGCTGCCGTCTATCGAACGCTATTTTTGTTTAACATTTGAATAGGCCTCTTTGTACTTGCTGTTTGGAACTCTGAATGGTGAGCAGGTGTGTGTGTTGTATAAAGCTTATGGTCCCTGTATTCTGTGAAGGCACTCCTTTACAATAAGAAAAGTGTAGGTCTTATAATTAGGAATACCTATTGCTCAATATTTATTTACAAATCAAAGTTTATCATTATGATTATATTTCGCCATTGTAACAAATGAAATGATACTCACTTTAATTTCAATCAATTATCGAATCCTAAATCATAAGTCATATCCTATAATGCACAATTCAATTGCATGTGTAATTACATACATAACTTGAGAACATTAATTTAAAATTTAATATTAATGTCTTATCGATAGCATACATTCAGTCTTGTAAAAAGTGTTAACGACGAAATGTTTTTGCTATGTGAATATTTTGTACGTGTGTATGTTGCCGAGACTAATGTTCATATTTATACCAAGCAGTGTAATATTTTGAGAACGTTCAACAACTTTCAGACCAGCTTTCCATTTTAAACCATACTAAAAATACCATTTTCAGACGCACAATACCCGCCATATACCAATACCTATGCTTTAAAACAAACTTAATAAATATTTTGAGACTACTTTTTCAAAATCTTAAATACATTCGAATCAAAATAGTTAATAGCACTATGATACAATAGAAAGCAGTTTGGTACACCGAAGAGAAAAGAAGTTATCACACCATTGTGAAATTATAAAACGATAAAATGCCACAAGGGATTATCGTCTGCATTATGGTCACCCTTTTGAAATGAACGGTGAAGAGTTGATGTGTCACAGGAGTTCTGTATAGAGCGACATGTTTGTCAAACGCAGACTTTGTCGGTCGTGGGACCGCGGCGCGATGCGTGAACTCGCATTCGTAAATAGGCTTATTAACTTTTCATTCTCATGTACATATATATGTACCTTTCCTTTCGGTGTCGGCCAGCTATGTATTTCACTGATTTAAACTTTCACGATTCTTACACATTATTAACTAATACAAACGGGACTTAATCGCGTATTTAGTTTTAAATTTACCTCCGACGTTTCGAGGACGGCATTGTCCCCATGGTCTCGGAGAAGACTGGCTAAAGTTGACGTCAACATCTACTAGCCGCGCGAGTTTTTCGAACTACCCGCACTTGGTCTTGTTTATTGACTTGTGATTTTGCGCACTAGGGATGTTACTCTGTCGACACACAACACTAACGATATTCGATTATTCGACTGTCGATATTCGTTCTCGCTTACATATACTAATGACGGGATTCCATGCAGATGAGATCCCCAAACCCTCGTCCCGATTGAAATTGCAAATTGCGCTTTTCTACTGTAGAAATGACGATCCGTGGAAAGCATTTTAGGGTTATGCAGCTCGATCCAGTGGTTTGGTCCTGACTCCAGTAAATACTCAGCCACAGCAGACTTGTTCACCTGACGATTTTTGACAGCTGTTGCTATGTTCCTTAACTGTTTCTGCTATGGTGCGCTTTGTTTCCTCGATATAGGAACTACCACAAAGCGCACCATAGCAGAAAGAGTTAAAGAACATACTACAGCTGTCAAAAATCGTCAGGTGAACAAGTCTGCTGTGGCTGAGCCCTAGTGCGCAAAATGCTCAAGTCAATAAACAAGACCAAGTGCGGGTAGTTTGAAAAACTTGCGCGCTTGAAGAAAACAACGCCGTCCTCGAAACGTCGGAGTTAACTTTAAAACTTAATACGCGATTAAGTCCCGTTTATATTAGTTAATAGCTACCTATGTATTTATTAAGAAATTGAATTTCCTATAAATAAATTATATGTTTCACGGTAATCTCGAAACAAACACAGGAAAAAAAATCAGCTTAAGTAATTTAACACTAACTTGTTTTATAAAGTAGCAAATACATGACTAGGTAACAAAAGGAGACGGGTTACTTATAGTATGTACACGAGTGTAGTATGTGTACGAACATATAAGTAGTTAATCGTAGTAATTCTTAATCTTACGGCTTTGTTTATTATCGTTAGTTATAAGGTTGTACTAAGAGTAGCTAATATAAACGGACCATTATAAAACATTAGCGTAGTTACCTATTTTTTTTCTATGGCAATTATCTATCCTAAAATATTTTTACATAAATTATTACACTTACTGCTGTGGCGTGACGACATTAAGTAGATCTTGGCTTCCGACACCAAAGACCGCCATGCTTCTCTATCCAAACATACGTAAAGTATAGAGGATTAAATTGATACACACAAGTTAACAAAAACAAAGGACATGGTATTAGAAAAAACACTCGCAGATGACGCCTATGGCCAGTGGCTGGTGCTGGGTGGAATCCCGTTTATTGCAACAGATGCGCCGATTGGGTCCATGTCACCTCGTTCCTTGCCGCTAGTAATTATAACAACGAAGTAGGAAACGGTCAGCTGGCATATTTTTTACACTACCTGGATCATCAATTGGCGGTTTTATAAATGCGTCTGTTGACCCACATGTTTGCTACCTATATAATTTTATTTGGCTATCTTATCTCTATATAATAAACAGTTTTCATCTTGGCCCTATAGCTAACCATTCTTAGGGACCTAACCTAAGTTCTATAAATGTTTTAAAATGTCTAGATGTATTTCCTCCAAGTGTCCAATCTTACAAAATATTCACCTTTAACGCCCCAAAACTACTGAACCTAAGCTAACTTTATCGGAAATCTTGCGACAACAGATAAAAATATATTTTGTGAGAGCCTTTACGAAGTATTCCATGAATGTGTAATCAGAGAGTTTATTGATCACGGCAAGATTAACTTCAGCCCGCATTGTCTGAATTGGCACGTCTTAAATTTTCCTTTTTTGTGCCAATAACTTAAGGAAATCAAGAATTAATTTTTTTCTTCGCGTGTATGAATGTCGCAGTATATCACACCGTGTAAGAATTATTATTTTTTACGGTGAGCTTTCGTAACAACTTTTCAATTGTAAATCGTCATGTTTTACGACTATTTCGTGTACTGAAATAGAATATCGATGACATTCTTGAATATATCACCAGTGTCCTCAACAAGAAATGCAAATAAATGCTTAATACGGTAAAATATTACGCATATCTTGAAGAATGTTCGGAGGACGGGAAATGCTGCAATATATGGTTGCATGATTTAATGATTGATATTATATATTATTATTTATTATTGATCAATACCGAAGGGCGTCCTTGCTCATATGCAGCGCGCATCCTGCGGCGCACGTGCCGTCCACGCGGCCGGAAGTGCCGCCAGCGGCCCACTTATGGCGACCTTCGCGATATTTATGTGCATCTCTCAATCCCTTGTGTTATATAAACAAACTTTCGCCACTCGAGTAGAGCACAGAGATATATTACGTGCAAACGCAGAACGGTGGTCGGTCATTCGTAACCCGCGCCAATGTCATTGTCAATACCTGCCCGCCGCGCGACAGGGGCTATAAACAAACGACGACGATTTATGAGCCACAAGCGCGCGTCTCGTGTAAACCAGGATGACACCAACTAATTTATTTATGATTAACTTGCTGAGTTCGCGTATTGGCTTACCATCCTACCTAGAACCTGCATAGCCGCTACTTCTAACTATTGCCTTGTAGCTTTTGCCCGCGGCTTCGCCCGCGTACTAAGCAAAAATAAGGTTCTCAGTTTGACCCGTATGTTTGTATGAACGCATGTAGGTAAGTATGTTTAGTTTACGCGATTATTAGATTTAGAATCATGTTGTGAAAAATGCATGAAGTGTTCAACAACTTTGTACTTGTTAAAATACTTCCTTATGAACAACATTTTTTGCCATGTTTGAAGGTGGTAGCAATAAAACCAAACTTTGAAGTGAATTTACACGGGAGCACGCCACATAGAACTGACCGTGGGAGAAACAGTCCTGTCGTAATATCTATGAGGATAACGTGGGTCTCGTTAAAAATAAAACCCTTACAGGATCACGTGTGGCTGTCTGTCGATCCATCTGTTACAACCGATTTAATTGCAATTTGGCAAAAATATTTACAACATTTTTCATGTCCACAATATTAAATTTTAAAATCATTCAATGCCATTTTCGTAAATAACGTCCCAAAAAACCATAAAACGACACCCATATTGATATTTAATCATTTCAACCCCATCGCACCCAACAGGAGATTTGTATTTCACGTCCACTTCGTTAGATTTTACAATTGTTGTTATTTTCGTAATCAGCGACCCGATAAACCATAGAAATAATACCCATGTTGATTATTAGACTTTGTCACCATATTTCCCCCTTTTAGGGGTTGAATTCTCAAAAAACCTGAAACACGTGTTTACTCATTTATCGTTAGGAATACTCTTGTAAAGTTTCGAATAAAATATCCTAACTAATCTTGTTTCCCATACAAACTTTGGACCCCCATTTCACCCCCTTAGGGGGTGAATTTTGAAAAATCCTTTCTTAGTGCACCCTTAGACCTCCTAAAGAACCTACGTGCCAAATTTGTAATCTCTAGAACCAGTGGTTTAGGCTGTGCGTTGATATGTCAGTCAGTCAGTTTCTTCTTTTATATATTTAAGATGAAAAATCCAACACGACACGAGCTGGTACTGGAATTATATTAATTCATTAATAATTTGATATAACTAGGTACACTACGTATAATTGTAGGTAGCAATTATAGTGTTAATAATTTTTTCAACACACTTGCTCAAAACGACGTTTTTATTCCACCGATCTTTGGCTATATCCTAGACATTAAACACGCGTGCTTTTTCAGTATATTATACCACTCGTGCTTTTTCATTAAGTATATTATCCGACTGAGTTAAGAAGGTAACTGATTGCTAATAATATGCATGGAAACGGAGTCTTCTTAATTTTGTCGAGTAATATTTTTATTTTAAACCAACTATTAGGTTTCAAATGTTAGTTCAAAGAGGTTTTATCACACCAAACATAATTGATCTCGTCAATTACATTAATGAATAAACATAACATTTTACTCGTATCGATTTGATCTCCATCTGTCGAATAGAAATACGAAAAAATGAGCTTTTTAACATTTTTTTTAAATTGACTGTTTGCCGATTTCGTCCGCGCCTTTGCCTTGCGCGCGCATTGGAATCGTGCGTAAAAAAAAATAACGCGCCAGCCATTTTCCGTATTTGTCATAAAATTGGAATAGTCTTGCATGTTTTTATGAATGCATTGAAAATGAAGAACACATAAAATTGACGCTGCCAATAATACTAACAGACAAGAGCCGAGAACGATAGCCTTTTACCATCAAAATCGGGTGAAAAATAATTGGCGGCATATGAAACTTTTTATCGATTGAAAATCACCAAAAACGCCCAGTCTTTCTTGGAAAACGTGTTGGTAGCTTACTTCAATGAACTGGCGAATAAGTGCCTATAGTTCCTACAAGCCTAGCACTCTTTGGTGCAATTATTAGATGTTTAAACTGTAAGCCACCATTTGAAAATTGTATATACTTTTACCATTTTGACAAAACAAAATCTAATTTATAAGGTTTGTTTTTTCCTCGCAAGTGTGTTGAAAAACGTCGTATGAAGCGCGTGTGCATTGGTCATTAACTCATTACCCACATCGGCTTCCTTATTGCGCCCTCGCTTACAGCTCGCGCGCACAATATCGCCTCGTTTGTAATGACCAACTTAGCACACTTGTATCATAATGTACTATATAACCTGTAGCATATAGCAGTGTAATAATTTATTAGATAGGTGCGTTTTTGACGAGATAGCCAAGTACACCTTGTTTTAATTAAATCAGTCATTTTAACAAGTAATAAAATACCACATCAATATGGAAGTGCCCCAATGTTAAATTGCGTACCATGTATTTAAGATTTTACACTAAATACAACTTAGGTACTATACCTAACATTGACATAGTCCCTATACTTGTGATACAGTCCACGTTATATTTGTTACCTTATTTGTATAGGAACTGTTGACTGAGCATATAAAATGATAAAGCCGGACAGGTTAAGGTGGCTTATCTCGCATGGTAGACATCCGCACGTTATACGGACGTGCGCTATCCGAGTAACACACTTTTGAATATCGCAGCCCTGATCGATCACGGAGTCGTGTATCGGCCACCACGTGATAAAATGCTTAACTCTCGCTCGACATAATGATATACTTCGCGACCATATGACTTCCAATTATTATTATTTTATTATGATCAACGCAATCTACTAGTTTCTATCATTCATTGCAATGGCTGCTTCAGTCGAGGTAAGTATTTAGGCTTCACGGACGGCTTTTATGTTGCAATTTTCTACACAGCAGTCGCTAACTCGAGCTACAGGTTTGCAATTAGAAATTTGTGCCTCTGGATTAAAAAGTTAGACATCAGTCAGTTTGAAAAACTTGTCTCTACTTTAAGAATAGGATTAGGTGACCCCAACCCGCCGTTGCTCGTAAGCAACCGTGAAAAATGAGTTAGATGGGAGTTCTCTTTATCTGAGGAACACGATAAACGATAAGGTTTCTCTTAGAATCATCAACCATGTCTATATATTACACGTTTTTTTAAACGTGCGATTGGTTGCAGGTATGATTATTCTGCTAAGTTTATTGGTGAATCAGCAACGGGCGAGACGACGCAGAATAAGCGCTAGGTGTATCGATTGCACAACGGACACACGACAAAACACGTGATACATTTTGAGTTCACTCGGACTATGACCCCAGGGCACCCTAATAACGAAAAACTTCTGATCACAATAAAAATCAAGAAACATCGACTGTGTTTCATGTTTCACTGTAACTGTGCAAATAACCTTAGGAATATTTGAATTTTGAATTTGAAAACATTTATTTCATGTAACTGTGACACATACATTTTGTTAGTAAAAAACAGTTTCAAAAGGGTTAGTACCTAAGCCTAAAAATTATATCTAAATCTACACACATAACTTCAAGGTCAGTGGATATGTTAAGCTACTCCGATCAGCTGTAGTACCTATCTAATCTGAAAGAATCATTTGGCTTAAGTATGTACTTATGCAATGCAACGAATAACAACAAGCAAATCCACAGGTAAACAGCACAGTTTATCATGGTTAACTGGAAACACAACATTGCCATTGTTCCTCTTTAAAGCCTGAACAATAACCTGTTCGAGACTCGAGAGCGGCGACGGATTTTTTTCCAAAAATCTTCTTTTATTCGCATTCAAAAATTTGGAATTTCGTATTGCGCCAGGCATTATACAACAGTGCGGAATGTGGATAAAATCAACAAGGCACTAAATCACACATACCCGATTATTCAATAGGAGTGCAAAAAAGCATTTCGCATTGTGTAAATGTGAGTAACATACGCAAAAGTTCTGGGTGAAATTACAGAGCATTACTGCATTCTAACTGCAAGAGGAGCCAATAAAAGGATAAAATATTCGCGAAAAATCTCTGAATGATTTTGAATGAAGACCAAATATTGATCGTTGTAGCTCATTTAAAATATATATTATTATTTTAGTATAGGTATAGATAGTTGCATGTTTAAGTATCTAGAACGTAAGTATTTTAGTACATACCTTTGCTTAACTCTTTTCATTTTGCAATAATAGACTACCGTAAATGAATAATAAGAGTCAAACCAAGATAAATTGGCAGCGATTTTGACGTTAAACTTCTATGAAATTATATCATTTTACTTGCACTTGCACAGGCTGGGCTTCAAAATCGTTACTAACTTAGCTTGTTCTGACTCTAGGTATGAATTTACACACAATTTTGTATGAAAAAAAACAAGACATTGTCTTTTTTATAGGTAACTTTTAAATCGGCTTTGAATATTTTAACCTACAGGGAGATAGAAATTTCGTAATAATCATATCGAATAGACACAACCTTAATACAAAGTTGTGTTGAGGAAGAGCATAAATCGGCAAGTAGCACTCAAGTGAGTGGCCAAGCTCGATGTTCACGCCTACGGCCGGCCGCCGGCTGCCCCTATCTGCCCGTTCTTAGCATATCTGCATCTGTCTACATGCGCGCACCTCCGTGCCCAGATATGGGCAAAAATTTAAACACGAATCTTTACAATATGTGTGTGCCCTCTGCCTACACACGAATGTTTCGTGCTTTCTTTACGTAGCCGCGGGAAATAAAAATTGTATTTACGGCGCCCTGAATACTTGAGTACCTGGTCGGTTAACAGAATCATTTTAACAGCAGGCACGGCGCTATAACTATGATTGAATTACTTATGAATTGACATCGTACCTGATTAGCGCAAGTGAGATAGAGTACAATTACACAACCAGTGCATATTGAGTAAAAATATTAGTAAGAGCATGTTTAACTTTCTCGACAACGCAACGCGATCATGATATCATTGCATATCATCTATAGATCATCCATATTGCAAATAAAAACCAACACCATAGAAGTAGTTTCATTGTTGTACTTACTAAGCGAAGTTACAGAGCAAATGTCAAGCTCGGTCGGTCTTGTATAGTTTTTGCGTATGTTCGTCCGAACATTACCTGCCACGTCCCACGGTCTCGGCGCCTCAACAGGTGTGCACCTGAGACCGAACGCACTTTTTATGAACATACATTACAAACAAAACGAGCTACATGCTTCGATTCATTCATCTCTACGCGAGGAATGCTTTTATGTAGACGGAATAGATCTCAGTTCTATACTGTCTTTATTCATCTTCGCATCCACAATAGAATAGTGTAGGTAGACTGCGTAGACACTTCAATCTTAAGAGGAATTCCTAGTTGCGATTTTTCCATACAAACGCTCTCGACTGATTCCTCCCTGGATTTTAACCTAGAGCAGTGATTTCTTCAAATAAGATCAATATCATCAATATCTGTGCCGCTATGTTTTGCTTTTTTGGATTATTTTATTTTGAAGAAAGATACAGCGCCTCGAAAATCGCAAAAACGGCTCCATTGAATTGGCTGTAAAAAAAGGCACAGTATACAAATATGACAATAAATATCCAAAAAATCAAAACATAGCGGCATAGATTATTTCTTCCTCTTGCAGTTTCCAAAATTTCATAATGATTGGTTGCGTTTTGGAGGAGGAAACAGTCGAGAGCGAAACCTCGATTTTTGAGTTTTTTGCGAGTGAATTTCGGTCCGAGCTGCAGTTGTCCTTATCGCACGAATTGGAGGCGGAGACAGTTTCTAAATATACGTACACAGAAGGAATAGTGATGGGCATAACACATTAGGGATTGCAGAACCGGTAAACTGTTTTACGGTTCTTTAAAACAGTACCGATTCTGCAATCCCGGATTTCCCGGTACTTTCGGAACTGGTCTAATTATTTCATTATTTTAAATAAAACGACAGCATTTTGCGATTTGACCACCTTTCGTATTATAATTTAATAATCACATTTTCTTTTACTACGTAGTAGGCAATTTTTTTTAGAAATATAGTATTATACATTGCTAACACTTGTGCGTCACAAGTAAAAGATAACTTTGATGTTTGCCACTAGATAGCAAATTTAATGAAATTACATTGACGAGGGGATTTATATATAAGTATCGCAGTCGTATTGTATAATCCGCCGTACCTATTACATTACGGCTAGCCGATATCAAAATAAGGGCTTTTTTGAAATGCGGCGGTTCAACGATTAAGGTATGTTGGGTAAATACTGGATGCGGGTGAAGAACGTAGGACATTCATTTCTCTCTAATTTGGCTTTATTTTTTAATGTTGGCAACATTGTGTAAGACGCCATTTCATTGCGCCTCGACTGCCAGTGTCCCCGCGTCGCTCAGCGGTCGGGCTTGTGCTATGCGCAATCACAGAGAGCAAGGTAAATTTCGCGAATTCTTCCTTCTATCCGATCTTCGCCCTGTAATTTATTTTGCGTATTGTGATGAAACTGTGTTTGTTTTTGTAATTGTGTTAACATACCTAGCACTGCTGTAGACCGATATCCGATCTTGACCCTTCCAGATAAAGATCGGAAAGAAACAATCCGATCTTTACCTATTTAAAAAACAGTAGTGATTGTCAAACTTTAAATTTTCTTCAATTTACATACTGACTTTATTGTTTTCTTGATCACACTTTCGTACCATTATTTTTATCCAGTACCACTACCAGCGCGACGGTTACTGACAATGTAATTTTTTTAATTTCCGCAACCCAAAGGTTGCCCGGAGGAGATCGCTTTTTAGCGATAAGACCGCATGTTGTTTACCTGTGCTTATGTATATGTTTTCTTTTGTGTTGTTTTCTTTTATTGAGGTGTGTAATAAAGAGTATTTATATTGTATAGGGATGATGATACATGTTCAATTATATAACAAAATCGAGTAAAATAGATAGCAAATGAGCAATTTTTCGCAATAAAGTACCTACGGATGTATATGTAGATGTGGACGCATACATGCATAGCTAGTTTCGAATACAAAATAGAGATAGGGCTTCGAAATTAGTTTCCTTAAAATGCTTCAAGAGGGCTCTCTTTTCCTATATATTTACTTTACTCTTTACATACGATCCTTACATTTTATCAAAAAAAGATTGTATATCAACTATATATATATACAGAATTGCAAAATAAAACCAACAAAATCGCAATTTTACTTATTTTCCATACTTCAAGATGGGCTCTCAGTGACCTTGACCTTTTTAAAGAACTACTTAGTCTTTTTGATTTCTAAGTTTGATTCTTATTTTTTTGGCGACCTTCATTAAAAATGACTGGGTACGATTATTTTTTATTTTGATTTTTGTCCCTTCTTCTTAAGTACTTAATATCTTCCAGTACATTCCATTCAATAAACAATACATTTACACTTTCACTAAACCTGTACAGTTCACGAGATCTTAAATTGTCAAAACTTCGAAACCTATCTATTATTTTAGCGGTTTTTCTTATTTTATTACTTCGGGTAAACCTTACAATAAGAGGTTTCTTAGCACATTATTTACTTATCAAATTGCCTTATGACATAGGTATCAAAGTTTGAGAGTCACAATTTTACCAATTTTTGTATCAGATCGGATACAAAAGGGTAACCACCGGACCTATTTCTTTGTGATACCTTATTCTCTTTCCATTAGAAGCAACTTTTTTTCACGATCCGATGTTCTCCCTTGATGGCAAAACACTCGTTACCCTAAAAAAAAGTATGTCTCATCTTTACACAGGTACAAAACTAAAACCGTTCTATATTGAAGATTACCAAAATAAAGGCCGAATCTACGGTTATTATTTAACGATTCGCTCCGTACTTCAAGAATCTGTCACGTGCTGAGATCTCGAAATAACATATTTCACGAGTTCTCTCAATTGGTCCCAAAATTGTCCGGCATTACCCCAATCTACTTTACCCAGATTGCCATTGCGATACGTTCTTTAATAAGGCGGCCCAAGTTTAGCCCCATCGTACTACAAGTTAAATAGATTGTAGTTTAACCATAGGTATATTTATACCTACTTACAAAATTTCACAACACACCATGATCACTCCCAACTTACTGATACGGATAGGTACAGTCAAGTGTAAAGATATGGGTGTACACATCTTACTCAAAAATATGTCCCATAGCATCTTATTCCAGGGAAATAAGAGCGTAGTACCATATTTATGAGACGATTCTTTCGATACATATTTTTGCACTTGACTGTACGACGACGACCGAAGTAGGGACATCATTCTTTTTTGCAGTTTTTACCTATATGGTAATTAATAGATACAGTATAATATAAAAATAAAAAACAATATTATGTGGTAACAACAAAAACAACTTGCGTCGGGCAGCGCAGAATAAATTCCGTCTGGCTCGCGGGCGATGTCGACGGAACGGCGCGCAATGAGCGAGCGCTCGCGTCTCGCGTCTGTGTGCGCGCACTCACACTTAGATAGCTCCGGCTCCCGCCCACCGCAGCGCGACAGAAACATAGCTTCAAAAATTCGAGATTTGAGAAGTTGCTCAGCTAGGAATTGCTCTTAAGTTAGATAACTCATATTGTTCTGTTCTGCCATAGTTATCGATTGGTCTTATTGATATTTTTAATATGTCCTAAGTAAGCTGAATGCCCTAGGCCTTCTATTTGAATGAATGACGTCTACCTACTTGCTTAAGATAGTTATTTCTTATAATTTGGTAGTATGTCCTGGACTCCTAGCATCGTAATCATAAGTTGTTGCAATTGTTGCAAGCTCATTATCCCTGTCTACGCTACGTTTTATTATACAATTGTTTAAATTAAACTAAATAAATATATATGTATTTCAAATATATTTATGAATCCAAAACAACAATATTTTAGTTGGGCGGAGATAGGTACTTAAGTCATAGTACCTGGGCGACCGAGCTTTGCTCGGTTGTAACTATTTATTGTAATATGGTGGTGTATAGGTGATAATCTTAACTACATTTTTTTACTAAATTAAACTTGTCTAAAACAATAAAAATTAAAAAATTATATATAAACTTGAACATATAAAAAAGACGAAAGTTAGTCACCGGGCGAGATTCGAACCCGTAACTCTCGTTTAGCAGTCCGCGTCTTAACCCGCTGGACCAGACGGACAGTGGCGGGCTACATGAAATTAGCGACCATATTCTGCGTCGAAAAAAAAAAACGCATGAAAACTCGAAAACACGCGTTTCCCCAAACATAAGACTAATCTAGATAGATTTTATACCCCCAAAAACCCCCATATAACAAATTTCAGCGAAATCGTTAGAGCCGTTTCCGAGATCACAGAAATATATATATATATAAATATATATACAAGAATTGCTCGTTTAAAGGTATAAGATTTAGTCATAAAATGAGGCTCTAATTACATTTCGCTAATGGGACTCCTACAGCCCGATTCGAACTTAAAGATTGGTACGTAAAACATTTGCTAATGATATGATAGGGATTAGATATGTCAGTGTCAAAAGTGACACTGACATATAAACTCTTTCAAAATTACGCACTACGAGATAGACGAGAAAGGGAATTCATCCCATGGATTATGTTTTACCACTTTTCCGGTGAGATTAACACATGTGTAATAGCTAATTAGGGCTTTTTAGTAGCTATTGTGCATTTCGCTCGTACTTGTCCGTACATGTATTGACGCGCGTAACTAACATGACATCATTCAGATGTCATTCTGGTGACAGTGTTCGTCCGAATTGGCCACTGTAACTCATCTACTCAGGCCCTCTGGTCTAGAATACGGGCAGACAAACCGAAGGGTGCCTTGTAGACTAAGCGAACTTTAAAATACCAAGAAACATACTCGTAAATTTGAATAACAAATATATTAAAAAAAGCGGCCAAGTGCGAGTCGGACTCGCCCATGAAGGGTTCCGTACCATTTATGACGATACCAATCTTCGGTGGAAGTTTGCATGGTAATGTATATCATATATTTTTTTTAGATTTTTCATTCTGTTATTTTAGAAGTTACAGGGGGGGGGGCACATTTTTTCACTTTGGAAGTGTCTCGTGCAAACTATTCAGCTTAGAAAAAAATTATATTAGAAACCTAAATATCATTTTTGAAGACCTATCCATAGATACCCCACACGTATGGGTTTGATGAAAAAAAAATTTTTTTTCCATTTTATGACGTATTAAAAAAAACTACTTACTAGATCTCGTTCAAACCAATTTTCGGTGGAAGTTTGCATGGCAATGTATATCATATATTTTTTTTAGATTTTTCATTCTGTTATTTTAGAAGTGGGGGGGGGGGGGGGGGGGATTTCAGTTCTACGTATGGGGAACCCCCAAAATTTATTGTTTTTTTTTCTTTTTAGGGTTCCGTAGCCAAATGGCAAAAAACGGAACCCTTATAGATTCGTCATGTCCGTCTGTCTGTCCGATTCTGTCACAGCCACTTTTTTCCGAAACTATAAGAGCTGTACTGTTCAAACTTAGTAAGTGGATGTATTCTATGAACCGCATTAAGATTTTCGCACAAAAATAGAAAAAAAACAATAAATTTTGGGGGTTCCCCATACTTAGAACTGAAACTCAAAAAATCTTTTTTCATCAATCCCATACGTGTGGGGTATCTATGGATAGGTCTTCAAAAATGATATTGAGGTTTCTAATATCATTTTTTTCTAAACTGAATAGTTTGCGCGAGAGACACTTCCAAAGTGGTAAAAAGTGTGTCCCCCCCCCCGTAACTTCTAAAATAACAGAATGAAAAATCTAAAAAAAATATATGATATACATTGCCATGTAAACTTCCACCGAAAATTGGTTTGAACGAGATCTAGTAAGTAGTTTTTTTTTAATACGTCATGAAATTAAAAAAAAAAAAATTTTTTTCATCATACCCATACGTGTGGGGTATCTATGGATAGGTCTTCAAAAATGATATTAAGGTTTCTAATATTATTTTTTTCTAAACTGAATAGTTTGCGCGAGAGAACCTTCCAAAGTGAAAAAAAGTGTGTCCCCCCCCTGTAACTTCTAAAATAACAGAATGAAAAATCTAAAAAAAATATATGATATACATTGCTATGTAAACTTCCACCGAAAATTGGTTTGAACGAGATCTAGTAAGTAGTTTTTTTTTAATACGTCATGAAATTTAAAAAAAAAATTTTTTTTCATCATACCCATACGTGTGGGGTATCTATGGATAGGTCTTCAAAAATGATATTAAGGTTTCTAATATCATTTTTTTCTAAACTGAATAGTTTGCGCGAGAGAACCTTCCAAAGTGAAAAAAAGTGTGTCCCCCCCCCCTGTAACTTCTAAAATAACAGAATGAAAAATCTAAAAAAAATATATGATATACATTACTATGCAAACTTCCACCGAAAATTGGTTTGAACGAGATCTAGTGAGTAGTTTTTTTTTTAATACGTCATAAAATTTTAAAAAAATTTTTTCATCAAACATATACGTGTGGGGTATCTATGGATAGGTCTTCAAAAATGATATTTAGGTTCCTAATATCATTTTTTTCTAAACTGAATAGTTTGCGCGAGAGACACTTCCAAAGTGGTAAAATGTGTGTCCAAAGTGGTAAAATGTTGAACAAGATCTAATAAGAAGATTTTTTTTAATACGTCTTAAATTGTACGGAACCCTTCATGCGCGAGTCCGACTCGCACTTGGCCGCTTTTTTGTGTAAAAATCTTGATGCGGTTCATAGAATACATCTACCTACCAATTTTGAACAGTATAGCTCGTATAGTTTCGGAAAAAAGTGCCTGTGACATAATCGGACAAACAGACGGACATGACGAATCTATAAGGGTTCCGTTTTTTGCCATTTGGCTACGGAACCCTAAAAAGCAAACATTTAAAATTTGATGAAATGGTAACTTTATTTTTCTTTTTCGCATACGAATGATAGTTTCATATTTCTTGCGATGCATCGGTACCTACTTCAAATGCAAATGGAATCGTAAATATAGAATTTACAAATATGTGAAACGTAAGACTTTCGATTGCTATACGTATTTTCAATTTCTTTGTACTTATATCATGATGAGCCGAAAATTCCCCGATTCGGCACACGTGACTCCTCGCCGCAGCCGACTTGTTCTGTCTGCCCTTATTGTGCTCGTCACGTGCTCACGTGTCGCTAGCCTCGCACCACGCAGATTCCGTCTACTTACCGTCTCGAAATCCACTGTAATACAAGTCACATATAATTATAAGATGAGAGGTAGCGAAAGTTATACAGTTACTTAATCGAGTTCCATTACTAAGCTAGCAAAGGCAAGCAATCGACTCCACAAACTAGTATAACCATCACCTCGATATTCGCAACATCTAGCTAAATATTTTACTAATCGGAGATAGGCAACACTTTTTGATTTGCCTCGCTCGTTCGACTGCTGCCATTTCAATAGCCTCCCGGCGCGGACATATACCTATGGCCCATATAAATTTGACACCTCTACGCGACACTATACATTACATACTTACCTACCTAATTGTTGCAAGCTCCTTATCCCTGTCTACGCTGCGTTTTATTATTCAATCGTTTATTATGCAATGAATTGATTTAACATTGTCCTGCTGTTAATTTATTAGTATTACAAATCAGCTCCTACGATTATTGGGTACTTATGATTTACATACTCATTAATTTTATTTTAGCACTATCTATAAACAGCACCTAAATCATAAACGAGTTAATTTTCTAGTAAGTAAAATTAACTTCATTCTTATTACACTTTTGTGAAATATCTTACAAAAACCTTATAATCCCGCGTGTGTATTATATTATACATATGTAGGAAAAGTACGTCTTTGCTGTTTTTGCATAATTAAATAAGTGTTCTAAGTAATAATTCACCTGAAATTAATGAAGGTTATACAAATAGGTACCTACTTATCGCAACTACAGGAATGTGAAATTGTGACGGTAACCTTGAAAGTTTGGAGGAGATATAGGTGACAATATTTATATTTGTACTAGTCGTTTACATATACATAGTCATATCTGGGAAATATCTTAATCAAACACACCAACAAGTCGTACTATTAGCTTTATACCACTTTATCGATAAATTTGTTCTTGATTTACCGTAGCCCATAAAATGAATGCAGCCGTAACCTTGATCTACACTTACTCATATAAAATGTAAATAAAGGTGGGTTTGAAAAAAACTTCGAATGTGTAATCTCTGAGTTTTTAATCATATTTTAATATCCTTGAACTTGTTCACACGAGTAAAGATGTGTTTACATGGAAGAATTTCTTTACCTGAGTCAGCTGATTTCGCCGCTCCCAAGCCAACAATTGAACTGTGTGTTTTCAAATAAAAGTGGAAGGATTTGCAGGTGCACTCTAGCAAATTGTTTCTTACCAATTCTGGACATGTGAATTGCGTGAAAGTTGTTGCACATCCGTCAAACGATCCTTAATGTTACGGTCGAAGTTATTCTCGTGAGAAACTTTCCGAAGTAGGTGCTGGTTTTGGCCAATGATTCCAATAGATACCTACAGATGAAATGGATGTGCACGTCACGTGCAAAAGGTGTTTTTCTTATGAGAATGACACGTATTTTATGCAACAGTTGTATAAGAAGGGTCAAAAAAGGCGAGTGGCGTGAGTTAAAGGAATACGCCACGAGCATTTTTTGACCTACTTATACAACGTTACATACAATACTTTTCCTACGAGTCAACAAAAATAAATCTTAATTTAGGTAAACAAAGCAAAAGTATACGAGCATACCTTGTTACGCGCCCGGCCCGCCGCGGCCCAGCTGGTCAGCGACACCTCCTCGTAACTCATGAGGCCCTGGTACTTGCCCTTTGCTAAATTAAATTTTTGGACAGTTTTTTTCTCGATTTTGGCCATAGTAGCCTATGAAGACTGACAAGCAACGCTAAGCGGTCTTCGTATTCTATGGGTGTTGCTATATTACGGGTGTCACATGCGTGGTTCTGACTTATGAAGCAATTGTTTCTATTATGCAACCAAATGAATATTTTGTAAGTTGACAGCAATGCACTTAGTTTGAAACTGTATTAGTTTTGATTTTGTTAGGTTGGTAGCAATGGCTAACGTTAATCGGCGATTCATTAATCGCAGTAACGTTATAGCGATTTTAAAGCACAAGTGCTGTTATGAGGAGTAGACAATATAGTGTTTTCTTAAAACCTTTTATGTAGGTTCTTATATTCGTGTCAATGAATATATAAATGACAGATAACAGTAGAGGAGTGGGAAAAGTATATTAATATACACTGCATGATGTGATGTGTTGCAAAGTACCAACTAGGCTACGTTTTTGTTTTTTAAATAAATAAATAAATATTATAGGACATTATTACACAAATTGACTAAGTCCAACAGTAAGCTCAATAAGGCTAGAGCTGAGGGTAAAAAAATACGACTACCACTAAACTACAACTACCACTTTTATTTCAATTAATGAATTTATGATTATGGCATGTGTCAATTTTAAGGCCACATGCTGGAACCGATAGCCTTTAATTCTTCCTCCCTGCAGTTAATGATACAGGGCGACTAATTATCCTTAATTCTGACAAATGTGGAATCTACCTAGATTTACTATACCAGGTACAAGGCCAAGGTGTTCGTATCATATTCGTAAACAGCGAGTTTTTTTGTTTGTTGTTTATTGACGAACGTTTATCTTTGATAGTGCGAGTAACCTAACCTACTCATTGTATTTGATAAGTACTTGTATATACGTACAACATATATCTACTTAATTCTCAAACGCTCGATCACTTACGAAGGCAATCAAACGCTTTTAATGTTATTTAATAAGTAGTAAACCTTTGTTCTGACTCCTTATTATTAAATGTACATGTACAAGATGGTTAAATTTATTTAAGCAATTAAAACGGGTGTGTAGGTTGATTTAGGCGCGCATTGTGGTGTCCACGCCGGTTGCGCGGACGCCGCGGCGGCGCTGCCCCGCGCCCATGCTGCATAAGAGACAGCCTACAGTACGGTAGGTATACTCGGATCATCACTATTTGCCCTCGTATTTTTATTTTCTAGTTTCTAACAATCGCTCGAATTCAGCCTACTTAATATTATATATATGCTGAATTTGCAACATGGCAAATAAACCGACGAATGTGTTTATAGCTGTCATTATGGTATTACACAGAAACAAACCGCAGTTCTTCACAAATCATTTACCTTCAAGCTAGCCAACTTTGCTACCTGTAGGCAATTTGTGACAATACAAGACAACTCACATGTGCTTAACTTAAATTAACTCATTTAAGTATATGGTATATTTTTTATAAGCAAAATCTTCTAGAAAAATGGATGCAAGCATAAAAAAAAATGCAGAACCATTTGATAATTATTCCCGGGTTTCAGTTTTAAAACATGAAGCGTAGATTATTTCCATTTATGGTTTTAACAAAAAAGGCATGAAATTACTAAAGTTGTGACGGTGGACAACGTAACCTAGTAATTTCCAGGCCTTTGAATGAAAACATTGCCCGTAACCAAAAACGGCTGAGGGTTGTCGGGCTTTCAAATGATTTACCCAACTGCGTAAGTAAAATAAGGTAATGTTTGTACAGCAAAGTAGTTTTATAAATATATACTATATTTCATTTCTCTTGTCGACCTTTGATTTTTTTTATTGGTAAAATATACAGATTTTTACACGTCAAATATTTAACCCTAAGATGTGTGAAGGGAACGCTAGGATAATCCTTTATCTGTATAAGTAACCCCTATTTCAACGACTTACAAGCTGTATTTCCATATGAAATTGACGTGGGCAATGTTGGCGAAAACCTCAGTTAACTTTACCCATCCTCAAATTTGCCAAAAAGTGGGTTAAATTGTAATTTAATATCCTTTTGGCGAATAAAATTATGCGTATGATCACAATGGATGTAGTAGACAAGAAAAAACGTTAAACTGTCTTAGGTTTTTTCCAGAACATCGTGTTTTTTTAATCGGGCAAAAATAATAAGTTTGGCTAAGACTACCTTACTGCTTGGAAAACCAGTGAATTTGATATAATTGCGATTATTTGAGTGTACGAGAACGGAGTGACACACAGCAAACAGGCTTAATGACGATATTGTGGCGTTATTTATTAGGTACGTGTGTAATAAAGCAAAATAAACACTTGTCACTGGCGGACAATTGCTAATAGAGTCTTAGTTAAACGTGAATCAATTGTAAACAATCAAAACGTGCAGTATTGAAGTAGGTACGTTTCAAAATAATAATTAGCAAATGTATGTAAGTACAGAAGTTAACTTTTTGGATGTAATGGTACCAACCTTTTTCAAGATTTATCTATGGATGATAGATAATCTATGGAAAACAAGGTCAGTAAGGTCAAGTAAAAAGTTCCTTAGAAAATAACACTAGTACCTATTAGTAGGTACTAAACAAATCCGAAATATTCATTAGCATTCCATTTCGAATTTCATAGCGACTGGTTATGTGTAGGTATAAAGAGTATACTCCAACATTAGGTAGTACCTAGTCGATAATCTGTTGAACCTACAAGATGAGCGTAACGAATTTTTATATTTTTTTTTACATCGTGCGGTGGTTGCGGTTCAATGGCATTTGTTTTCATTAGATGCCAAAACGAAAAACAAAACACTTCCTACTTATATACTCAATTCGATGAGAAGTTTAGTTTCGTCCACTAGTGACTCATTTAAATACCTACTTTACTTTAATTGAAACTATCATATATTCAATGGTTACCATAATATCATTTTAAATAACAAGTACAACGATTTATTTATCAATATAAAGCCAAAAGCCCGCCTACTGTGGCCTGTGCCTGAACCACGTCGCTATCGATGTCGACCGATCGCGTCGTGTTAATTACTTTCATTAAGGGCAATTGTCCTGCTCGATCGAACTGATCAGTCAGTTTGCCGCCACTCGATATTTCCACCGGCCAGTGCCATTAGCCCGCCTCTAGCTGATCAAATAATAAATATAAATACAAGTATAGAATGGACACTTTAACACTCTGAAAGTATAACATTTTACGTGAAAGTGTGAAGCATAAATACTAATATATCAATATACCAATATATCAATACTTATATTAGTAACCGCTACAAAAGCCTGAATAATAAAAATGATATCAAGTGAGTTTATCTATAGAAATTTATCAAATTTTGATTTGTTTCAGGTTCGACGACTGAAAAAAGCCCTGTTTTCTAAGAACTGAATTGGTGTTTCACCTCCGGACCTTTTTACACATCATGTCATTAATTACCTTAGATTATTGTATAGTGTGACGTCCCATTCCTTCAGCAAACCTACTTTCATTTCCTCAACTTTGGGTGGTGCAGGATCCTGCTTCCGAGCCTATTTTTGATAGTCCCACACGTTTTGATGGAAATAACGTCCAGGATAAGAGCTGCTAGTCCAGAATAGCGATTCAAACTTCGGGGTGGTAGGCCCGGATAGTCTTTGTGGTATGACGAGCGTCATTGTTCTGCACCCGTAGGATGTCAATGATACATCACTGAGACATCTCGATGAGCCTCCAACATAATGTCCATAGCCTTCTGTTTCTCCGATGCAGCTCTGCGAAAAATGGTTTCAGGGTGTATACGTCCTCTTCTGTCACAGTTACTTAAAAACATGCAGTACTCGTGAATTAATACTCCAAGTCCAACGAGAAACGGTCTTATTCTCGCGTTTTTCCAGAAAATATCCATCATGTTGTGCGATATCTTCGCTGCAATTTGGACCTGGTAGCAAAACTTTTTGGTGTCACGTACCGTATCAAAGATCTTCTGATCCCAACTTTTCGCCCATTGGTATTCACTTTCTGCACCTGCCGAAGCTGTAGCTGGACTGAAACTCCTGTAAGGTTGCGTTTTTAAAGGACGGTTGTGAAGATAAAGTCTTTCCTTCTGGAAATACACCACTGGTGATCACTTTCAGGTCTTAAAGAAAAGCTCTTAGTTTCTTAATATCTTCCTTAGTTTGTAAACTGCTCGCTGGTTAAATCAAGAGTGAATCAACGTCGAAGTCCTGATCCCGGGGGCGCTGGAGGAATACTTATTTCAGAAATATCTAAGGAAATTAATAAAATCAATAATTATTACAATAAAAAGTTTTACCATTTTTCCATTCATAAAAACAGGGTGCTTAGCCAAGATCCAAATCGCTTACTCTCCGTTCCGTAGCGAACGAAACGCCTTTGCCAAAGTCTCTGTCGCACTAATAAGGAGGAGTGATAGAAAGAGACTACCGTGTTATTCGCCACGGAGCGAACGATTGTCATCTTGGCTGTTCTTGCTTGTTTTTTCAGTACAATTTCAACGGATCATGCACATTAAACGTTATTGGGTGCTATCATGTGTTAAAAATATTTTATTGGAATATCGACTAAGCTTTTTCCAATGATTACCACTTGACCTATATATTTAGACTTAGACAACTATTAGGTAAGTAGTGCTTTCCCTTACAGCACTAAAACCTGCTAAATAACCGATTGTCTACTCTTATCCCGATAGTGACTCATGAAATAAATGAATCTTAAGATAATATTACACTCTGTTAAAATAGTTTTCTAACACAGTTCAAATATAAGATCCAACAATATCAATAGATGTTCATATCTACGCAGGTCCTAATCTTCGTCTCAACGACGCAACAGCGATTAGCTACGTGAGTTGTGTTGGCTGCTTATCTCAGGCATAATTGAGGTCTAGGGTTACTTTATGACATTGTAGGTAATTTCACAACCGGGTAATGCAGGTGAATGGCTCAGTGCGCTTGCGATCTTACAGCACCCGCCTCGCCGTATTATCGACACCCAATTTGTACACATTAAAATATTTGATACTTTATAAGATATTTAAAATATTTTTTTATCTTACATTAAATACTTATATTGATACGCAAACAACTGCAAATTCCAAAGTTATAAATGTAGCTCCACGTAATTGAGAAAAATATATTTAAATATGTTGAATGTACATGCTTAAATAGAAAATGCATTAGAGTTCATTACAGTAGGTACCTAACCGCGTTTAATACAGGTTGTTTATTTAGTCACCTGCAATAATTTACGGAATGAATATATAGGTCATACTCAGCAACTTTTACTATGGCACCAACCCCGAAATCATTGAAAAAATGGCTGTTTCATACATTTTGGCTGCCTAACCTTGACATTTTCCACGGGAGAGTATTTTCTCACGCGATTACGGGATTGGTCCCATCCATAGTAAAAAATTGCTCAATAAGACCTATATATTTAGCCCATAAATTATTGCAGATGACTAAATGAACAACCTGTATACTCGTAGTTCACATTGTCCATGATGACGGACGCGCAGATTTGTCAAATACAACCTTTAATAACATGAAAATACGAGTCAAGGCACGCGTCGTCGTGAATGACACGATCTATATATACAATTATACATATCTACAAAACAAATAAAAATGATATTATACACTCAGCGTCAAAAAATCGCACATCTCAATCGTTTGCGTTCAAGCGGTATTAACCCTTATATTATGTAAGGAAAAGTATGACTATGTGGCCTTATTTGAAAGGTAATTTAACCTTATATCGAAAAATGCCATAAAATTCATGACATTTTCCATAAAAAAAGAAAATTTACAGGAAAAAGGATTCAACGTGTATTCTGGATAAAATTACAAAAAAAATTAAACAATAAAATCAACAAATAAAGAAAAAAATAACTTAAAACTAAACTTAAAACCTAGTGTTTCCTCCCCTGACCCTCCGCGTAGCTTCCAGGCGATCAGTCATAGACCTGATGAGTGTCACGATCCGTTCTTGAGGAATGTTGTTCCACTCCTCTATAACTGCGGCTTCCAGCTCGTCGATAGTGGCTGGAGCAGGATCCCGCGATCGAACACGTCGCTTCAAGTCATCCCAGAGATGCTCGATGGGGTTCAGGTCGGGGCTCCTTGCTGACCACTCCATTACGGTGATCCCGACCTCACGTAGGTAGTCCCGCACAATCAATGCAGTGTGGCAACGGGCGTTGTCGTGCATAAATTGGAAGCCAGGACCAACAAACCCAGCGTACAGCCCACATGTTCTTCCAAGATCTCCGTAATGTAACGGCCAGCAGTCAAGGATCCCTGACCGCGACCATGCCGCCGGCCGGCCGTCCACGGAAATGCCGCCCCAGAACATGCACGAGCCGCCCCCGTAGCTGACAGTTTCTTCGGTGCAGGCTGGTGTGAACAGCTCTCCTTGCCTCCTGTACACCCTCCTGCGTCTGTCATTCGTGTAAAGGCACACCCTCGTCTCGTCGGAGAAGAGGACATTCCTCCATTGCTGCAACGTCCAATCCTCGTGCACTTGGGTAAATTGCCTTCTGGCAATTCGATGCTGTGGCTTCATTGGGGGCCCGTGGCAGCTCTTCGGGGTAACAGTTTCTTCTCCCGCAATCTTCTTCTGATTGTGGAGACACTCACTGCAGTTCTTCGAGCTGCTCTAAGCAGTATCTGCAGCTCAGCAGCGGTCAGGACTTGAGCTGTTTCCTCTGGTGTCGTATCCATTTTCTGAAGGTTTTTCTTTCTGCAGGTGTTTCGTAGTGTCCTCGGTGACCTCTGGAGAGCGAATGACCCATATGTCACTTTTACCCCCCCCTTTTAAACTCGTCTAGGGTAGCACACCTAGGGACCCATTCAAATCGCATCCCCACCCTTTTTTTTTGTAACCACCCGTAGATTGGCGATTATTGATTGTAATAAAATGGTAGACATGTTTTCTTAAAGGGCTTTAATTGTGCTTCCAAATGATACCAATCGATCGGCCTTGCATGGAAGGGCGCTGCAGCGCTTTGGGTTCAGCCTTATGTGGAGTTCGGCATTCGGTTTTGGCCTCAAATGGAAGCTAGCCTTGTTTTTTTAAAATACATCCATTTTTTCTTGTCCGAACTCAGCTCTTCTTAAGCTCGTCTTTTGGCCCCCCCTTGAACGCACCCCGCAGAAAAGCTTCAGCCTCGCGTACATTTGGCTTTTGGTACGATTCCAAGCTCTGCATGCCCGACTCTGGCCTTCGGCCTTACACGGGAACGCGCCGAGGCCGGAAACTTTGGCGTCTCGGACCTGGATCGTAATGAATTTGCGAAAAAAGACAACTAAGTAAAAAGACGTACAAATGCTGTGATGGTGCTCCCTTTTGTTTGTTATAATATCCACTAACAGCTTTCATTCAGGGCAACCTAATATTGTGACGGGGCGGACACCCGTCCGTCCGTCAACTACGGTGCGGAACCTAGTACTAAGCATGGCCCGCCAATAAATTTTGATACCAAAGTTTAACGAAGGGCGCCGAAACTTAATCTCGCTCTACCCTTATCGAGTGCTCGGGCCCGCGCTGGGCATAGGTCATGTTTACCTGTGGTCTGACAATAATAATTTCTGTTTCTATTTTCTAACATTAAGGGACACTACACAAATTCCCTATCCTAGGAAGGTAGAGTTAGACCAAGCTAATTCTGTAGCGATTTGATAGACCAGAATGTGCAAGTGTTATTTAAAAAACATCCAACTTCTATGAAATTATTTTGTTTAAAATAACATTTGCATAATCTGTGCTATCAACATCGCCGCAGAGTTACTTAGGCCTGACTAGCTGTTTGAAGGTTAACATAAAATTACGTAAGTATCTATACCATAAACAAAAATAATTATATTTTTGTGACCATATTCTTAGTAATAAATATTGATCTAGATTTTTAAACTTGTACCCACGCCAGCACAATAATGATTTACTGTCCACATGCCAAACAAACAAACCCTTCTGAGCATTCATTCAAGAAAGCTATAATAAGAGGGGTGCGTATAATTACACTTCGCAGGGATAAATGTTACAGTTTGAAGCTGCATGGGTTTAATTGATATTCGAAGAGATCGGAAGCGCGGGCGCTGCACGCTGCGCCGGGCGGCGCCGGTGGCAGTGGCTCGCTGCCCTCGCTGCCCTGCACATATACTACTTACTCGCAGTACGTCAATTCGACTACATTCCGTTGTCATAAATGTGACAGGCTGGAACTGCATTTAAATACTAGGTAAGTAGTTAATAATTTTGTTTTCTGACCAATATAGACCATTCCTAATTACGAATAGGACTGAACAGGTACAGTCTGCATCAAAAGTAGCGGATCAAATAACGCTTCATATACTTTTGATGCTGACTATACATGTTAAGAATCTTAGGATTGAATTACCTATTATAGGGTCGAGTTTTATATATGTAATTCACAAATATATATATAAATAAATAAAAATAAATAAAAAGCATTTATTTCGGAAAATATCCATAACACACAAAACAACAAACAATCAAAATATTTACATTAAATTAACATTATTAAATCAAAATTATCAATTAAATTACATTAAGATTATCAAATAAATTAAATTAAAATTATCAATCACATTATATTAAACTAATTATTATTTGTCGTAGTTGGCATGTGGCGCGTGAGATTTCGCCCAGTGGCCAAATATCGGGCTGTCATGGGCCCCTGCGACCGCGCTCAAGAGCCTGTTGGGGCTACCACGAACACGACGCATCAGGGACGCGACGCGTTTGCGCATAATGGCATGAAAATCGTCCGTGTATGCCTCCGCGAACATCCCCGACGCACTGCAGTACCGTGGCAGCCCCATCAGCATCCTGAACGCGTTATTGTAGAGGACGCGCAGCGCACTATAGGCTTTTTTCGTGCAGTTGATCCACAGGCTGCAAGTGTAAAAAGTTTGGCAATAAGATCTGAACAAGGTTATTTTAACACTTGTTGTGCATTTTGCAAACCTGCGGATCAACATGTTGCCTCTCACTGATAGAGCCCTGCGCTCCCTCTCAACGTCCATGTCATCATTTTGAGACGCAGTGACCCAATGCCCCAGGTACTTAAACTGTGTTACTAATTTCAACTGAACGCCTCCTAACATGACTGGTGGAACTATGCTATATGTTTTAGTGCCGGCTTTGAAAATTAGTAACTCAGTCTTACTAGAATTGTACCTGAGGCCATGTACCTCCGCGTATCTTTCACATATGGCCAGTAAATTATTAAGTGCGCAAACCGAAGGGCTAAGCAGCACCATATCATCAGCGTAGCTGATGTTATTGAAGCACTGTCCTCCGACTGAACAGCCCGCTCGAGTGCCGCTGAGCTCCTGAATCAGGTGATCCATATATAGGCAGAACAGCCTTGGCGAAGTTAGGCCTCCCTGTCTCACACCGCACTGCAATTTGTAAGAGTCAGACAGCGAACCCGCCCATCTTATCCTGTTAATCTGGTTACTGTACCAATATTTAAATAGCTCAACCAGCTCTCCAGGTACCGCCGCTTGGTTTAGCTTCTTCCATAGGAGATCGTAGGACACCAGGTCGAATGCCTTGGATAAGTCCAAGAAGCATGCATAGACCGGTGTTCTACGATCTGTGTAATATCGGACAGTATGCTTGAGGCACAGAACCGCAGCCTCAGTTGATAAACCTGACCTAAACCCGAACTGGGCGTCGTGGAGCGGGACAATCTTCTCCAGTGTCTCATCAAGCATACTGTCCAACACCTTACTTACTATGGTAGCCAATGAGATGGGTCTATAGTTACTTATATCCGACGCATCGCCTGTACGGTTTTTAGGTACAGGTACTACGACCGTTTTAATCATCTCGTCAGGTAAGTAACTATGACTAATGCATAGAGTGAAGAGCATGGCCAGTACCCTAGGCAAATGATCCCCGGCATACTGGAGATGTTCTATGCTAAGAGAATCATGCCCAGGTGACTTTCCGCGGGTCATGCCCTTCACCGCTGCTTTCACCTCACTGGCTGTAAACCTTATAGGCGTTCTAGAGCCAAACTGCACTGACATGGGCGGATCCCTTGATGAGCCCAGCGGCGACTCGACTTTGAAATGGGCTTTGAACAGCTCCGCTATTCTTTCCGGATTACTTTCACCCATTACGTTCACAGGAAGGCTCGACCTAGGACCCATTTTACTCGTCTGCTTCCAGAAACTGCTAAAATTCTTGTCTGTATGATGTCTAGCAAGAATGTCCGCTTTAATCTGGTCCGCGTTGTTCTGACACCATTTTAATTTTTGTTTAAACTTTCTTCTTGTTTCTACCATGTCGTCAAAAAAGCGCCCCGACCTAGGTTTTCCATGCAGAACCCAAGTCTGAAAACTAAGTCGAGCCTCCGCATGAAGTGGTTTCACATGCTTGTTCCACCCGACCACTTGTTTCTTTCTCCAGAACTTCGCCTTTGTACTCTCACAGCTCATAGATGCGGCATGTTTTAAAGCATCTATTAGATTAGCATGTAAGTCATTAATAATTCGCCTATGTTCTGTGTTAGTACAAAGCCGATCACAGCATTCTGTCAGCTCATGGGGAAAAGCAATATATGTATGCTATTGAATTATTACACTAAATATGTATACATAATCAGAGTCACAGGTCACATTTAAATACATAAATACGAGAATTCGACTAAGGTGCGCTTAAATATATATCCCTCATTCCTACTGTAGTATTCTATCCACTATGGCACAAGTAAGGAGCGGAGAACAATAAACTATATTTCTCGATAGCCGATTAACATAATCATTTCGCCGAGCACTAATCGAATGGCCGCGAGCCGCGCCACGTGCGCTTACGGCCATTACACTCGTACTACACTATAGCTCCACTGATAATGATAATAGTATGTTTTAGACTAATAACATGGTCAGCATTAGAAGATAACAATTCGATGTGTCTACGGTTGATATAACGTTTAAACTCCGTCATACAAAACTATGATTACCGTTCGTGTTTATGAAACAAAATAGATATAATTAGATAAGAAGCTTAAAAACGCCACGAATTCTGCCCTCACGCACAACAAGTACCTATATTGGAAAACCAATTCAAATTTATATTTTATTGCATGTAAAAAACGGTAAAAGATTGAATTATTATTATGTCACATACGGTTGTTAACTTGTTCTTGTTATGCGAAATGGGGCAGAATTATAACCTATAACCTATCATAATAGAATAACCATGCCTATTATGTAATATAATGTAGTGTTAAATACGAATTTATCTATTTAGCGTTAAAATAAGTTATATTTGGAATATTTCGAGGTTGGTACCTACTTACTTGATATACCCTGTAGAGAACTACCGAAGTATTCCTTTTATATACAAAAAAAAACAAGTAGCAATCTACTTTTAGAAAAAAAAGAGCTTAATTTACTATGAGCAATAACCAATACAATTACAAAGATAGTACGTTAATGACACAGCACTCGGAAGTCTTATAAACCTATCTGATCTTAACCTCAAGACGGCGGCAACTGTACAGTTACTTCGATTTTATTTCAATTAGATTAGAATCTTGTACTTACCTATCTTAATTACTTAATAACATCTTAACTTCTACAAACACCATTACATTGCAATTCTAAAACACGTAAATTGACGTTAAAAGCAATATAATTTACATAATTTGAACGCGCACGCCATATAGTGACGGCATCCATTGATTCAGTGGAGGCGGGGACGGGTCGAGGGAGGGAAGGGAGACCGTAACAGCTATACCGTAATTTCGTGAGTCAGCCCGTCGCTCCAGTGGCGCAATTGGTTAGCGCACGGTACTTATAAGACAGTGCTCGTGAGTAATGCCGGGGTTGTGAGTTCGAGCCTCACCTGGAGCATATTTTTTTGAATACACGAATTTGATGATGATGACATACGAGTTGTTTGTTAGTTTTTTCTTTTTTTTTAATAAGGTTATCCTCCTCTACTTAGACATAAAATATAATTACTTTACTTGACATAAAATAATATTACGTAGGTATTTTATATTATGATTATTTTTTAATACATTGTGTAATAAATTATTTCATACAAAATAACACGTATGATACTTTTCTTAATCGAAATGAAATTTATAAATTCCGAATCAATTGAACAAATGTTAACTTAAGAGGCTCAACTACATTTGTGAGGAACTTTTTTATATCTCAATGACTATATGTAGATATGAAATACTATTTTAAGCATATAAAAAATAACATATGTATTAGTAAAAGACTGAAGTGCTTTATTTTGTTACATATTTGTGAAAGAAAATACTAGTTCTAAGTAAATAAATATGAAATGAAACTTCATTAAAATTAACATTATATTTAATCGAGCAGGCTAAAAATCTACCTAATATAAAATACCCTAAACTATTATTATCCCAGTTACAAACAGAAAGCTGCGGTTTCTATTTAAAATGTCATTCAAAAGATATTTGTGAGTATAAATGAAATGGTAGAAGCATCATAGAACCATAGCCTAAAACAAATTGTAATTATTAAATCGTTTTATGACTTTTCTAATGTTAGTAATTAATCTGACATATTATTTTGAGTATTTGTATCGTATTTTTTGTTACAGTGCTAATTGTATCATAAATCATAATACCTAGTCCAAATTTTGCATGATACACTAAGCACAATATGGTAAGTATGCATTTTACATACATGTAAAACTACAAATGAATTTTAAAGGAAAATAGAACCAGCTAACGACAGGCGGTCTTATCGCTAAAAAGCGATCTCTTCCAGACAACCTTTAGGTTTTAGGTTTAAACTAAAATACGTTATAATAGTACATTATGATACAAGTGTGCTAAGTTGGTCATTACACACGAGGCGATATTGTGCTTGAAAATGACATTTTTGTCAAAATATAAACTAAAAACATGCAAAACTATTCCAATTTTATGACAAATAAGGAAAATGGCTGGCGCGTTACTATTTTTTACGCACGATTCCAATGCGCGCGCAAGGCAAAGGCGCGAACGAAATCGACAAACATCCAATTTAAAAAATGTAAAAAAGCTAATATTTTCGTATTTCTATTCAAATCGATAAAATGTTATGTTTATTCATTAACGTAATTTACAAGATAATTGAATCTATACAAATAATGCTGGTGTGATAAAACCTCTTTGAACTAACATTTGAAACCTAGTAGTTGGTTAAAAAAAAAGTATTACTCGACCAAATGAAGAAGGCTCCGTTTCCATACATATTATTAGCAATCAGTTACCTTCTTAACTCAGTCGGATAATATAACGAAAAAGCACGAGTGTTATAATATACTGGAACAGCACGCGTGTTTAATATCTAGGATTATGAGCCAAAAATCGGTGGAATAAAAACGCCGTTTTGAGCAAATGTGTTGAAAATGTCATTATACACCTTTGTAAACCCATATAATCAGCAAATATATAAAATAAATAATACCTGCATCTCTTTATACCATAAAGTGACCATAAACTATAATGTTGTGGGTCGTGCTCAATGCCGGATTTAGAGGTCTGGAGGCCTCGGGCAATAAAGGAGTGGAGGCCCCCTGGCCCCAATTTTTTTCCAAATAAAATGGTAAATTTACCGAATTCTCTATTGTGGGGGGGGCCTCTTTTGTGGAGGCCCGGGGCAGTAGCCCCGGTTGCCCTCCCCTATATCGGGCCCTGGTCGTGCTAGTCGATGATGATGGCATGTTCTCGGGAGTTAATGGTGCTGACTCCGCATGCGCATGTAACTCCATCTCCACTCTTACCATCAGGCGGGCCGTATGCTTGTTTGCCACCGACGTAGTATTAAAAAAAAAGTGAAAGTCGTTCGTGAGATGTGCTCCAATCACCAAGACGACCGTTAACGTCGTATCAAAACCAGTTCAACACTGTAACAAGTTTTAAAATCTGAATCGAGTTCCTCACCGGATTACTACGATGCGATCCGCGGCCGGCTCCCTGACACTGCGGGGTTGCGAACTGCATCGCAGCCATTGAGGTATAGTACTAAAGTCGGCATCTCTAACAAAATCCTTCCGCACCTCAATATGTTTAAAACTTTTAAAACGCCATTTGACTCTGATCTTCATTCTTTCATTGATATGTGTTTTTGTCAAATATCAAAAAGTGGCTCATACTGTTTTTAACATCACATGAGAGGAAATTATAATATTAAAAAATATTATTTAAGCTAAAAAATAGTACGCAACCAAAAGTAACAAAAACAGTGTCTTTAACAGAAAATTGCCACTTTGATCCCCCTGGCAGGGAAGAAAAGTGTCACTTGGCTCCCTCCTAGCACGGATGAAAATGCCCTTTTCCAAATAGGTGATGTGAAAATCCATATTTCTTAGATGTGCAAACATTATTTCGGAGGAAATAGTACATTTCGATGATAGTGCGGAAAGTATGTCATTACGTCACGAGTACCGAGATATCTTGACTTGGGACGAGTGAGTTCTGAGTGAAGAATGACATTTCCGCACGTGTATCGAACGATTTTTTTTAATACAGTTGAGAAAAAATAAGAAAAACAACAAGCTTTTTTTGCATATTCTCATAAGAGTAAGAAGAAAGTTAAAATACCTTTAACCTTATAAGAATTGATAGGTACTCCTATGACTAGTAGGTTGTGTATTTTATTGACTTAGGAGGTTCCATGTTGAATATAGGTATTATAAGTAGTACTCATGCACGTGTAGAGAAAGCCTATTCGGTTTTAGGAATTCCATAGATTTTTGATTCAGTTTTTTTATCTGGTCAATCAATTCCACAAATCGACCCGACCCGACACCGACCCCGAGTCGTGAGGAATGTAAATGCGTTGACCGTGCGCGAACATCCCTATACAAAATGTTACCCTTCGGATTTTTTCGGTCACCTACGTACGAGGAAACATGCGGCCTGTGCGGGTCAGAGCGTGTGCGACGGAACTAATGTGGGCACGTATCACAGCCACAACCTTCAGTTAACTAAGGCTTACCGTGTCGGTCACTTCATTATCAGTTCGTCAATGTACCTAAATTAACAAAAAGGATAAAATATAATATTGTCCCTTTCATATACTCTAGAAATAATTTCATATAGCTTGGCCACTGTAAGCTGTCATTACCATACAATTTGTAACTCTTAAACGCAAAATCTCGCAAAATAGTATTGAGATGATATCTGTCACCTCACCTCACCGTACCCAAGCTGTTTGAAAAATATTTTTGAAGTCGGTGTGAGTTTCTTAGAACCATAGTTGCTTAACAAACTTAAAGAAGAGAAATCGCCAAACATGAAATGATATATTCATTGAAGAGTTCCGTTTTGGTCTTCATCAGCAGTTCTACTTCATCAAATGGCACTCTTATTAATGCGAATGCTTGGTTTATTCATGAAAATACAAGAATCTAACTCCTCGACCCACTAAGATGGGCCAGCGTGTAGAGGGGCCATAAGATTTTCGGAGTTTCCTCAATTACTCATGGATCCCATCATGATCCCATCAGAACTGGATTTGACAAAAATGGAACCAAACTGGAATGGAACTACATAAGTTTCGAACAAAAAAAGAATTTTCCAAATCAGTTTACACATGACGGAATTGAAACAAATATGACAATGAAACGATCGAATTGATAACTTCCTCCTTCTTTTGTCGATTAAAAATAACTATATACAAGGATGACTTCAAAAGCATAATACAAAACCCTTGATTCTGACACACTTGATGATAAAAGGGATGGATCGGTGCGTTATACTTTAACTTTAAAAAAAAGAAAAAGTAAAAAAATTGCAAATTTTTTTTTTTAGTTTTATCATTCTCTTATTTTAGAAGTTACGGGGGGGGGGGGGGCACATTTTACCACTTTGGAAGTGTCTCTCGCGCACTCTATTCAGTTTAGAAAAAAATGTTATTATCCATAGATACTCCACACGTATGGGTTTGATGAAAAAAAAATTGAGTTTCAGTTCTAAGTATGGGGAACCCCCAAAATGTATTCTTTTTTTTTCTATTTTTGTGTGAAAATCTTAATGCGGTTCATAGAATACATCTACTTACCAAGTTTCAACAGTATAGTTCTTATAGTTTCGGAAAAAAGTGACATACGGACGGACAGACAGACAGACATGACAAATCCATAAGGTCTCCGTTTTTTGCCATTTGGCTACGGAACCCAAAAAATGAAATTCATGATATTCTTACTAATTACCCGCCGACGTCTGCAGGGATGGTGCATCACGAAGATCGGCCTCTCTTCTCCGATTTCAAGAACATCGTCAAAATACCTGGATATAGGAGTAGTCAGTTCGTTGACTTTTGTAAAATATGCACACAAATACCACATATATACAAACATTTAAACAAATAGGTATGAGTATGCTAAACACAATAATAATTTGGATTGCTGATAGAAAGCAAACACCGAACAAACAGAGAAAGGCTATAAAGATAAAGTCAATGGCTGGGTATCTTTATCTTTAGCAGTAATCTAGTTTTACATGGCAGTGAGATACTTAAGGAATATCTTGATTCTGCAAACAATAAACAGCGAAGAGTATATAGGATGGAAGTCCTAAAGAAACCCTACATTTGATGGCAATAAAGCTGTAAGTATACTATTTTAAAGTACTTATTTACAATAACTTGTAATAAGTACAAAACATTTATTTGCAAGTAACGCCGACCCAGAAAACCCAGAAAGTGAGAGTCAGGATGGCGGGTGTACCTAAATAAAAATAAACAAAAAGCATACCTACATTTTTGTACCTAATGTGTACAATTTAGTACCTACTTCAAAAAATTGTACCTCCCGGTACTTACTTAAAGTTATTACCAAAAAACAATACACCCGCCATTCTGACAGTCTGAATGGCGGGTGTATTTTACTACGCAAATTACGCAATGATCCCGCGATTATTGATTAATTTTATAAAAAACAACTACCTTCTATTATAAATTTTATTTGTGCCTTCCAAGTTTTACTCATTTTACTTTTTACATTGCTATTACATCGTCGTCGTTACATTTTTACATAATCGGTAAGATGAGAAATGGTAGCGCCTGCAAAAGCGCTGCCATTTTTCATCTTACCGATTTCATTTTTATGAAAAAACGCTACGGTACAATTATTTTTATTACGCCAGGAATTAGTACCTTTCACGTTTAATCTGTTAAGTTCAATTAACTCGGAAAATTATGTCTTAAAAAGGCCAGGCGCCACGTCAAAGGATTCTTCTTAAGAAAAACTATGTACAGTAAGCTACAAACAGAACTCTGCCCTTGCTTAGCGACATTTAACAATCTGTGGTTTCGCGGTCCCTCTGTCCCCTACAGTTCACGCACGCGTCGTGACACTGACAAAACAAAGGGCAATTAATGTTATAAAATCAATGCCTTTTCACGCCAACTTCCCGAAGAAAAAAAACTTTGTTAACCAAAAAATAATAGCATACCCTCAGATATACAGCGCAGGTTTCGTCACACTGCAGAAAGCTCATCCACCTGAGGTTTCGTCAAAATAAGTCTTTCTGAAATAGGTATCTAATTTATATAAAAAAAAGTAATCTTAAATAATAATAACCGCAGGGCAGCTTGTGGCGAGCTGTTAGGGAGTAACGACCCCACGGACCCGAGTACTCCCGAGAGTCGGTCAGGGTCTCCGTCTCCGGTGTGTCTTCGTCGGTCGGAGTGGACCCCAAGGGGACCCGCAGGACTCTCAGCTCTGGCTTGCCTTCATTGGCCGGCCAGAGAGGAGTCGTTAGAGCTAAATGCTCCAGGGGTGGAAGTGAAAACTTGCATAAGACGCGAGTTGGCACAGTGGCTGTTATCGGCCACTGGGTAGAAAGCGGCGTACACCTCTCGACACCCCTGAGCCGCTCACACCGGTGTTGCTCCTGGTCGTTTTCACGACGGCATTGAAAACATTGTTATGGCAGGTGTCCGACCTCTTTGCAATAACCCAATCTCATTGTCCTCCCAAACTTCAATCCATAGACCGTTATACTGTTCACTTTTACTACAATAGTCCCAATGCCTGCTGCGACCGGTTCATGGGTGTCTATTGTTGGGCCTGTGAACGGGTTCCAGCAGGCGTTCTACATGACATTAAAGCTCTCCAAGGGGCCTCTACGTGTTGGATCTATATCCCCACGCAAGCCTATCAAAGGACCGGGATTTATAGGATTTTGACGACCGGTTTGGCCTAGTGGGTAGTGACTCTGCCTACGAAGCTGATGGTCCCGGGTTCAAATCCTGGTAAGGGCATTTATTCGTGTGATGAGCATGGATATTTGTTCCTGAGTCATGGGTGTTTTCTATGTATTTGAGTATTTATAAATATTGATATGTATATTATATATATCGTTGTCTAAGTACCCTCAACACAAGCCTTAAGGATGACTCACGCTACACAGTGCCAGGACCGGGCCGGGGCGGACCGGAGCGAGCCGTCACACGGACTTTCAGGAGCGCCACCGTCGCCGGACCGTTCCGGGGCCGGGGCGACCGGGCCATCATCTCTATATTATAGTATCTCTATGCGTTGACACTATCGTTGAGTCTCCGAGCGCGAGACAGGCCGGGCCGGGCTGTCCGAGCTCACCGAGCCGTCCAAATAACGGACTGTTCATGACAAATGTCACAAATGTCAATCATATTGAAAAAATTGGTTCGATGGGAAGCAAGTCGATATAGAAATAAATAATAAAATCAAAATATTGGCCCTGGCTGCCATAATAGCTGATGAAGAGAATACTGCATACTCTGGGCAATTGTGCATTTGGACATTTCGCGGACACTTTCGGAAAAAGGAGAATTACACAACATTATGTGAAGAGCTTTATTTCCACATGACCCGAGACTCTTTCGAAGCCACCGTGTTCTCTGCTTAAGGTAATGGAAATACAATGCGTGTATATTGTCTCAAATAATCATGTGCCGTAGCATATTAAACTATTAAAAGGAAAAGGGATGACCGGTTCTCCATACAAACATAGTCCCCATTTTCCTCTCTGGATATTGATATTCCCTTCGTTCTACATCCAATTTTGTAATAGTACATTACGATACAAGTGCGAAAAATAGGAAATTCGAAACAAGTGGCGATAAATTAAAACACGACCGAAGGGAGTGTTTTAAATCGACACGAGTTGCGAATTACTTATTCGCACATGTATCGTACAACGTTTTACAGTACATGGCTCTTTAAATGTTCGACACAGTAACGTAATATGCTAATTTTCGCACTAGTGCGGTAAAGTAGCAACATATGTACTGTAAAAATATTATCCGTAATGGGAACTACGTTTGTATGGAAAAGCGGTCTCGTTTTGAGGTAGGTAACTAGGCAGATTACTTAGAGATTGACTCATCACAAGCTGCCCTAAGTGCTTCTTAGCGAGTAGACAGGCCTATTGTTTTTCAGTATTATTTTCTTCTATTGAGGTGTGCATTTGTGTTGTATTGCAAAAATATATCCGTTGGGGTTCAGTGATACCCGATAGATATTAACCCTGAATCACAAATGATCATTTTGCTTAATGCCGCGTTTTTGCATTATTTTCTCCATTCAATCCTATCATAGACTTGTTCCGTTTCAGGAATGCATGAAAAACTTAAGTTTAAAAGAGAAGATATTTAAAATGGCTGTAGGAATACCACAACATTTTAAAGTATCGATATAAGATAATCATCTACAAACATTCAGCTACAGAGAAATACGCGTACACCACTAAGAATGTCGGTGGTGCGCTCTCAAAGTAAAAAAAATAACTGTTAAGTTCGGTACACTAAGATAGAATTGTCTAACAAGTACAAAAAATAAACTACTTACTGGCTTACTTACTTCTTGCGAAAAAGGAATTTTTGATCTATAGTACGAGTGGGTTAGGTAGTTGAAATTTACAGTGTGCATTTTATGGTTCCGTAGGCAAAATGGCAAAAACCCTTACAGTTTCGTCATGTCTATCTGTCTGTCTATCTGTCTATCCGTATGTCACAGCTATTTTACTCAAAAACTATAAGATAACCAAAAGGAAAAGTGGAAAGTAGGTATTTTTTATACTACGTTGGTGGCCGGCCTGATGGTAAGCTACTACTTAGTTTAGAAGTTCAAATGTATAAAAATATAATTTTTAGGCACGCCATACATGTAACTAAAAGTGAAAAGGTTATTCAAGTAAAAGAGTATTCAATTTAAGATTTTTTTTTAAGTAAGTGAGATGGCAAAGGAGTCTTGCGTAGCCCGTCATGCTAGCCCGAAATGATATGAACGCTCTGACGTCGGGCTACAGCGGCGGCCTCATATTGAGAAAGTCGGGCGTAGCCCTTGTGCTATGCGTGCTCTAAGGCCAAGGGCCCCCTCATAACAAAAGAATCGGGGGTAGCCTTACGTACCTAAGTAGCTTCCTCATACTAAAAAGTCGTGCAGAAGAAGATAACAATATAATTTTTTCAATATGTCAATTCCAGATTTCCTGTGTTTCTTAAATGTATAGTAACATGGCAGCAGTTTTCATCTTTAGGGTTCCGTACCCAAACGGGACCCTATTACTAAGACTCCGCTGTCCGTCCGTCCGTCCGTCCGTCCGTCTGTCACCAGGCTGTATCTCATGAACCGTGATAGACAGTTGAAATTTCCAAAGATGACGTATTTCTGTTGCCACTATAACAACATAGTATTGTGTTCCTGCCGGTGAGTAAGGTTGCCAGAGCTCAACGAGGGGAAGGAGGGTTGTTAGGCTCGGCAACGCGCATATAATTCCTCTGGAGTTGCAGGCGTACATAGGCTATGGAGACTGCTTACCATCAGGTGGGCCGTATGCTTGTTTGCCACCAACGTAGTATATAAAAAACCAAATACTAAAAAGTACGGAATCACGTTGGGCGAGTCCGACTCGCCCTTGTCCGGTTTTTGTATTTATTCGTAAGCTTGCATTAATTGCCATGGCACTTTAGGCTTAGCTTGTAAGTACAGTCGAGGAAATTGATTCTTTAGCAGTTAACGTGTCACGTTACAATGGACAGCTCTTACCATAAGTATGTACAGCCAAATTTACTTGAACCGCAAGTTGCTAAAGAATCAATTTCCGCCACCGTACTAATAGGATTTTCTTTGCTAATAGGTCTAATAAATAATATGTTGCGGACTCTTTTCTTAAACCTTTTTACTTGTATACTTTTTCCGACATTTGACGCTGTCATGTTATTCAAATAGTAAAATAAATCTGACAAGAGAGAAAATAGTGATCTTATTTACAAAAAGATACTTAATGTATGAAAAAATAAGCAAAAATAAGAATGAATGTTTTGTGAGTGTGAAACAATTTTATTTTCTTTGACAAATAGAGCACTGCATTGCATTAACGATTATTATTATTTCAATTTGTATGTCTTTCCCATCACGGAACAATGGTATTCCGGACCTTTGAGAAGCGTGCGCCGAGCCCTAACCTAACGTAGAGGCCCTTTTGACACGTTCATGAAATATAAGATGTACACCGAGCTGATGCTGCCCTTGCCCATGTCATAGGACGCACGCAGAGGCAGGCCCGACAGGGTGTAAGGACTATTGAGAGTTGTTGGAATCTAAAATAAACTAGGTTATTGTGTGAAAGCGATGGGCTAAACACTGAGCTATGGGATAAAAAACCAGACGCCTGCCTAATAAAACGGTATACAATTTTATTTCCGGCAGACGACACAAAAAGCGACATCTGGGATGGCTCAAGAGTAACACTGGTGTGAGCGGCTCAGGGGTATCGAGAGGCGTGCACCGCTTTCAACCCAGTGGCTGTAACAGCCACTGTGCCAACTCGCGTCTTGCACTTCCACCCTTGGAACTTATAGCTCTAACGACTCCACCCTGGCCGGCCGGCCAAGGCAACCCAGAAGCAGATAATCCTGTAACACCCACCCTCCTTCGAATGACAGAACTCCCTAGGAACACTCGGGTACGTGAGATCGTTACTCCCCAACTGCATGCCACAAGCTGCCCGAAGTTGACTGATCGCACTGGTAAAATCAGCGGGCCATAGATTTATTAGTTTGCAGTTCCTAAAAGCCACTGCTGAAAGGATGTGTAGCTGTCATATACAAAAACAATGGATAGACAGTCTCAAAGGGTATGTCTTATGATAAATAGTTTCATGCCGCAGTAAAATAATGTGATTTGTAGTATTTAGTTTTAAAATATATTTTTATAATGTGTATGCTAATCTTAAGGTATTTATCTATGGGCCGCTAGTTGCCTGAAATAAATTATGATAGATAGACGGATAGATGGGGTGTTCTAAGAGAAAGTCGCTTTGAAAATGCTTTTGTCTTGTATGGCAGCTTCCTCAATCAACTGCGTAAAGCTCGAGAAAATACTGCGAAAAGGCTAGGCTAGATAATAAGTTTTAATAAAAGAAACATGTCTTTATGGGACCCATAACATTGAAGCAATACAAAAGTTAGAAATGAGAGTCAAATCTGACAATCGTTATCTACGCACGAAACGCCCCTTATTAAATGGTACTTGATCGTGACGTCATGATTAAGTTTAATGCGTTTTATTTGCATTGCATTTACAAAAAGAGGAGCTTTCAAGTTTCGAGGATTATGTTTTTAAAATACGTGTATATTACGTAGGTTTGTTTGTATTGATTTTTTGATTCTAGAAATAATAGTTGTATAACCTTAATATGTATGTACTATACAGTATATCCAAAAAGAGCGCTATGATAAGTAAAAGTTCCTTTTTAGGGTTCAGTACCCAAAGGGTAAAACGGGAGCCTATTACTAAGACTCCGCTGTCAGTACGTCTATCCGTCTGTCACCAGGCTGTATCTCGTAAACCGTGATAGTTAGTTGATATTTTCACAGATGATGTATTACTGTTGCCGCAATAACAACAAATACTAAAAACTACGGTACCCTAGATGGGCGAGTCCGGCTCGCATTTGTCTGGTATTATTTAAATATAGGAGGCAAATGAGCAGAGCCCATGAACAGAGGTTGTATCATAGGATAAGTAGATATGTACAAAGAAATGGCACTATGTTAAGTAGATTTTTTTTTTTTTTAATATAGGAGGCAAACGAGCAGAGCCCACGAACAGAGCTCGTATCAGAAGATTTATAGAGATGCACAAAGGAATGGCGTTATGTTAAGTAGAAGTATTTTTTTTAATATAGGAGGCAAACGAGCAGAACCCATGAACAGAGCTCATATCATAAGATTTGTAGAGATGTACAAAGGAATGGCGTTATGTTAAGTAGAAGTATTTTTTTAAATACAGGAGGCAAACGAGCAGAGCCCATGAACAGAGGTCGTATCTTAAGATTTGTAGATATGTACATAGAAATGGCGCTATGTTAAGTAGAAGTATTTTTTTAAATATAGGAGGCAAATGAGCAGAGCCCATGAACAGAGGTTGTATCATAGGATAAGTAGATATGTACAAAGAAATGGCACTATGTTAAGTAGAATTTATTTTTTTTAATATAGGAGGCAAACGAGCAGAGCCCACGAACAGAGCTCGTATCAGAAGATTTATAGAGATGTACAAAAGAATGGCGTTATGTTAAGTAGAAGTATTTTTTTTAATATAGGAGGCAAACGAGCAGAACACATGAACAGAGCTCATATCATAAGATTTGTAGAGATGTACAAAGGAATGGCGTTATGTTAAGTAGAAGTATTTTTTTAAATACAGGCGGCAAACGAGCAGAGCCCATGAACAGAGGTTGTATCATAAGATTTGTAGATATGTACATAGAAATGGCGCTATGTTAAGTAGAAGTATTTTTTAAATATAGGAGGCAAATGAGCAGAGCCCATGAACAGAGGTTGTATCATAGGATAAGTAGATATGTACAAAGAAATGGCACTATGTTAAGTAGAATTTATTTATTTTTAAATAGGAGGCAAACGAGCAGAGCCCACGAACAGAGCTCGTATCAGAAGATTTATAGAGATGCACAAAGGAATGGCGTTATGTTAAGTAGAAGTATTTTTTTTAATATAGGAGGCAAACGAGCAGAACCCATGAACAGAGCTCATATCATAAGATTTGTAGAGATGTACAAAGAAATGGCGTTATGTTAAGTAGAAGTATTTTTTAAATACAGGAGGCAAACGAGCAGAGCCCATGAACAGAGGTCGTATCATAAGATTTGTAGATATGTACATAGAAATGGCGCTATGTTAAGTAGAAGTATTTTTTTAAATATAGGAGGCAAATGAGCAGAGCCCATGAACAGAGGTTGTATCATAGGATAAGTAGATATGTACAAAGAAATGGCACTATGTTAAGTAGAATTTATTTTTTTAAATATAGGAGGCAAACGAGCAGAGCCCACGAACAGAGCTCGTATCAGAAGATTTATAGAGATGTATAAAAGAATGGCGTTATGTTAAGTAGAAGTATTTTTTTTAATATAGGAGGCAAACGAGCAGAACACATGAACAGAGCTCATATCATAAGATTTGTAGAGATGTACAAAGGAATGGCGTTATGTTAAGTAGAAGTATTTTTTTAAATACAGGAGGCAAACGAGCAGAGCCCATGAACAGAGGTCGTATCATAAGATTTGTAGATATGTACATAGAAATGGCGCTATGTTAAGTAGAAGTATTTTTTTAAATATAGGAGGCAAATGAGCAGAGCCCATGAACAGAGGTTGTATCATAGGATAAGTAGATATGTACAAAGAAATGGCACTATGTTAAGTAGAATTTATTTTTTTTAATATAGGAGGCAAACGAGCAGAGCCCACGAACAGAGCTCGTATCAGAAGATTTATAGAGATGTACAAAAGAATGGCGTTATGTTAAGTAGAAGTATTTTTTTTAATATAGGAGGCAAACGAGCAGAACCCATGAACAGAGCTCATATCATAAGATTTGTAGAGATGTACAAAGGAATGGCGTTATGTTAAGTAGAAGTATTTTTTTAAATACAGGCGGCAAACGAGCAGAGCCCATGAACAGAGGTTGTATCATAAGATTTGTAGATATGTACATAGAAATGGCGCTATGTTAAGTAGAAGTATTTTTTAAATATAGGAGGCAAATGAGCAGAGCCCATGAACAGAGGTTGTATCATAGGATAAGTAGATATGTACAAAGAAATGGCACTATGTTAAGTAGAATTTATTTTTTTTTTAAATAGGAGGCAAACGAGCAGAGCCCACGAACAGAGCTCGTATCAGAAGATTTATAGAGATGCACAAAGGAATGGCGTTATGTTAAGTAGAAGTATTTTTTTTAAATATAGGAGGCAAACGAGCAGAACCCATGAACAGAGC
Organism: Cydia pomonella; assembly: GCF_033807575.1. Lineage (NCBI taxonomy): Eukaryota > Metazoa > Arthropoda > Insecta > Lepidoptera > Tortricidae > Cydia > Cydia pomonella. Next base: position 10,318,226 of record NC_084707.1, read on the forward strand.
TCATATCATAAGATTTGTAGAGATGTACAAAGGAATGTATGACCTATTATTCACCTCGTAAATTATTTGCAGGTGACTAAATAAACACCCTGTATATATTTGTTGTTGTATCAACAAATCAAGCATTTACATTAAAAAAGTGAGTGACATTTAATTAAGTGGAACTGCTGATGAAGACCAGACGGAACACCTCAACTACGCGTATTTCACGTTTGGCGATATCTTCTTCGTTGAGATTGTTCTGCAAGTTATTATTTAAGCTTCATTTTAGTCAAGATCTATTTCTGATAATGGATCCCAGGAATAATGGATGAAACTCTTCCAATATTTTACATATAGTATCTTTTTATTTTTGCATTTAAGCAGTGCTATTTGGTGAAACGTGTTCATGAAGATTAGAATATAATTTCTCCTTGACAAGTATTTTACGAGTTAGGGCTTAGGTATATTATATGAGCTTACCTATGGGCTATTGTTTTTCATTCAATAGTTTACATATGTGAAAGAGAAAGTATAACAATATGCTTGTTAGACTAAAATAGCTTTAGTTTTGTTAATTTCAAAAACTTAGTAGGTGATAATTATAACATAGGTATAGAATCTTCAAAAATAAAACAGTAGATACAAAGCCGGTGTTATTGGCCCGTCTTTATATATAGAAAATCGATGGCATGATTCCTAGGAAGAGATCTTCGTATGTGTTATAGTTTCAAACTTTCCCATACTGAACGATCTAAATAGGCCACCATGTATACCCTACGGAACATTTTATTTCGTTGGAAGAATTTAGGGTGTAGGGGAGAAACTACCCAATTATGAGCTACTTACTGAAAACTATCATTAATAGACAATTGTAAGGATATTTAACATTGCCAAAATAAGGTTAAAGGTGCCCTCTAGTAGTACTTAGTCGATATTGTGATACAATGAATGGTATTATAAACATTTTTCTTTTTTCATATACTATGGACATTCCTCGATGGCACCAAGCTGCAACCGGAAAGCGATGATCACACGGCAAATAAAATCGTGAAGACTGTAGCAGCCACGTCTAAGGAGGATGAATGTATCCACATTCAATATTTTTTATTTATTTTTTGTTTGATATGTAAAAATGCACGTCAATAAGGTGGCAAACTATTATTAACAGAGGCCGGAATTATTGTGGCATTCTTGAACTGTCATAGAGAGTTCTCATTTATCGACTTCGGGTACACATATATCGATACAACGTAGAACACAAAATATTAAAAAGTTATAAAGTTAATGGATATTTGACTGTAAAAGAAGTAACTGCTTTTTTGCATTTCTTTTTACTTATTAAAAAATAGCTCTATAGTTAGGGAGTACAAGTCCAGTAAGGGTTGCTAGATAGCATCTCTCCAGCAACTCTTACTGAGTTTCAACATAATTACTTATATTTTCAAGAAATGAGAGGGGTAAAAAATTATAACTAACCATATTATTCTCAAAATGTTGGATTGTTTTAAGCATGACATCAGTGGAATACATTTTGAGCGCTGGGATTCGGTGGTTAACAGTCATAGTCCGTCTTTCGCATGTATTGCCGTTATTCTTTAAAAACGGATGGGAAAGTTACTTACATTTTATTCACAAGAAATGCAAAGTAATTTAATCTTTAATTTATCACCTAGGAATATAAAATTAACGACGACGACGACTTGTGATGATTTTGAAGTATATTTTTTGGCGTTGGTGTGGTAATTATACATTAATTCATAACGAGTTCAATTATTCACAACCAGTGGCAGTAAATTAAAACACGATCGAAAGGAGTGTTTTAAATCGAAACGAGTTGCCAATTATCTATTCGCACATATACAACGTTTTACAGTACATATGGCACTTTAAATTTTCGACATAGGCGCGTAAAGTGCTAATTAAAGTAGTACCATATGTACTATAAAAAATGTTGTGTTTCAGTCGTTAGAAAAAATTGTTTAACCCTTTACCAGGCCAAGGGATATATTCCACCCACATCTTATATCGGTTACCGTAGTCAGGTTTTAACTCCAAACCACCTACAAAATATTTTGTCAATCCCTGAAAATATTATTTTATGATCTTCATTCAGAACACGCTTCTAAATTGCGTAATATATCTTCGGCAGCCGTTTAAATTCACTTGAACGCTAATTTCAGTAAACTACGGAGAAATTCGAACACTTTCCATAATTTCTAGGAAACAGAAGTACATAGGTCGAACAATTTTTTGATATTTTGTAGATTTTGAGTGTTGAAAGCTAATGTAATCGTAAACATTGCTAAATATTCATGCATTATTGTGTATGACCAGAATTAGGATGTGGGTTGACATTATCCCATGGCCTTATTAGAGTTTAACTGTGTGGGAGCTATTTTTCCCATGCCCCGGTAAATTGTCTTGTCATGTCATAAAAACTCACGTAAGTAAGTAGTGATTGATATAATGTTTCGTAGGAGATTTAGAGTTAAACCTTGACTATTATAACCGATATAAGATGTGGGTGGAATATATCCCTTGGCCTGATCAAGAATATAATAAGACAAAATCTAGTATGACAGTTCATTACTTAGACAGGCGATGGGATAACCGTAACCCATATTTTTAATTCTGGTTTAAAGGAAGATCTCCGACTTTCATAAATACATTTTTTACAAGGCGTTCAATACGGTTGCAACAACATATAAAGTACGTATTAAGACACGCTGGTTCTTCGGGGCCTGGTAAAGGGTTAACCCTCGTGTCTTCAAACCCCCGAAACGCTCAAGATTTCCACTTCTCTAAAATACATAACTGTTTTAGCCAAAAATATTAACTGTTGAACTATATTGAAGGCCCGGTTCACATTGAGTGGCTGCACCACTGTGCACATACCAAGTTTATTCTAATTGTAACTTTTTTGACCACATTATTTTCAATATTTCTCGATTTTTAGCGAGGTAAAATTTTTTTGATGTCATGTACCAAATAATACAAAAAAGGTACTAAAACTGGGAGTAAGCGTCAGGATGTCAGGACCATGATAGCTATTTGCATGACACTTACGATACTACAATACAGTAAGGGCTATAACCGCGAACCACTTCATTAGTTCATCTATTCGCCTCTCTATCACTGCGCGATCTTTCTTTGTGCGAAAGAGAGGCACATAGGCTTCCCCTTCCCCCTGACGAAATTATGCGTTCCACGTCTTAATCATTAATTTAAGAACAATAAAACATACGAAGAGTATTATTGTATTATTTCAGTAGTTACAGTAATAATAGGCATAAAATAGGGAATATTACGCAAAATTCTGCGTAGAGGGCGTTACTAACGCACACGGGGCCTACCGCGAAATGGAAAATCTAAATTGTGGTTTCTACCTCCATCATTCTTGCATATTCGATAGACAGAGAGGCAGATAGGTAACGAAATTTCGTTTCGCGTTAGACCATCTGTAACCAAAACGCCTTGATGCATCAATGCCATAGTGAAAACTTGTCAAAAAACTGTTTAAGGCATAGTATGCATAAGTTACTCTCAGGTTTATAATACATGCTAGTGCTGCTCTCTACAGCCTGAAAAAATGTATGGCCTATCTATTTCAGGAGAATGCATCGTACGCGAGCAGTTAGCAATAATATCGCCAACGACAGATTGCAAATGAAATATAGGCACCTTTATGAGTAATTCAATAACTGCACTGAAATATGATGTTCGTACTCTCTGCAGGCAGATATACAGAAGATCAGTTGGACTCTAAATTAAGTAAAAGAAATAGTTTCCCGTAATCTACAAATTTATTAACGAGATATTTCATTATATATAACTTCGTACGAAATGAAAAGTAATACGTGGGAATATGAGAAAAAATTAGTATATTTATATTAATTTATAACCTACATGCTCATTAATGAATAATTTTTACAAGCAGTAACATTACTAGATATCTCATTTAATATAATCCGACTAAATTACATTTCCGCAACACCTCCGTATTTCACAAAATAAATCAAGACATTATGCAACTTATATAATTTTGACGTATATATCCGAGTCGCCCGTGTTGCGACCGTTGCGACTTTCATGTAGTAACACCTAACATGGAAAAGTAAATAATAAAGACTGAATCTTCACGGATACCGCGTTGTTCGGGAAATATATATAGGTCAAATAAATACTTAACTAAGTCGCTTGTAATAAACCTTGCGTAGATAGATAGATAGATAGATGTATAAATAGAATACTCTTTATTGGAACACCTCAGTAAAAAGATACAAAAGAAAATAAAAAACAAACAATTGATTAAATGTAGAGGCAGACAACAGGCGGCTACGTAACGACTTATATATACTTATAGTACGTTATTCTTTTGTTATATAATTTATTTCATTGTCAATAATATGATAATCCGACAATATTTACGAAACGGCAGTATTTAGTTCTTAAAGCTCTGCTTCTTCTGAACATTTTTTTATTCCACTTCATTTACTATTAAAATTGGTAACAAATTCTTAGGCAACTTGTCTGGCGCTATCAACTATCTCAAGTAAAATGTGGAGCCAGCGTGACTAAAATAAATATAAGTACTATTTTTTATTGCTTTCCACAAAACCGGCAATATGTAGAATTATGTAGCTTTATTTACAGAAATTTGGTTTCATATAGAGATTGGCAGTCATTGTTAATTAACTTCTCTCTGCGCCGAGTAAAATATAACCCGACCAAGTAATGTATTGGCTATACCATCCATATTTAACAAACAAATTTATGACGTTTTGTAACCTTCTTATTTTGGCAAATATATACCGACACATCCAAGCATGCACATTGCGAAGGTGGTATTCTGGTTTTTCATCTTGGTCCAATGTGTATTTGCGTCTGACATTTTGCTTAATGAGAGAGTGAGACGCAATGCACATTGGACAAAGATCTTAGACTAGTGGAATATCACCCGAAAGGAAGAATTGAGTCACCGGGTGGCCCGGAGGCTCCGGGAAGTCCGATTTTCGCTCATAGCATGACCGGCTAGTCTCCGGTCCGAGCCCGCACCGGGCCACTACAGAGCTCCGGTGATGACGTAATGCTTTCCATAGAAAACGAAGCGCCGGAAGCTCCGGCCCGGCCCTGCCCCTGTGTAGCGTGAGTCAACCTTTATTGAGCTTACTGTGAGACTTAGTCAATTTGTGTAATAATGTCCTATAATATTTATTTATTTATTTATAGGCCCGTGAAATCCAAGGAGATACAAAATAATAATAAAATTGAGAATCTCCTGAAAGCCGAGAATGACAAATCCAGCTAGTACCTAGACTTGGCTCACGAGATTAGCACCATGTGGTATGTTGATTCGACGATCATTGTTCCGATAGTCATGTCAGTGAACGGTCTCATAGTGAAGAGTCTCGACCAACACCTTGAGAGACTCCCTGCGTGGTTGGATCAAGAGTCAGATGCAGAAGGCGATAATTTTAAACACGGCACGTCGATTCCTTACTCTGCGGCCCTGACCACCGGCAGTTTGGGCCCTGCCCCGCTGCCGGCGGCACCCTAGGTTAGGTTAGGTTAGTTACGTATTTAGTATTGTTTTTTAATTGTTTTTATATTTTACTTTTATATCCATATAATAAAAAAAATCTAATCGAATATACTTATATATACAAATACAAATATTATAGCGACATTCTTATACAAATTGACTAAGTCCCACGGTAAGCTCAAGAAAGCTTGTGCCGTGGGTACTCAAACGATATATATATAATATACAGATACTTAAATACATAGAAAACATCCGTGAATCAGGAACAAATATCTGTACTCGTCACACAAAAATATGCCCTTACCGGGATTCGAACTCAGGACCAACGGCTTTATAGGCAGGGTCACTTTCACTACCCACTAGGCCAAACCGGTCAACAAATCTATTTGAACACTGTTATAAAAGCTAGAAAGATTAATGTGTCCAGAATGTGTCCTTTTCTTATGCGCTAAGTTTTGGTGCAAGCCGCTGAGATATATAGTACCTACCTAATAATCCCAATAATAATAAAAGTGATTCTAATGAGCTGTTTTGCTTTTCTAATTCTATTCTCATAATAGAAATACAAAATGAATGCATCTGGTATTATTGGGTAAATTTTCGAATCAACTATTTTCCGGACATTGCACCTGACTGAGCTCCGAAGAACCAAAACTCAGCAGCGGCACTAAGAGTTGCTCGCAGTTATTTTGGGGCACGGGGGAGTTGATCACGAAGTGGTTCACTTTCGTCACCAACTAGAACGACAGTCGATCAATTAGCTTTATATCGTTAACATCAAGACAACCATATTTAGGTCAACGTAAACATGCAATCTAGCTTTTTAGTGTTTTAGCTTTTAGATAGATAAAATTGTATCTCAGTGAAAGCATAATGCCATCCATCATTATATTTACTCTACACCCATTAGTTAAGAACTCAATGAACTCAAAAAATAAGTAACTGAACTGCTGAGATACATTGTAATTAATTATTTTCTTTTCTGAACACAGTTCTTAGCTGTCACAATAGAGTGGAGCGCTGACAGACGGGCGCGCAACGGCAGATCATATCCGTCAAACAGGAGCGTTTGTTTGTGACACGCCGCTACCGTCTGCGCCCGAGTGCGCGCGTCGTGCCGACCTCTGTGCTACAGCCCAACCATCCAACCTCCAACCAGAACTACCATCACCTGTCCGTCGTTCGTCATTACACTTAGGTACCGGCATTTTACAATTCTTCGTACTACTTTCTAATAGCCGTCGAGTGCGCATGAACATTTGCATAAGTATTTAGGCAAATAATTATTCGCATCTTAGATATATCTTCTTTGATTGTTTTGCGACAGTTGACAATCGTGTAAGTCGATTCATGATTGACAATAGTCGCGAATCATTCGTGCACGTCAGATTACCTTTTAATCTGAACTAAAATGCTAGAAAGTTGTTTGATCACAATATGATGCAAAGTGGGTGGTCTGATTGGAAGCCATCTAATACCCAATTGCCCAGGTTCTTGACTGCGTAGGCAACAACTAGTGTATAATAACTACGTGTTTAGTGGTGCATGTTTTTATAAGATAATAACTTACGAGAATGAATTAGGATAAGTGCTTACGAGGCATTGCAAAAGAGCACTAATATCGGATTTATGATCCGTAAACCCCATTGTGATTAATGTTGAGTTTAACGATGCCGGAGTCGGCCTAGGCTCTGGAGATGCGTCGCGAATTGGACTAATACTCAAAGTGTTTGCCTTAAGCGATTTATCACTTTATGGTCAGCACGAGCCAAGTGTATTTCACGAGCCGGACAAAGAATTGAATCATAAATATTAATCAAGATTGCAATAAAATCCGTACAGCGCAGTCATACGCGCAGCCGCGGGCTTGAAGCGCCAGCCCACTTACGTTCACTTGTTCTGACGAGCATAAATTATTTTTCCGAGTAGCCTCATATCCCAAACCTAATATGGTAGGTACACAAAGAACTGCGAAAGTTTTAATAGTGACAAATGACACAAGAGAGTCACACGTAGAAATAAATGGTTAGATGCAATCTGACATTTACAAAACCATGCGTGGGTGAATTGTTGTTACTCTGGCTGGTGAACTCGCACTACTCGCGGCATACCTGCCGTAAGCGATATATGGCGATAGGGTAACATACATAAATTTTATCTTCGTTGATATTCCTACGTTCAACGGAACTTATGAATACTGGACTGCTAGAATCTAGAGCTTGCACTTTATGAGCAAGCACAGTCTTTTCATACATGCGAGTGCATGACAAAGGCTCTTGTTAATTATTAACTGTTTTGAAAGTACGACACGATCAGTTGTCATGTCTCGGTTTTATTAGTAACGGCATATTGCGGCACGACTGCGACCAGAGACGACATTACACGAGAGGTCCCATGACTTATTGAATGGCCTTAAGTAGTCATAATGGTCTAGCACAGCAGTTTCTTTCTAAACTCAACAAATTAGTTAAAATGTACATGTATGCCATATATTGGTAATAATCGGCTCGTTATTTACAATTTAATGTATGTGTTCATGTAAATTAAATACATGAACTTCGTCATCAGTAGTAGGTATATCCATCTGCCAGATCAGGCATTCCCCCCTTATTACCCAAGTGAAAGATATTTCTATGAATGCGAAGAAGTAGGTATATTTGTAATGTTAGAAAACAAAATTTACTCCACACCATACGCAATTAAGCGTATGGCAATAATTATGACAACTGCCTGAACAGCAAAGTTCACAGGTAGTTTGTAAGCGTAATAGCCACAATATTCGCGCCGCAGTGGTGCCTAGTAGACTGGAAGTAAATCAACGTTGACATTTATAGCTAAACAGTAAGTTCAAAGACAATGCGTTGGCAGATCGTTTTGGCATAATGTTGGTGATAGTACAGTGGTAGGAAACAAGAATCCATGGGCATGAGTCAGGCGGGTGCGCTGGCGACGTCGCAGGCGACGGGCGGCGCGGCGGCCGGGTCGGCGGTGGCGCAACGCCTGCGCAGCGCCCGCCGCCGCCGCGCCGGCGCGGAGCGCGGTTCGCTCCGTCACCTCCGTCCCAATAATCATATTTCACATCTGTGACTACCCATTGTTGGCATAATCAAAAACATAGCTTCACCACGGCACATATGTATTATAAAATAATAATTTTAATGTATGAACATTGCAGTATATAAATAAATAAATAAATATGATAGGGACAGCCTTACACAAATTGACTTACATACTCTACAAGTAGGTTCATATTTACTTAACTTGATTATATAAACAACAGTCGGCAATCGGCAGCGTATAAAATACTATATGATATGTCTTAAGGGTAAATTTCTTTATTCTTCAATTTAGGCATTAATTAACATAATGCACTATGAATGTCCAAAATGTACAGAATTAAAATTAATCATTTAAAATAATTACAAACATAGCTGCATTAAATACATAAAAACACATAACATTAATAACGTCGTAGGTATATTACGTTGGAAATAAAGATAACATATTTAAGTAAATTCGCGGTTTTAAATGTTTTAATACCTATGTGTTCAAAACGCGAAAGTTTTAAATGTAGATAACAATTAGTATACATATCTCGAAAAAAAAAACAATTTCAATTATTTAACCATTACTTTGGTTTGTCACTTAAGTAAATTTTCACGTCAGGAGCTCAAACAAGGGTAATTTGCTGCTTAAAAACAGTGAGCAAAATACGATTTTGCTCACTGCACAAAATAACATTCAAGTAACCTTTATATGGAATGTCATTTCAACGTACGGAGGCTAATACAAGTTCGAAATATTTGGATTCTATTGTATTTGTCCCTTTCACGTTATTAGTAAAAAGAAAGAGACAAAAATGTTCATACGTAATTCACCGGTCTATTGACGGTTTATAATAGACCTCCGAAATAAGTCAGACCGCATCGTTACAAAACATTCTACGAGTCTTCTTTCGTAATAATTAATTAATGAAATAATAAATAAATAAAAATGTTTTATTCAGTATCTTAATTAATTACATAGTCTGATCTGGTGCCCCTGTTTAAGTATTATAAATACTTGTGTTAAGAGTCCTTATTCCTACAGACGAGCGTATTTTGTAAAATGCTTCCTTTTTCATTCAAGATTACGACGTAACTATTAGTATTTATTCAAAAACTGATAACGTACTGAAATAATCGTTTCCTAAACTAGGGGCTCCAACAGTTCAAATTTTCATTTTCTCTTTTAAACCTCTTTTTTAATGAGGTTTTTTGGGAGTCTTTTCCAAATTTTGCAGTGAGATGTGGCGTTTCGGTTCTCAATTTTGCTATAAACAAGAATCATTTGGTACATGAATGACTACAATTTGATTCAACATATCTCGTACGAGGGGCTGGAATGATTAACAATCGAAGATTCATTTGAAAAAACTGATAAAATACCTTCCGAGTTTTCTTCATTTTTTTGGCGAAAACAGGGTTTTATTATATTTTATTTCCGCAAATTGTACGCATATTTTGCTTTAAAAATAATATTATAGCAAAGTGTAACTTTATGTTAACCTATAAAAAAAAAATCGTAGCTATGGGACCTACATTGCCGTAAATTTATATTTTTTTAAAACACGTATAAATCACGCAGCAGCGACGCCCCGCTCTCAGTCCGCGCGGAGCGCGCTTAGAGGACGGACCTGTGCTCGATTGTCAGGCATTCGTTGCGATCGTAATCAGCTACGGAGTTCCGAGAAGTGCTATATACTGCGATTAGAAAATCTTAATAAAAGTTCATTTTTTACAGTATGCCTAACAGACTCGCTTATTGATGGATTTTCAGTGTTACTTTTTTTTTAATACTAAGTCGGTGGCAAACAAGCATACGGCCCGCATATGTACGCCTGCAACTCCAGAGGAGTTACATGCGCGTTGCCGACCCTAACCCCCTCCCGCCCCTCGTTGAGCTCTGGCAACCTTACTCACCGGCAGGAACACAACACTATGAGTAAGGTCTAGTGTTATTTGGCTGCGATTTTCTGAAAAACGCATTTTCACTTGAAATTACGTTAGGGTTTGCATTATTATTTTTGACCCGGATGAAGTCCAAGTTCTCATGATGGAGTCAGGAGTTGGTCACCAGAACTCCTAATCTACTAATTATAATCCCATCGTGTTTGGGCTCAAAAGATTTGCCCTGACGAACACCATCGATCTAGATGAGGTCCAGGGTCTCATGATGGAGTCAGGAGTTGGTCACTAGAACTCCTAATCTACTCATTATAATTCCATCGTGTTTGGGCTCAACAGAGTTGCCCTGATGAGCACCTTCAATCTAGATGAGGTCCAGGGTCTCATGATGGAGTCAGGAGCTGGTCACCAGAACTCCTAATCTACTCATCATAACTCCATCGTGTTTGGGTTCAATAGAGTTGCCCTGACGAGCACCATCAATCTAGATGAGGTCCAGGATCTCATGATGGAGTCAGGAGCTGGTCACCAGAACTCCTAATCTACTCATCATAACTCCATCGTGTTTGGGCTCAATAGATTTGCCCTAATGAACACCATCGATCTAGATGAGGCCCAGGGTCTCATGATGGAGTCAGGAGTTGGTCACCAGAACTCCTAAACTACTCATCATAACCTCATCGTGTTCGGGCTCAATAGATTTGCCCTGACGAGCATCATCAATCTAGATAAAGTCCAGGGTCTCATGATGGAGTCAGGAGTTGATCACTAGAACTCCTAATCTACTCATTATAATTCCAACGTGTTTGGGCTCAAAAGATTTGCCCTGATGAGCACCATCGATCTAGATGAGGTCCAGGGTCTCATAATGGAGTCAGGAGTTGGTCACCAGAACTCCTACTCTACTCATCATAACTCCATCGTGTTTGGGCTCAATAGAGTTGCCCTGACGAGCACCTTCAATCTAGATGAGGTCCAGGGTCTCATGATGGAGTCAGGAGCTGGTCACCAGAACTCCTAATCTACTCATCATAACTCCATCGTGTTTGGGTTCAATAGAGTTGCCCTGACGAGCACCATCAATCTAGATGAGGTCCAGAGTCTCATGATGGAGTCAGGAGCTGGTTACCAGAACTCCTAATCTACTCATCATAACTCCATCGTGTTTGGGCTCAATAGATTTGCCCTGATGAACACCATCGATCTAGATGAGGCCCAGGGTCTCATGATGGAGTTAGGAGTTGGTCACCAGAACTCCTAATCTACTCATCATAACCTCATCGTGTTCGGGCTCAATAGATTTGCCCTGACGAGCATCATCAATCTAGATAAAGTCCAGGGTCTCATGATGGAGTCAGGAGTTGGTCACTAGAACTCCTAATCTACTCATTATAATTCCAACGTGTTTGGGCTCAATAGATTTGCCCTGATGAACACCATCGATCTAGATGAGGCCCAGGGTCTCATGATGGAGTCAGGAGTTGGTCACCAGAACTCCTAATCTACTCATCATAACTCCATCGTGTTAGGGCTCAAAAGATTTGCCCTGACGAGCACCATCGATCTAGATGAGGTCCAGGGTCTCATGATGGAGTCAGGAGTTGGTCACCAGAACTCCTAATCTACTCATCATAACTCCATCGTGTTTGGGCTCAAAAGATTTGCCCTGACGAGCACCATCGATCTAGATGAGGTCCAGGGTCTCATGATGGAGTCAGGAGTTGGTCACCAGAACTCCTAATCTACTCATCATAACTCCATCGTGTATGGGCTCAATAGAGTTGCCCTGACGAGCACCATCAATCTAGATCAGGTCCAGGGTCTCATGATGGACTCAGGAGTTGATCACCAGAACTCCTAGTCTATTCATCATAACTCCATCGTGTTTGGGCTCAAAATATTTGCCCTGACGAGTACCATCGATCTAGATTAAGTCGAGGGTCTCATGATGGACTCAGTAGTTGGTCACCAGAACTAATCTATTCATCATAATGGTAATTTGATGGTGCTTGTCGGAGTAAATCTATTGAGCCCAAACACGATGGAGTTATGATAAATAGATTACGAGTTCTGGTGACCAACTCCTGACTCCATCATGAGACCCTGGACTTCATCTAGATCGATGGTACTCGTCAGGGCAAATCTTTTGAGCCCAAACACGATGGAATTATAATGAGTAGATTAGGAGTTCTAGTGACCAACTCCTGACTCCATCATGAGACCCTGAACGTCATCTAGATTGATGGTGCTCGTGAGGGCAAATCTATTGAGCCCAAACACGATGGAGTTATGATGAGTAGATTAGGAATTATGGTGACCAACTCCTGACTCCATCATGAGACCCTGGACTTCATCTAGATCGATGGTACTCGTCAGGGCAAATCTTTTGAGCCCAAACACGATGGAATTATAATGAGTAGATTAGGAGTTCTGGTGACCAACTCCTGACTCCATCATGAGACCCTGAACGTCATCTAGATTGATGGTGCTCGTGAGGGCAAATCTATTGAGCCCAAACACGATGGAGTTATGATGAGTAGATTAGGAATTATGGTGACCAACTCCTGACTCCATCATGAGACCCTGGACTTCATCTAGATCGATGGTACTCGTCAGGGCAAATCTTTTGAGCCCAAACACGATGGAATTATAATGAGTAGATTAGGAGTTCTGGTGACCAACTCCTGACTCCATCATGAGACCCTGGACTTCATTTAGATCGATGGTACTCGTCAGGGCAAATCTATTGAGCTCGAATACGATGGAATTATAATGAGTAGATTAGGAGTTCTAGTGACCTACTCCTGACTCCATCATGAGACCCTGGACTTCATCTAGATTGATGGTGCTCATCAGGGTAAATCTATTGAGCCCAAACTCGATGGAGTTATGAGTAGATTAGGAGTTCTGGGGAGTTCTGGTGACCAACTCCTGACTCCGTCATGAGACCCTGGACCTCATCTAGATCGATGGTGTTCGTCAGGGCAAATCTTTTGAGCCCAAGCACGATGGAATTATAATGAGTAGATTAGGAGTTCTGGTGACCAACTCCTGACTCCATCATAAGAACCTGGATGGACTTCATTCGGGTCAAAAATAATAATACAAACCCTAACGTGATTTCAAATAACACTGAAACTCTATAGCACTAATGTGCGCAAACGATTGGCATCTTGACTACGCAGCATGGGTGCGTAGCCACCATGCCAATCGATACGACAACGAAACACTATCTGTCTCTCTCTCGTACTAATATGCACAAACGATTGGCATCTTGGCTGGGCAGCATGGGTGCGTAGCCAACATGCCAAACGTTTACGATACGACAAGGAAACACTATCTGTCTCTCTATCGCACTAATATGCGCAATCGATTGGCTTCTTGGCTAGGTATCATGGGTGCGTAGCCAACATGCCAATCATTTACGATACGACAACGAAACACTACTCTCTCTCTATCGCACTAATATACGCAAACGATTGGTATTTTGGCTAGGCACTAAGCAAGTGTGTGGCCAACATGCCAATCGTTTACGATACGACAATGAAACACTATCTGTCTCTCTATCGCACTAATATACTTTATTTATACCTGCAGTCATTTAGTAACTTCTTCATTTTCCATTGGTGTGAAAGAGACAGAATAAAGAGCAAGGGTTATAGTACACTCTGTAGTCTGTACACTTAGCAGTAGTGTACATAAAAAAAAAACTACTTTGCATATACAATAAAATAAAGAGTGCCCATATGATATCATATGACACTAAAATTAATGTTGCTTGAAATTATATTGAAAACTATCAAGATTATTCTAGTCTGCATTGAAACGCGCGTCGCGTTGCCGGCGCTCGCGTACCGAGCGCCAACGCCATCTATCGAGCGTTATTTCGTGAAATCGGAGAACGCTCCAAGGATTAAGGGCTCTTAAGAGAACACCGCTCTTCCACTTCTATAAATAAAAGTTTAAAATTTAATAAAAACATAATATATTACGTATTTTATTATACAATCAAAACAATGAACTTATAAAGATGTACGCAATTGTTACGCAAAGTAAATAATTATACTTTTAACGATCACTACTAAGGTTGACAAATAGTAGTATCCGCAATTCGGACCATATCTTACCATTACGTACCTTGTCTCTGCAACTGACTGTACTGTGTTTGAGTCAACCTTCCTTTGAAAGTCGACCTTCCGCTCTAGCGATGACCATGTAATCATGTAATATGTACACACCTACTTGGATAAGGAGATATTAATCTTATTCTCCGAGTATCGTAAATCGTTTTCGAATTAAGTTAGGTTCTAATTAAGTCTAAACAAACAACCATAAATTACTTAATATTATTTAATCTGTTACCTGTTGGATCATCTCGACGTAGGCCACCAATGATCGACTATACCATCGTGTACCTGGTTCTCATGGGCAGCATAGCGTAATATGATATTTATTGATTTCTGCCGGAGCGTCGCTTAATGAATGCGGAGCACATTTCACGATTTCTCACGATAGGTTTGGGAACGAGTTTTTTTCTCGTTTCATTTCTCTCGGCAAACAATAGATCACCGAGCGCGGATGGAGGGTTGTGAGTGCGTCGCCGCTTGCGCGTACGCATGTCGTAGATTGGCTCCTGCTCATTAAGGTCAAAATATTTCAGAGGTCATACAAAAATGCTTGAGTCAAAAAAAATATAGAATAATAATTACCTCTGGAACACGATCAAGTAAAAAGAAAAGGTCACTGTAGGTAGGACCTGTTGGTACCTAAGGTAAGGTAACTGGCAAAAAATAGTAGTTTTATATGTATATTTATAAACATGAGATCTAAAATACACATTTTGAAGAATATTAAAATGTATAAAGATTTATCTATGCTCGATTCTATAGTAGGTAAATTCTCTAATGTCAGATAATTATGTTATTTAAGTACACAAGTTAAATATTGTATTTACCTATTGAGTTAAGCAGTCATAAAAATATGTAATTATGTATTTTTTTTCTATACATGTTTTAAACTAAAATATTTATTTTATTACTTATTTATGTCAATATTATCGACAAAGCAGGTACATATGAAATAAAACAAAAACAAATAAAAAAAAGTGTGTCATTTATATACAGCCGCACTATAACAGAGTCGACTACCAGGGCGGGGAGTCCCGGCGGCCGCGAACCAGTTCCGAACTGAACCTGTCAACGTACTTCCTGAATTACGCATGCTAAAATAATCTCTAACTGCTAAAATGCACATTAAAAGTACGCATTTAAAATTTGAATGATAAAGTACATCGTTGCAAAACTTGAGAAACATTTTTTATTTCATCCATATGCATTTTTACAGCATATATTTACCTTTGTGTAACTTAAAAGGGGTTAATGATTCTATCCGGCCTCCGACAAGTAGTTGTGAGAGATCCCACTGCTACCTGACTATTTGTGAAGCACTGCATATGCACACATTGTAATAGTCACTAATACGAGTCTTATTTATATTGCAAAGAGGCAGGACGAGCGGAAGCAGCTACCTGTCTCGTGAGAACTGACAGCGGATGCTGACTGCATAGTAGAGATTCAATACTTCGAATTGGAGGTTTAGATTATTGTGCAACTACTTACAGATTTTAGATCATCGTATGTTACACGTTTTTCTGGTAGGGTAGATACGTGTAAGTATTAGCGTAGGGTATATAAATTGCCCGGATGACCACGCGAATAGTGTTGATAACTTCACCCGCGTACATATAGATATTGATTATATTGCTGTATTTATTATTAAAAAAAGGAGGATTTTTGGCCGAAGGGTGTCAAGTTTCGGCGGTTCCGCGGCCGGCTCCCTGACACAGCCGGGTTGCGAAATGCATCGCAGCCATAGTTTTTATGATATGTATGGTAGTTTTAAGGTATTTATCTATGGGCCCATAGTTGCCTGAAAATAAAGTTTTTCATTTCATTTCATGTCATTATTCATAGTGTACATGTACCGGGTGTGGCCAGTAGCACGAGCAAGCAATTAATTTTTTTTTTTGAAAAATAATCATTTTTGGCACAAATTTTTATCGTCGACTGGCGCAAACGGCACATGTTTCTTACAGCTTACTATTAGCTATATATAATTTATAAACCAATACAATTGCCACCATTTAGTAGCTCATTAAAGAAAAACTAAACTTAAAATTAACAACAAAAGTCGAACTAGGACAAGGACTTCATCAATTAAGATATAACTATTTGTATACAATAAATAGGCAACGAGTACTCATTGTGTCAATTCTAACAACCCCAAACACAATTAGTTTGCGTTGTTTTATCTCAAAGTTCCTATGGCCACCTCCTGTCTCCATCATGAGATCAGTTCCATGTCATCATAATATTGCATTGCCATCCGATTTACATGTATACAACATTTCTGTTCGATCAGAAATCCGGAAGTGGGTCAATTTATCATCGGCACTTACCATCAGGTGAGATTGTGGGGTTATTCGCGGATGGTCTAAAACGCAAAATGACTAGTGTAATATTTTGCCTATATCACTTTTAGTCTACATCGCGAATGGTCTAGAACGTAAAATGCCTACATCATTTTCGTCGTTTTATCTTTACGTTCGGGCTCCTATTCTGGGCGGTTTGGCCTTCGGCCACTTGAAGATAACTAACAAACCTAACCTACCTAATGAAATAAAAAAGTGGTCATTTTGCGTTCTAGACCGTTCGCGATGTAGACTAAAAGCGATATAAGCAAAATATTACACTAGTGATTTTGCGGTTTAGACCATCCGCGAATAACCGAGATTGTGGTCAAATGCTTGCCATTTCCTAAAAAAAAAATTAGCTTCCAAGATTTGACCGACACTAACTAACAAGGCAAGTTAAATAAAAGTTATAACAAATATTGTAGGTACTCCTCAGACGATAAAACTTTCGTTTTTTTAAAAACTTTTAAAAATTATGACTATTTTAGATTTCCTACTTTTCATACAAAATAAATATTGTATGTACGATAACATCATTGTGATTCACGTTACTTGGCACGGTTTAAACATAACAAAATCGCAATACCAAGCGTCTTACAATAAACTTTATGTTGGTCGGTTTGAGGAGTACAGCCTACAGTTTAATTTATTGCTCCAGTTGTTGGTTGTTGCCGGGTGTGCCCGATATAATGATTAAAGAAATATAAATAAACTTTACGGAAATAAGAGGTACCTACTTAAAAATTCTACCTAGACACAACACATACCTGCAACGATATTTTTCACCGGTTAACGAATCAGTCCGTTAATACTTATGAAATGGCAATTTCGTGATAAATTGAATGGCTAAGTACCTATAGGGTGTGCTACTCTGCAGCGGTGCCACCACAATGAAAATTAATGAATTATATGATGGAATGATGAACCTAAAACGTACATCATGTATCTATAATGTTTATGGCTGTACCTGTACTAGTAAGCGAAATAATACGCATTAAGAGTGGCGCCGCTGGGGAGCATACTCTGTAGCGGCGCCACTTAGAACATATAGATAAAAATGTAATTAGCTATTGTTTTCTCATGGAAATTGATTGCTGTTTGTTACGTACGTATTGAAAATAATAATTAAAATCATTAATTAGTGATTTTATTTACTTTCATTGATTCCGCGTTCGGTGAGCGTCAGGATCACGGGTGGACCTGAGCGAATTTTAACGAAATATTTATAAACATATTGTATCTTCAGTGTACCTCAGTGTACCTTTAACGGAAACCAGTGTACCTCTTTTTCAAAACGTACGTAATAACTTTCTATGCGTATTATTTCCCTTCCTAGTACAGATACAGCCATAAACATAGGTACATGATGTACGTTTTAGGTACATCATTTCATCATATAATTCATTAATTTTCATTGTGGTGGCGCCGCTGCAGAGTAGCACACCCTATAGGTAGGTCATTACCTTTTCCTACATGTGTACCTTTTTTTAATACCACGACGGTGGCAAACAAGCATACGGCCCACCTGATGGTAAGCAGTCACTGCAGGCTAGGAAACCTGCAACTCCAGAGGTGTTACATGCGCGTTGCCGAACCTAAAACCTATACCTATACTAATACCTATCTTCCTCCGACTGCAACGTTACAAAATTAATGTAACATATCCGTGAGAAATATTTGTTCCTTACACCTGCTACTGGTTACGACTTACGACTCGGTTTACCGCCTAAAAAATCTAGGCAAAAAACAAACGAAGGAAGAGAAACATAAGTGCTACCGGTATGAACACGGCACACAAAAAACTGATGAAAAACTTGAGACTGCACTTGTTCAGTGGGTTTAAGGTCGGCTCTTCCATCGTACATATATCGTATCAGATTACTAAATATGTATAATTCATTATTATTTATATTTAGTAATCTGTCAGTAAAAGAACATTGTTTTATGTATCATTTTTTCTCTGATCAGAATAGATCAAAGTTCACTAACCTTGATGTTGTTATCTGTATCGTAATAGAGCATTAACAGTATGAAAGCTATCTATCATTTGAAATTAATATGATCAGTGATCGGTGCGGTGCGACAGCGCGGCGCGGCGCGGCGTGGTGGCGGCGCGTCGGCCGATATCTGCATAGCTCACGGGCGGAATGGCGGTTAATCAGGTGGCCCGTTACATTACATTGTGCTCGCCGTGAGTTCGAGCCCGACCGAACAGGTTGCCCCAATGACAAAGGAGCAGATTCCATCGTCCGCGATCCGGGTCTGCGAGACCCACATTATAAATAGTCCGTCGAAATAATCCGTTGTTGCGTGTCACTACGGCGCCCACCAACGTCGGCCACCGCACGTTTACTATGCTTAATATGTATCGACCACAAAAACAATTCATTAAAAACTGCTAAGAGCGAACATTCTGATTCTGCGTACAGCTTTGACCTCACGGTGATTGATGGTCCACGATTTATTAATAAATATCTGGGTAAGTAATAGTCGCGGGTGCGCCGCAGCCAGTGCCATGCCGGGCCGGCGCCCGCGCCGCTTAGAACAATGCTACTATCTCATCTTCACATTACGTTTTTTATAATATATAACAATAAACAAGTTGATCATTTCAAAGTTAATCGCTGTAGTTAACTGCTTTGCACTAGAAAATAACGATATTTAGGAATAACGTTTTGTTAGACCAAACATGCTACACGGCAAGGCGATATTTATTTATTAGTATAATCGTTAGTCTATGTCAGACACTATAATTATTTCCAGAATAAAATATCAATCAAAATCCACAGATTGACGAGGGCTCGGTGTCATTTCATTGCATTTGAGACCTAGTTATACATAAGTATATACCAAATATATACTTTTCAATTAGGTTACCAGGGTGATATTCGACAAAGACATAATTTGCAATACGTTTCCACTAATAACCATAAAGCAAGAAACAATCGGGGGTTTGGAAACTTTGGAAGGGAATCTGCGCGCCACCTGCGCCGCAGCCGGGCGGCGCGGTGCTTTATACGCCGCTAAACAATGGACCAAACACCTAACTGTAGGTATAAATTTGTTATTTAAAACACCCGGTCCAAGCGTAGTTTACTCAATAAGGATTGCTTGCACCACCTGATTTAAATTGCTTTACAAGCAACAAGTGCGACTTCTATAGAGCCCCGAGCCGCAACTAGACTACTATATCCGGTATAGCGTGTGAACCGCATCCGAAAAAAGTGTCATATTTATTATTTTGAAACGCTTAAAACTAATAGATAATAGTAGTTCAGATGGTTAGACGAGCACAATACATTTTAAAAACCGTTATACAATAACAACCATAGGAATTACATAATAGTTTCTTTAAGAAATCCGTTCCTCCAAATTAATACGGTTGTTAATATTTTAGATGACGAACACAAATGAGATGGCCGGGACCCAGCTGGCAGAGCCCACACTGCACAGCCCGAGATCCAACCGATTATACACTAATATAAAATCATAAACGCTTGTAACGCCCCGGCTGAAAGGGTTAACCCGTGCGCCGGAAATTGATTTAAATTACAGTTTTAACAATATTAATGTGATATCAGGCTACCAAGTTTTTGTCCAAAAACTGTTTTTGTTTGACTTGGTTAAACAGTTAGACGGCAAAGATGTTTCGGTAGGTTAATTTAATTATATGTTATCATTTGTATTTATTGATTTTGTATTAATTGATTTTCTGTAGCTTTAACTGATGATTATATGTAGTAAAAAAATAACAAACCTAATATTTAAACCAAGCATAAACTCGTTTAAACGACAAAGCATTACAACTATTACAACATACTTATTTAAAACCAACATTTTTCTCTCCCCGTAGAGCGTTTCGTTAAATTCAATCATAGTACCTACCTGCGCAAAAGTTATGTTTTTGAATATGCGGATCTAGTTGCAGACCCAGAAGACCACGTTTTAATTTTTAGGCTTCAACTAGAGAAGGCCTAGGGATAGAAAAGAGCCAAGGGGTAAGTAAGTATCTATAATATGTATGTAGTTTACTTGTGTACTTATAGGTACCAAACAATCAAATTCATTTTAGAGATTTCATTGTAGTTTTTGCTATAGGTTTTTTGTATACTACGTCGGTGGCAAACAAGCATACGGCCCGCCTGATGGTAAGCAGTCTCCGTAGCCTATGTACGCCTGCAACAACTCCACTCAGGTGTCCACATACTTTCGTAATTATCTATTTTATTTACATATTTATCACAACAATAGCCAGTACCTACTTAGTTTAACACCATAACATCGGGTAAATTCATAGAGATATAAGTATATATATACATTATAGGTTGTGATTAAGTCGCTCTACGTCGTTTTAATGGGTTTATTATTGATCTAATATTTACTTGGTAGTAAAATTGTAACAATAGAAAAAGTTTATTAGGAAATAGTGTGATGGCGGTCAATTACTGACCCAGCAGGCGTTATCCCGATTGTGGTTCAACAGATGGTAGTTTTTTGTGGACTCGGAGGGCCGGTGCCGGGGTGCCGAGTTTAATCTCAAAATTAACGAAACAATTTGATATAGCGCTTAACGAGTCGGCTTAGGGTGTAAATCACAAACAGTCGTATATTTTACGAAGTATAACTAGAAGGCGGGGGTGCGCCCTATAACCGTATAATTACATGTTGTAGTTGCGCGCGCGGCACGCTGGCACGCACAATTGGCTTAAACGAGTGTTTGCTTTGAAGTGCCGCCGACCACGACGGTTATCCACGTGCGGTCGCCTTAACCCGTTCTCGAGTAAAGCTTATTAGGCGAGGCTACTCGTTTTACGGTTGTTTACCCAACGAAGAAAAAAACATTCCTACACATCTCGCAATTTCATAATCATTCAGATGCCTAACGAGTTCCAGTAGGCAGACAATTGTAGCAGAGAGCAGAGATATCGCTCTGAGTAACGCGAGTAGTGTTCGTGAGATAAAATCAATTTAACATGTGTCAATTCAACAACTCCCTAACTAAGTGTGTCATCTATTTGTTATAAAGAGTACAGTTATATCGCACAAATGCCAAGGGCTACATCGATCAATCCAGTGTTGTCGCAAGTGATTCTTAATCGACGGCCGAGTCGAAAGTTGAGTAGCGACATCGTGATGGCGAACTTAGCCTCCTTCCTCGCAGCGGTGCGGTGTGCCTGTACTGTAGCCCGCGTTGTGAAAACGCCCCGACGCCGACGCCGGCCGTCGCTCACTGTCGATAATCGCAGCGACATCGCATACACAAATTATTAATCTCCTGCTCGTGACTAGCTTTTTCGATAAATCGTTTGCTAAGTCGAGCGAGGTAGAGTGTCTGGTCTAAACTTAATGGGGTGCGAAATTTAAGATTTGATCAATATTGTGAATAATTTTATATTATACTTATAAACCCTAATTAAGTATACAGGGTGATTCAGGAGACGTGAGCAGGATCAAGCTTGAGCATTCAGTAAGTTATAAGCAACTGTTTCATACCAGTATTTGTGAGATTAACGTTCTTTTAATTTTTACTGTTCAAAAAAAATGTTTTAATTTATTTACGCCATGTATGGTCACCCTCTTTGTTTTATCCATAACAAGTGACAAATTGAATGTCATCGGAGTCTGGTTACTTTTGAAAAATCGTATCTCACTCAAGTGTGACATTTTGTTTTCTTCATAATCAAACTGTTGTCATAACGGTTAAAGAGGTTTTATCTTTCTTAATTAAGTGTTGTAGGGTGTCCATGATTGTAGATTATCAAATTTGTCCTTCCCAAAAAGTTAAATAACAGAAATAAACCGAGATTGTTTTACTTAAATATGATGATGAACGGTTCATTAACATTTACTGATTGTGTAGGCTTAGTCCTGCTCACGTCTCATGAATCACCCTGTATAGTGTTTCGAGTCATAAAAACGACTATTAACTTGGTCTAGTCAGCAACAATGTTAATAAACATGATTACAACCTGCACATATAGTACTTTTTTTTCTCTTTATTAAAGGGCTTTTGGAGTAAACGAATATGTCGCCCCATAAAAACAGACTCGATTAACAAAATTTAAAAAAATGTAAACAACCAAATATAGTTTAAGCATATCACACATTTCCGTCCTTCAGACCGCACTTGTCAACATTTAATACATTTTCAACTACATCGGACATGGGGTTCGATAGGTAGGTATTACATAACCCAATGGAACATATAGTACTTGTCGTCTTTGTCTATATAAAGGGCTAGTTTTTTAGGATTCTGTAGCCAAAACAGCAAAAACGGAAACATATTTCATCACGTCCATCTGTCCGTCCTTCCGTCCGCCCGTTCGTCTGTCTATCCCTATGATGTAAAGGATGTCATGATATAAATGAAAGATGTCTAAGTAAATCAGAGGCTATAAAACTAGGAGTACTTATGTACCGCACGCTGCACAATTATGTCGCAAGGCTTCCGAGTGTCACGGCAGCGGCACGCGCCCGGTCACGGAGGACGACCACCCTGCGCCTGCACATGCATTTCTGTTCTAACTATTAGCCTTTCCAATATGCATCGTCCCTTTTACTCTAAAGTTATGCTAGTGGGTAGTGAGCAAGACTAAAACAAAGTTTCGATTGTTGATGTTCAGAGTAGACCCCCTGGGCTACTACGCCCCATGACCTATCCACCTCCTGCTGTTTCAGACCAAGAGTTTAATATTTAAAGATATCGTTACAAAATAAACTTACTAAGCATTTTCTTAAACAAAATAATGATTAAAGCAATAAACTTCAAATTGTCCGAGCAAAACTCAAATCAGGCGAAAGTTCAAAGGTTCAAAATCAAATTGATATGAAAGGTGATGATTTAATGATATGATGCGATGAATGCGCTATAATCGAGCTTGTATAGGGTGTCGATGGCAGGTGTTTTTTACAAAGTGGCCTGTGCGCCGATCGATAAACACACGTGATGGGCCTGTGGCCGAAAACGCCGACGATTCTACTTAACACCTTGATGGATCGTTTTGACGGTACAGATAGTTTACAACACTAATGAAACATAATAACTATCGATAAGTATCGTAAGGCGAACTTAATGGAATTAATCATGGGCCGTAAACGTTTAGCTCCGACAAGTGGGTAAGTATCTCCAATCTGTGGGTGATTTATTTTCACCTGCTACGGAACTTGCGCAGCCACTGCAGCTCAGCTATAAATCGACTGAGAGATATGGCCAATATGGGCCATGTACAGCCGCTAAAGAAATGCGCTAAATCAGTGTGAAAGCAAACAAGTTCAACACTTATCTGCAGTCAATTAACGTTCCAAAATCTATGGTATGTTTCCGAAATCCGTAACACTTGATATATTGGGCACGCGTATTTTCCCCATTGCTACATTTAATGATATTAAATACCTTACCTACGTGATACCTATATGAATTATCTTGAAAATGGATGCGTAAGAGACTTGAATGAATAAAGCAGAAGCCGACATCGGTTATGTATAATTTAGTCGTTCCACCGGAGCTCAAAGTTATAAATTAATTAATTGGATCGTTTGTTAGATGACTTGTAATCGAGAATTATAATATGAAAATTCCCTCTATGACAGATACTGCCATAAAAACCACTCGCTCCAGATCTTAGGTACATATAACAACTAACTTATAAATTTGCAATTTGCAATCAAGCGTCAATTTTGCTAAATGTACGTTTGTTACAGGGACATATAGGTGCATTAGTCTGTAATGTAACCGTGACATGTTACAAAACTTATTAATCCGGTTGAACGCGAATGGCGGGCGTTCGCTTTATTAAAAGCTCATTGTTTTATATTTGATATTGCTACATGCGTTATAGAATACGTCTGTATCTAGGCTAGCGAGATAATGATAGATAATACGGCACAATGAAGCACGCGCCGCACCGGTTCGTTAGTGTAACTGTTGAGTCACGGACCCAAAGATCACCTGACGGGGTGCCTATGACAGCTCGAGATGCGGGCGGCACGCAGTGAGCACGCGAGTACACAGCTCTTGCACCACTGCATGTCTACTCAAAAAACATTCCGAGTCTTCAGGAGGAAAACCAGTCCATTTTACGACATTGAAAGAAAATTGACATTCATTTATATAGGTACTTATGTACTTACCTATCCACTGTACCATAGTCCACTGTAGGTTTCCAAAGTAAGTACTTTGAATTAAGGAAATTGGAGATAGACTTAAAATGATAAAAATAAGAATAACCCATGCAACTATCGTTTTTATCCTGGACTATTTATTCTCAACTCGCTCGAGATTTGTGACACCGATTGCTGATGGAAAATATGACCGAGTTCATAAAATCCCATTAATAAGTGGAAAAATAAAAAAAATAAACATTATGAATAATTCCTAAATATTGTTTTGAGGTATATATATAACGCCCTAAGTGTAAAAAAGCGTGTCAAAAAATGTATATAAATAATTAATTATGTAGAGGTGGGGCCTGAACGCGTCTACACTATTTAAGGATTTAACTAAAAAAATTGCAGACGCCACCGGTGATCGTAGAGCTGGCAGCTTCCTCGCACAAATAATAAGTATTGCGATACAACGAGGAATGCTGCCAGCATCTACGGCACCATGCCGCAGGGGGATAGTTTTTAATTATTTATTTTAAGATTAGTTTTATTTATTCTTAGATTTCGATTTTAAGTTTTATAGGTTACTTTTAGTTATATAATTCTGTTTGTTTTTTTTCTTGTATTATTAATAATAATTTAGTATGTAGAGTATACCAAGAGTAGATTGTTATCAAGGAATAAATAGAGGTAGTTTGGCGCTCGGCCGAGGCTGAAATGATGCCTTTTACCCGAGTTAAACACTCTATTCCACATTTTGAATACGAGGAAAGTAAAATACACGTGTATTGAAAAAAACATGACTAAGTATACATTTACATATCTTAAGGGTAGGTTCAATTAACAATTTAGGTAAAAGTATCCTTATTTACACTGTCGAACAAATCCTTTTAATATCATTTTTTTCTTACTCACCATAAAAAAATACTTGGAATTTAAAATGCTTTAGTGCAGAAACTTATCATTTCCTGCACACCTTGTAGAACAACAATGACCTACTTTCAGAGGATGAGAAATGAAAATAATTTTGTAATGCAAACTCTTAATCCTAGTAAGAGCAAGGAGACCAGGAATTTGGGAAAATCAAATGCCATTGGAATTGGAAAAAAGTTGTTGTTTAAAAAATTTCGTTTCTATAGTTAATAGGTACACCGGGTAAACTTGATTTATAGAACAAACATTGAATTCATAGAATTAAGTACAACCCGGATCGTTAAGTCATGTTCAAAGGCACACAAGGTTTACATCGAGGTAGGACCGCGGAGTTTTGCAACGATGGTTTTGACGGGAGCATTTGTTCAACCTTTCTCCCTACAATAATAGACTCCGACCTTCGGCGCCGTGCCGCGACTTCACGACTTTACACAAAGACTGTCAGGAATAATTAAAGTAATTACTGTTTATAGTAATTAATGACCCACATAACGTGATATGGTTTGATTGATCTCGGACCTGTGACGAGATAATTATGGCTTGGTGAGGCGCTATTGCCACATGCGGTATCTATTGCAGTTGGTTTTCAATTAATGAATACGTACGGCGCACTTTAGCACAATAGTTTACCTATCACCGTGTTGTGAAACATCTCAGTCGTGCATGCCGACCGCATTTATTTCATTATTCTCTTAGCATTCATTACATGGGTACCTTTTTAATTGGATTAATTAACAATTAGAGAAATAAATATTGAAAGAATGTTGTACCCTTCATACTTAATTCGTTCTAGTAGGTCTATACATTTCATATTGTAAACAGGTAAATTAATACTATGAAAAATCGATTTTCGTCTTGTTATTTTTCTCTTGTTGGTTAAAATGTGTTTTTTTTCTTCAAATTGCTAAACGAACTTGCCAAATACTTATGTCACGTCTCATCATGGGAAAGGATGGGCGGTTGCCAAATATAACCATGTGTAACAAGGAGTGGAAGGGGTAAAATAAACGCGAAATTCATATGACGTTATCTGTGGACCAACCTAAACAATCTATCCCTTCAATACCAACATAGAATTTTGTTGAATAGTGATTTAAAACAGTAAGTATGTGTGTTTACTGTATTCAGACGATACGTATTCAGATCGTGAAGCCAGTACAGTTTGGCGTCAGTTAAACAAGCCTAACCACTAACACGAAGTCGAGAAACTGTTACTTACACGATAAGAGTAGACCACAGTAAAAAACACAGATATCAAGAATATCGAATTTTATTTGGTCGCTAAAAAGAGCAGCATTGAGCTAGTTAGCTGCGATTTTCAGGCGTCTGTGTGAGGTTAACTGTGCAGTATTTTATGGTATCTAAATCTTAGTTTTCACAAACTTAGATACTTACCCAAAGGTTAGCTTGAAGTACGCTTTGCTGTTGTACAGTCAGCCAAGAAAGTAATAGTGTCGGAAAGTGGTAAACCACTTTCTTGGCTGACTGTACCTCAGTTTCAGCATAATTGTATCGTTACATGTGTCTTTATACATAGTTAAAGAAAGTGGAAAGCTGTTCAATAAAGTGGTTACTACCTATAATTATGTTAATTCAGGTATGTGTGATAAACGAAATAAAATATAAAATAAAAATAACTATGATACTTACTACTAAGTTGCTACTTGCAATCAATAATTTATTTAACAACAGATTTACCTGCCAGAGTTTGCCCGTTAGATTTATCCGATCACTTCATTAAATTGTAGAATAAGCCCGTGTTAACATGTCCCATGTAAATAAATGGTTTCTGATTAGTAAGCCTTTTAAATGAGTCCTTTTAACCAACGTCAATGAGGATTATCGATTGCAATTCAGTGTGAGTGGTAGCGCGCAGGCGCGACGCGTAGATAGCCGCGGGCGCAGCTATCCGCGGACACAGACACTGCATTAGGCTCCTACGCCTGCCTGGGGCGGCTCCTTTGCTCCTGCCATAAGCGCATTTAACATATAATCACGCCTGCATTTCTCTTTTGTGTGCACAAAACAGGATTAAAAGAAGCCCTAAGATTGTTAATTATTTTCTAGAGACCTGCTATGGCATTGCGTATATTCTCTAGAATGCTGGGATGAATAAGGAATTTAATTAACGATATCTATTCTTCGTTATGCTAATAAATTATTTTTTACTACGTACTGATTAATCTAACAAATAAATTTTTACTGTCTAATAATATTGTCATATTTGGACAGTTTCCATAGGTATGTGTTCCTATCCTGTTATATACCACCGTCGGTCCGTCTGATGATAAGCACGAAACGTCACATGCGCAGGCCGACCCTTACTCCAATAGATCTTTTCAAAACAATTGAAAGCACCTATATACAATTGTACATGCACAGTAGGTACAATCCAAAAATTTTAAGCAGGCAGTTTGTTTTGGAGGCGATTGTACCAATCTACGAGTCCGAGTTAGATGCACTGATACGAGTATTAATGCCTATTAAAAATATCAAATTTACATTTTGTTTCTGAAATCTGTATACTCCTCTTGGGAACGTCGATTTGTTAGCAGATTGGCGCTTGCGGGTAGCGTGCATGCGTGGGCGCGATTGACTCGTCAGCGGCTATCGGGTCACTTAGCGCTGCGCTTGCGCAGCGACGGCTCGCCTGCTTATCGTAGGGCGCCTCTGCCGCCCGCGCTACTCGCAAGTCTCGCGAGGTTTCACTTAACTTGATTTGAGGAAGTAACTATGTAAAAATGTTAACATATGTAACTTGAATCCATACATATACACACACTCACTCACACACACACACACATACACACACACTCGCATGTTAAATTGAATATTGTCAAATTGCATGGTAATATGTACTAAAATTTTATTTATTATTAAGAAGGCTCTTGTTTTTGTTTTGGTTCTAGTTAAAACCGATTGTGTACCAATAAATCATTATCATTTTTCAACTATATTTAAGTACCTCCAGCTTAAGTTTATAATAATAATTCAAATTTTATTTAGGTAGAGATAGGTAACTAATACGATCTATTATATTATCTTTATACAGGTTTCCAATGGATTGTTCATCTGTAAACA
Organism: Cydia pomonella; assembly: GCF_033807575.1. Taxonomy (NCBI): domain Eukaryota; kingdom Metazoa; phylum Arthropoda; class Insecta; order Lepidoptera; family Tortricidae; genus Cydia; species Cydia pomonella. Next base: position 10,347,285 of record NC_084707.1, read on the forward strand.
AAGTGTACCTACATTTCTACATCTGGGGGCACGGTAGTGCCCCCACCAAGACGAGCAAAGCCAAGCGCTTCGTCGTTTTTTTGAACCCTCATAACTTGGGTTCGGATTATACCAGATAAATAAGTTATCAGATCTCATGTAGAGCCAAGAGTCTAACTTCATAAACTCTACATCTTAGTCAAAGTATATGGCTTGGCCGTTTCGTTATTACAAGAAGTATTGTATAATAAAAAATAATGAATAGTGAACACATATTTCACCTTACGCCCATGTGACGGTAGCGAAACGGCTAAGCCATATATTTTGACTAAGGCGTAGAGTTTATGAAGTTAGGGCTTGTAGAGTTAGACGCTTGGCTCTACATGAGATCTGATAACTTTTTGACAGTGCGACCCTTATAGTTTTGTCTTCGCAACATTTTACATGAAAAAGTTTTTGAGGGGATATCGTATACCGAAATTATTTTTTTCTTTTTAAATAATTGGTGGTATAAAGTAGAAGTTATGTTATCCTAAACAAGATAGTTAATACTTGTATAAAAATAAGCGGCCCTAATACTGGCGGGTAATTTACAATACAAACTCTGCGTGGCATTCAGTTCTAACTCAATTCTAATTCGAATCCAATCTGATTATCAGTGTGATGACTGTAACCAGATAAGTGCGAGTCGGACTCGCCCACCGAGGGTTCCGTGCTTTTACAAATGTACAGAGTTTAAAATTTCCCTGTAGGTACTTTTAGTGAAAGTCTATATTACTTGCCTAATGTGATAGTTCTACGTCAACGGGAAATACCACATAAATTTTGATTCCCTGGAGAGTATTGAAATATACGTTTTGTGCGGCAAGAACGGCCATATCTTAATTTACGTTAAGTTAGAAGTAAAAATATGTCACAGCTTCAAAGGACTGTCTGAGTATACAGGATGTTTTTAAAGTCGCGAACACTATGAACAGTAACCACATTTCCCGATAAAGCTTTCATAAACTAACGCGGAGCGCTAATACAAATGACTATTAATTAGCTTCCTTGCTTAGTTATCGATACAAAAATATAATCCCTATTTGTCAACATGACACGACACGTGACTTAATTGCAATTTAAACTACGTAAAGTTGTGAAATTTTTCATTGTTAATACTTTTTTTTGTGTTTTCAGCCAGCAAATACAAAGAGGTCAACCGGGATATTGGGAAAATTAGTGTATAGAAATATTCTTACGCGCTGAGCTTCCTATGACTCTGCTTTTCTAATCTAAAATTAAACGGTATAGGGAGGTTTTTTAAATAAACTGGAAATTAGGCGCCTTTGTCCCAGTTGGAATAATTGCGTCTTTTAAAAATAATTCACGATCAATTACGATGTGCCTTGCAAAAATTCATAAAACATGTTTTTAATAGGTACATTATTCTAGAAGATATAGCCAATACAAAGGATCAAAAACAGTTTTAACGACCTCAGATAGAAAATAGTATAATCTGGGTAAACGCGTCTATAATATGCAGACGCATTTATGCAAACCTATCCATACATTGTAAACCTTTTTAGAAGGTCAAAAGACTAAGTATAAAAAATGTTTATACAGCTTATTTAATGAGAGAAATTAAATAGTAGAGATTTTATCTAGATAAGGAGTTATGTTCAAAATAGGCCCTCTGGCGTTGATTTTTTAAATTAAAAAACTTGGGAGTTTATCGATAGATGAACTTTTGACTAGGTTCGTAATTTTACACTAATACTACATAAAATCCAGTCATTCTGAGAATAAAGAAGGTCGAAAATGTTTATACTGTTAAAAGAACGTATCAATAGAAAGGTTGACGGCACATGACATTGGGGCAAATGCGAAACACAGATGCAATTAGCTCAAAGAATCTGACGTTTGTCAAATTAAAAAATAACCTTCAAGAATCGGCCATCGATTTTTTTCAAAAACAAAAGCTATATTAACAAAAATAGTGGTTCCTTCATATCATCTTACTAATATTAGACACATTTACATTTATATAAAGGTCTAAAGAGAAACAAGGATGTAAACAGATTTTGTTGACTTACCTCATGCACTGTGTCTACGAGTGATACTAAATTTCAAAATGGAGCTATAGTAATTAACGTTTTTTTTTTTTAATAACTTAAATAGACGAAATAATCCCATAGTGGCAATTACCCCGGTTGACCTTTGATTGAATAATTTGATTAATATGCCATGAGCCAGTGACAGTTTTATGTAACAAGTAGGGTAACCATGAAACTCAGTAAATGGAAGGTTTACACGTTTACAGATTTTTGAATAGTCTTACGTACAATTGTTTATACCAAACGTACAGAGTAAGGATCACATATTTCTGATCACGACTTATGAATCTTCCTGTATGGTTTTAGTTTTAACTCGATACTTCACGCGTTTTTTTTTCCTTTTGAGGCACCGAACCCTAAAAAGGCCCTTGAGGCGTACCTACAGAATCAATATTTACTGGTGACCGAAGAGCTGGCGGCTTCCTCGCACAACGTATCAGTATTGCGATACAACGAGGAAATGCTGCCAGCATCCTTGGTACAAAGCCTTAAGGGTCTATTTTAGATATAAGCTAGTTATAGTAATCATCTGTATATATCCATTATGTATATTGTTATTGTAAATAAAGATTTTAAGTACCTATTTTTGATTGTGTAATCTGAAATTAAATACAGGTAAATATGGAGATTAGTAAACACATGCAATTCAATAATAAAGGGAAGGTGAGTAGACTAGTATAAATGGATTCTAATTAGACACGCGCGAGAGTGCGCGCCGCGTCGCGCAGATATCGCGCACAGAAGCTCTTTCCAATCTATTCTTGTAATGGTAATAAAGCTACTTTCTATCTTTTATTTACTGTCGCGCTGCTCACCCCTTTATCGCGATTGACAACGAGGCGGGTAATTGCACTTTGCTAACCATACACCTACCTATCTAAAGTTATAATAAAGATTACTTGCATGTTGCTACTCGTCTAGCTTAACTAAATAAATATATAACTAAACTTAGTAATACGAGTATATAATTATTAATTTAATATCACCTAAATACGAGTACGTAATTTTTGAATTGTTATACGTATAACCTATGACCCCGTTCGCGACTTCGACTGTCTAGGGTGGTATTATCTTTTATTTGGAGATTTTTCCGTAACTGAGACGAGGTTAAATATGGTAACCTCGAAATGATAAAGCTTAAAAGCATGACTCACGTAAATGTTTGAACTTGAGAACATAAAATGTATATACTTTGTAAAAAAAATACAGGTTATCAGTTCAAAAAATGCCTAAAACTGGCTCTACACATTTATTTCGCGAACTCTACTCAGAACAAAGAATCCGAATTGTATTCAACAGACATATTAGGTAGGTATAATAGGTAGCTCCGAATACGTTGCAATTGCTTACCGGCACTGACTAGTTATTTTATTGTGTTTAGTGAACAGTAGGTGCCAATCGGTTATGTATAGTAATGAGTCTGTTCCCATAATGCACAATTGGTATAATAATGGGTATAATGGGTTGACTTCATCTATAATCGCTCTCCCCTGAGAACTTGAAATGAAGAAATTAACAGAAACCGACGGCTTCATGAGAACTATTTACCTATTATTGAAATGTTCTGTAATGAGGGGATCGTTCTATATATAATAACAGGTTACGTTTTCACTGCTTTTATGTAGACTATTAATTCAAGTTCTCGATAATGTATGCTAAATAAAGCTATAAAGGGTGACTTTTAATCATAACGGTTATAACGATATCGTTTAATAATGGGAACAATCTTAAAGCACCACTGTTACCAACAAAAAACTTTTTACATTCAACCTACAATTTTTTTCTTCCTAATTATATCGTTATTAAAATTTAGTTAGCTAATGAAATAGAGAAGAATCATCTTAAAATCATTAGTGGATGTAAATGAGTATTGGTTAATGGAAATTAATGGAAAAGTTCCCGGGCCAGTAAGCATGGCTAAAGGGTGGTCGGGAACAGTGATGCGACGAGCGTGGCGAACCGCCCGCGCCTGCGCAGGTAACACACATGCTCTATTACAAAGCTTTTTGCTACGCCTGTAATTTACTAAAGGGATTGATTAAATTGAGTTTTGGGCCATGACACTGGGTGATTACTCGACCATTTCATATACCCAATAAAATAGGGTTATGTATGTGAAACAGGTAAGAGCTATATTGAATTTTAAATCGCAATGTTAAATAAATTTAATTTTAATGGATATGATTGGTACCACAGACATAGTACACCGAGACCGATAGTCGCCATGCGGCTACTCAGCCAAAAGTGAAGCCGAAACACGATCGACGTGTGCGTGCGACGCTCGTGTCTTACGCTCAGAAACGCACACAAGTATACAAAAACGGGTTGCCAGTATTTAGTTATTCCCGTCAGAGTAGAGGTATTTTAACAACATTCTTATACTTGGTTATCAATAAATTGGAGGTGTGTAGATTTTTAATTTAGTAACAAAAAGCTTTTTAGGGTTCCATTATTACATTGAACCCTCAAAAATTGAGTGTGATTGCAATATTGCTGCGGTCGACCGCATTACTGCAGGAAATGTCAAATACATAGGTCATTTACATAATACGAAATCTATCAAATTAGTCTATAAAACCGGACAAGTGCGAGTCGGACTTGCCCACCGAGGGTTCCGTACTTTATAGTATTTATTGTTATAGCAGCAACAGGCATCTGTGAAAATTTCAACTGTCTAGCTATCACGGTTCATGAGATACAGACGGACAGACGGACGGACGGACAGCGGAGTCTTAATAATAGGGTCCCGTTTTACCCTTTGGGTACGGAACCCTAATAAAAATTTATCAATAATTATCCGTTCCGTAGCGGTGCGCGGCAACCACTGCTAGACACCAAAATTGGTCCGGACGTGGACCGCATGCACTTGTAAGATTCAAAGATTTTAGTTGTACAACATAGGTAGATTACAAGATGTTAGATAAATATTTTGGTATCACTATGTCGTGCCTATTGGCATACAAATTCAATAAAAATAGCAACGCGACGAAATCGCTGGGAGAGCCACGCCTGTTTTTTGGCAATAAGGTTTAAATAAATAAGCTTTTACTATTTTATTTTACAAATATGAAAAAAATACTATATTTGAATACATTTTACAAGTGTACAAACAATGAGGTACCTCATAAGCTGACTCTGTTCAGTATTGGCGCTATAGTGTCGGATTTCTAAATCGATCATTACATGAAATAAAAATAAACTGAAATATTATTTAAAAAAAAACATATTTTGAAATAAAATAACGAAAAATATAATTTCCTTTAATAATACAAGGAACTTAAAGTAAGCGTACTTATTTTAGAATGTCAACGTCATGCCTCATGTGGAGGAAAAATGATTCATTTAACTGGCAACATTTATAAGCAATGGCGGCTGACGAAGGTTTGGATTTTAGTATTCACAATTACGTACAAATATCATATTAAACTCGATGCTTACGCGTGGAATGTAATATCAGGTGATTTGTTTTTATTTAGTGATGAATTGTGACACCCATTCAACGCACAAACAACCATCATTCCTGATTTTTTTAATTTACAACCGGGAGGTGTACACAAACCGACTCGACCTTGAGTACTACGAGGGCCGTTCGAACGAGTGCGACATAATGTCGCCCCTGAAGTGGCTTCACTAAGGATGTGCAGACTAGTCATCTATGCTTTTTAAATCTATGATTGGTACTATTGGTTGTTAACTTACAATACAAATCCTCTTTATTGCACAACCTCTGAAAAAATGTACATGGAAACACATAGTAAGTAATTTATTTATTGTAAACTGTGTACATAAAGGTGTAAAATATAAAGGATGTATCAACAATTGCTCGTTTCGAGCGTACAATTTATAGACTTAAAAATAGATAACAACTATATACATTATAACATATATTCTTAGTATCTAACACATATGGCTCTTTTCTTCCATCGCTTCGAAAAACTCGTTTAAACTCGTTTAAACATTTAATACATGAAGATAGAGGTAAACAACAGGCGGCCTTATCGCTACAGAGAGATCTCTTCCAGACAACCTTTAGGTAGTGGAGAAATGAAACTTAAATTAACTAATTAGGAGGTGCAAAAAAACTAAATGAAAACTAAAATACCCTTAAAATTTAAGTCTACAACAGTAAGACAATACATATACATACATTATACTTACATAATTATATACCTACATATATACAATACTATATAATTCTTGCCGACAACAAGGTAATGTTAGTAACGAAAAAAACAAATAAATAATTGTCGAAATGCACCATATTATTATTATTGCTTTAGAGCACCCATAAGTTATAAAAATAAATGTAGTTGATATCTGAGTTTTAGATAAAACGGTTTTTTAATAGGTTTTCGTTTGGTAGTCTGTAATTTATTTTACGGAATTATGTATTTTGTTTTTTTTTTTTATAGTGGTTCATTTAATAGCGCCAATATTTGGATGAAATTTACGTCAGGTTTATAAGCCTCTCTTATCTGCTCGAAAAAAGGTAAATTTGTTTCCAAATAACAATCTGGAATATTTGGGTCAGGGCTCGATGAAGACACTACTCGGAACTCGGAACTAGAAATCGAAGAAAAAGATGTTCGACGCTTATAGTGTGAATTTGTTTACGACTATACATGATCAAGTTGAAAAAAAAACCGGCCTAGTGCGAGTCGGACTCGCGTTCCAAGGTACTGAACAGTACATCACATCATTTTTAACAATGTTTTTTTTTTATTTGTAACGTGAGTAAAACGTTGCAAACCCGTAGGGTTCGGCACTGACATAAATGTACTACGTACTAGACAGGCTATCGGGAACAAATTGTGTCCGCCATTTTCGGCGTTTGACGTCTGTCACTAAGCTAAAGAATAAGCATAAGTGGCCAAAGGCGAAACTGTTATGACAACTGTTCATTTTCTGCCTACATAAGTACGCACTGTAAAGAATCTAGATAATATGTATTTGTTTCCTTACAAGTGTATTCAAATTGTTTTACATATGTGACACTGACAACATTAAAATTTATAAAAATAGTCATAAAACTCTTCCAATTTGACTCTCGTACTTGTAGCAATTTTTATCAAATCGCGCTTGTAGCATAATATACTTTTTGAATATAATAAAAACGCTACAAAAACTTACGAGATAAAGAGTAATATATCATTATTATGTATATAATCTGCAAACAATAAGGTAGGTACTCATTAGTACCTACGTGTTACATCTGCGAAATGCTCCAAAGAAAATGGCGTACCACCGCGAGTGTATAAAGTGACGTTTCAAAATAATCTAAATGAGCTTAAAACATGAGTTTTTTCGCAGTGGATTATTATTATATTGCTTTTATTATATTTCTTTATATTATTAGAATATATTTTCATAACGCACAATGGCATTTTTAACGTAATTTTAAATAAACTCACACCGAAAAAAATATTTTTCTACAATACTACCAGAACGTATAGTAGTTAAAAATATAGTTATACCTACTAAAATCCGGTAGTAATAACAAAAAATGTTGTATCGTGTAAAACTTGTTTTATAAACATCACTGTTTAATTCTAGTTAAATGCAATTTAGTACTGCTTACAATTTCGTGGTATATGTAAAGATGCAAGTGTTGTAAATATTAAACGTTTGTCTCGTTTAATATATGCATCGTAACACTAACTATTGATATGTAAAAATAAAGATACGAGTGTACACGTTACAAGTTATGATGTTATGGCTACTATAATGCATTGTATTCTGAACGAATCAAACAGTTGTGCCAACACCATGGTGTATGCGCGGGTGGCGGGGGAGGGAGAAAGGAATTGCGCAAGTCACGGAACAGCCATTGCCCCAGCGTCTTTCGTTGTGACGGTCGGTTTTTTTATTTACTTAGATCCTGTCCATAATTTAACTGTAAACTAGTACAAGTGTATAGTATAAGTGTGCTTAAAAACTTGTCTGTTTTGTGAGCATGGACGAAGACCTAAGAAACCATCTAATAACGTGGAACCTGGAGGATTATACGGAAATTTTCGAAAGTAAGTAAAAAGCTGATGTTATGGTCGAAATTAATGTTTGTCATCACTCGCCTGTATTCATTGTTAATAAATAATTATGAATGCTTTGTATTCAATTCCGCTGTAAAATAGTTTTAGCCATATACTCGAGGTGTGGTTGTACTTACCTAGTTTGTGTTTGATACCTACATAATTATTTCGCGTGACAACATATTTATTGTAACAAAATGGCGTCATTTGATGTCTATGCATTTTATCCATGTCATTTATCGACGAGAGTGATATTATAACTCATGTATTCATAAAACAAGTAGCTTGAGCAGTTCTTTTGCCTTTTCTAACTAGGTTGTTGCACATTAGGGTTGACGCATATATATGACGTATTTACTAAGTCAAATACAAAAACTATGTTTTAAATTAATTATTTATTTGTTCTCAGGTGCAGCCACTACTCTAAAAGTATAACCAAATCCCTCGTGGGGGCAGTCTTGTTAACCTAGCCTGCTGGACCCTTTAATTCATACTGTTCTTGATATACTTTAAATAATTTGAAGATGCTTTATAATTATCATTATTTAGAAAACCAATAATAAAGCGTTTGATTTTATTTCTCGTATTATTTTACTTTTAAATTGTCTACGATGTGTGCGGTGTACTGGTTATATATTGTTCACGTAACCAGAACCCACTGTGCTGAAGGGACTTCTAAACGGGCCATATTTTGACTGCAATATGTGGCCGGCAACTATTAGTGTCCCTTTCTAACATGTGAGTAAGAGGACACCAATAGTTGCTGGCCACATATTGCAGTGAACATATGGCCCGTTTAGAAGCCCCATTAGCACAGTGCGTTCTGGTAACGTGAACAATATAAAACCAGTACACCGCACAAATCGTTCAGTTACACATACCAAATACCTTGTTATAACAACAGGATAGGAACGTATATGTTACTGTATTATTTAGTAACCATTAACAGACCGGCTAATTGGGTTTACTAAAAGTCTTATACCCACTACTAGGATGCATGGGTATACATTACATTTCTGCACTTTATGAATTACTATACGCTTCATAGAGTTAACAAATTTAATTTAACCAGAATGGTCTGGTTATGTTTACAAAGTGTCCTGTCGTCACATATACAACAAGACAATATAGTACAGCTAACCAGATTCTGGTTACCAGTACCAGGTTTTTTTTTCAGTGCAATTTATTTTAGAGCTTATAGTGTGTTTGTTAAATAAAAATATTGATGACATCGTAAAAACATTTCAGTAATTGAACTATTTGAGTTTACATATTCGTCTAAAAACGTATGATCATACTAGTACGTATACATTCAAAATACAGAAAACATATTTTTCATGCTGACTGTTTTTTTTTTACAAGTTTTCGTAGTCATCTCCTACCGAGTCATGGAGAGCTTTCCCACTACTTACCACCAAGTTATTACTCGTACCAACTGGTTAAAATACCAACAAACCGAACTAAACTGAGTTGGTGATAACTACTGGTTTTTTTTTTCCAGTAGTTACCACTGGTAAAAGGTGGGATTTTTTCCCAGTAGTTAACAGTAACTTGGTTTGGTTCGGTTTGGTGGTAGTTAGTTAGTTATACTGGGCATTTTCCGCAAATCGACAACCATTGTGCCTATTTTGCGTGAAAACGAGGTAGCACTACTCTAGCCACCCCAGCTCCTCCACGAAACCTAGCAATGTCCTCAGGTTGCTTACTGCCTCCTTTAGGGTGCATGGAGTCTCTAGGTACCTATTTGTTCCTGTATACTTCTACCTCTTTACGATCTAGGGGAATATGTTTCGCTGTTTCCTCTTTTTCCATGCAAGCTCTGCACATGGGGCTGTCCGTTTTACCCACATTATGTAGGTGTTTGTTTAATGTGTTATGTCCGGTAATAAATCCTACTATTTTTCGTAGTTTGTGTCTGGGTGTTTTCAGTAGCATTTTGGTGAGCTTGTTGTTTTGTTCCGGTAGAATTTCTTTAGTCTACTTACATTTGTTCATTTCAGCCCAGTATTTATTGTGCAGTTGTTTGTGATGTTGGTCTAGCTGGTTTTGTATGTAGGATACTGGTGAGGGTATGATGGGTTCGGGTCCATGTGCAGGTGTTTCAGAACCTTTTCTGGCCAGATCATCCGCTGCATCATCGGTTTGGTGGTAACTAATGGGATTTATTTCTCAGTAGTTACCACTGGTAAAAACTTGGTGGTCACTAGTGGGAATAACCCGAGTTTTCTGGCAAGTTTCAAAACACGACGACATTGTTTAGGGAGTTTCTATGGACATCCCTAATGGACTCTAGACTACTTATCGATGAGTCATACATATATTATGCAATTGCGCCGTTAAGCTTACATGCTAAATCTAAACCAGTGAGTAGTTAAAAGGTTGATTACCTACATAACAAACGTGTAACGGAAAGGCAAGTACTAAACTAATAAAAGTTCATACTATCATTGCAAAGTAAACAAAAACGTGTAAAAAGCACGGCAAATAGGTACGTGCAAAACGCACACACATCCAATGTGTGAAGTTTTGCAACAGAGCCGGCGTTAGAGCTCCGCTGCGCCTGCGACTCCAGATGCGCACGTGCGCGCGCAGGTGAGGACGCAGACTGCTTTTTCTACGAACCTTACACCCATTGTATAAGTTTAAACGATGCTTTGACTGTAACGGTCTCGAACAGCTGGCTGACCCTCTACTAAATCAAAATTGCACTTTGATAACGTATCGTACCTGAAATGACGCAAACTATGCGTGAAAGATATCGACTGTAAAAAGGTTAGACTATCTATTTAAAGGTACGAAAACACTCTAATTGCTAAGTCAATAATTAAAATAAAATCTTATTTAAGATTAATAAGATGATTCGTTGGTTACAAAAGTATTTGGCTTAATATGATAACTTACAAATTAAGTTGATTAATTACATTTGCCCGTTAAACAATTAAGTACCTAGCTCTTGTTTGTTAAAGATATATGTTAAACCCAATATTCAAAAAGAAATCCCTTTTTTCTGATTTCGATGTTTGTGCTCTAAGGAAAAAATAAATATGTAGTAGAAAGTTAAACCTTAAGGCTGCACCCGACGCATACGACTTGCCCCGCACTGACTACTTATACGGACGAGAGCGGGGTAATGGTAGGAACCTAGGCGGGATTTAGGCTTATTTTTGTAGGAATTAAGGCATAGTTTTATGAATTTGCAAAAAGCAAGAAAACCAAATCATTTTATAGTGTTTTGTGAGAAAGGTTGTAAAGTTTCATAATTTTTTTAATAAAAGTTGCAGTAGTAATAAGGATAAAACTGAAAGAAATAGGGGTGACATCAAGCTTTTTTTTGCTTCCCATATTTAAATTAAAAATAATAATTTCTATTAATCACTTGATATTGGCGGAACTCTTGTCTAAAACTGCGAGATTCGTGAATAGTTTTTTTTAATAACTAGTAACACATTGAAACTCTGTAATGTAGAGGCCCAACGGAGCCGACTTGTCTCATTGATAAAAGCTCCTTTTAAATATGTAGATTAAAAAAAAAAACAAAAAAACCATATCATTGCTCATATCTTGTAGATTGTTACATATTTTTTCTACTGCTGTTTTACGGTATTTTGCGGGAGGAGGAACCTTAAAGCGCAATAATAATCAGCATTTGCTTAATGCCTAAGTATGTCTAAATAGACGACCTAAGCATATATATTATAAGTATCTACAATAGCAATGTAAATGTAGCGGTCAATTAAACAGTACTACTAATAATTCAGCAACAAATTCTTACGAGTACTTGTTTACTTGGGTAAGGTTCGCGTGACAGCGTAGATCCAGTTGCGCTAAGGGCCGGTGTGTTTACAACCATCTTACGTTTGCAGGCACTCGTACAAAAGAGCAAAGGATTTGAAACCTTGCTGGTTAAGAGGTTAGAGGCGTGGGGCTGTGTCTGTGGGATTGGCATAAACATATAAGAGTATGTTGTAGCGTAGAGCTTACTCACCGGTCGCACGTGCGCGCCGCGCCGGAGCGCCCGCGCCGCCGCCGGCCGCTAATCGCTTCGAGATTAGTGCCTCTACTAACAATCATGTCGATAACTGCAACTTGCACTGCAACTGACAAGTGACAATTGAAGTGCAGAGCACAAAACGCAGATACGGCATAGGTACGCCAAATACGCACACTAGTCAAAACTGCTTTTTGGTCCTCACATCATGTGTGGTTGACAACTGATTTTCCATGAATTTACCCTGAAAATACTTTTGATGTCGATTTAGCCATCACTGGACATGTAATCACATAAATCGAGTTATATTATCAAACATATGTCGACAGCGATTTATACTTAGGTATTTTACTTTTAAATAATTATGCTTAAGTACATGCATGTATATATCTATGAGATGATTTTTTTTATATCTCATTCAGTTTCCACAATAAAAAACAGTGGGGTCGAGCAAATACTTCTTAAAAAAATCCTCATTAGGTATTCCTAATCCATATTATATACATATATATTTTCTAATTACAAAGTTCTGATAGTTCATCGACAGATCGCTCGATAACCGCACAGAGGCTCTAGCGCAGTTCTCCGCTCTCGTAAATATCGCACATTTAACACACAGTGGTTGCCGCGATTATAAATAGATTGTTGCGATACAGACGACGTGTTTACAGGCCGTATCCGTCGATAGCTCCGCACCGATCGTCGTGCAATTAATTCGCATACCTATTTGACTCCAAGCTCGACAAATAAGCTGTGATAGTGATTGATTTGAGCATTATGGCTATTATTACGCGTTGAAATGCAATTTTAGAATGGATATTCGTTATAAAATTACTTACATTTAACGGCATCCTTTTTAGGTAAAAAATAAACCAAAATTTAATAGCAGACCGTATTCTATAGAAGAAGTTTCTTCGGCTCATGATTTTTCATAACCTACATTTATAGATAAAAAATAATGAGAGAAATGTTATTTTTTTCTTCAGCATAAACGCAGAACGTGTCACTTAACTAACATCCTCAGTAAGTTAGCTGTCAACAACTAGAAATAATGATGTAAGTGTATGAAGGGATTGCGTGTTGGAAACGAATTGTAAGCAATACCATGGCGCTTAGAGCGTGGTGCAAGTCACGAGAGGCAAGTGTTTGCTTACTTTAAACTTCGAAACAAACACACGTACAAATAATGTAGGGTAGAAATAACATATTTTACGCAAATGTAGTAGTGAATTATATTATTTTTAAATTCAGATTAATTACTTTCCGTTATAGCGGCATAAAGCGGTTAATAGCCAAATATGGCAAACATGGAGGTGTCAATAATAAAGAAAGTATATAGAGCAAAGAATATAATACTCACTATATAGAGTCAAACCAAGATAAGTTGGCAGTGATTTTGATAGCCCAGAGGGTGCACAGGATATTTTAAATGTCAAACTTATATCAGGCCTATGGTACTCTCCGCGCAAGCTCGGGTTTATGCCTACGAATCTCGTTCCGTTCACGGTACAAAAGCAAGCCAGCTGGTTTGGTCGTCACACGCGCTCACGTACGCACACCGCGTCGCCGCGCGCTCGAATATGCCAAAATATATGCGAAAGAAATATCTTCGTTACGAACAAATAACACAGCTTGTAGTGTGGATGGATGAAAAAACAACAAAACTAATAAAAAATATCGTTTTTGCTATTCCGACAGATAGGAAAGGATAAGTAGACATTCTCAATATAAGTACACCAAACTGTCCTATTGTTATTATTTTTAATTACGATGTATGTCTATTTATGTTTTCTGTAATATTTTTCTTTATTGTGTAACATAAATATCTATCAAGTTTTAAACTTTAAACGAAGTTTTACAAAAAAAAATCTGGGTTCATTGTGCGGTTTGCCGTAAACACTGCGGTTACTGCACGGACATATGACCTTTTAAAATGTTTCGCAATAACTCGTCGGAATGAAACGCATAAACTTACCTTTTGTCTTGTTTGTCTGGAAAAGATCGCTTTTAAGCGATAAGACCGCCTGTTCTTAGGTAAGAGTAGGTAGTCTTAAGCTTGTAATTCGCTTTCGGTGTGTTTTTTAACTGTATGATGCACAATAAAGAATATTTACTTACCTACTTACTTATCTTTCTCATATGTAAATTTACGCTACCTTTTCATACAGCTAATGGGCAAGATCGAATGCTAGTTTGACCATTAAAACATTTATTTATACCTACTCAAGTAGGTAGATATCTTCTATAGAATCTATTGTTAAAGTATGTACTTATTTGTAAAATCATTTTGACGACCGGTTTGGCCTACGAAGCTGATGGTCCCGGGTTCAAATCCTGGTAAGGGCATTTATTCGTGTGATGAGCATGGATATTTGTTCCTGAGTCATGGGTGTTTTCTATGTATTTAAGTATTTATAAATATTTATATATTATATATATCGTTGTCTAAGTACCCTCAACACAAGCCTTATTGAGCTTACTGTGGGACTTAGTCAATTTGTGTAATAATGTCCTACAATATTTATTTTTATTTTATTTCTAAGCTTCGACAACCCTAGCGTTGCGCCGGTGCGCGCGGTGCGGGGAGCAGCGCGTTGAAGGTCACTCCATTGTATTTTTGTGTAGGTAAAACGGTAGGTATTTGTGTTTTCTTTGAGAGATAAGTATCTGTTCGTAAGAACTATTATATAATCTGTGCTTATATGAAATTATGAAGTTTACTTGACACTTGCATCGTCTGGGCTATCAAAATCGCTGCCAACTTATCGTGGTCTAAGTCTACACAAATCGTAAAATAAGTATTTAAAATCAGTTTTTAAACACTGGCAACATTTCACCATAAAGCTGATAAGTTTGACATTTCATTAATTTCGGTCTATTCGAGTAGAAAAAAAAAAATTATGTTGAAAACCAATTGCAGTATTTACTGCATTACTACTGTATAAATTATCGTAGCATTGGTATTGGCTTGTGCACAAATCACGCGCGGTTTGATAGGGGGGGTCGGGGCTGTCACGGAAAAATCACGACCGATCACGTTGGGGGAGGGCGGGTATAAGGAGACCTCACATGTATTTTTTCATTGTGAACGAAACTAAGAAAAAATATCTACCACATACTTTTCCTCGGTTTCATTTTGGCACTTCTAAATAGCGAGTATAAACAAGATTTACTCTATACAATACTATTTATCTTAATATAAATATGGGGGAGGGGGGGTTAGCCAAGAACCTCACCAAATATCACCAAGGAGGAAGGGGGGGTCAAAAAAGTAGCCGAAAAAACCTCGCGTGATTTGTGCACAAGCCCTATCATTTAGAAAGAGCGCGCCAAGCGGGACGTTTTGGAAACTCAAAATCCTATACAAAATGAGACTTAACGCAAACGCGTTCGTCACGTTATGATGTCGATCAAATTTACACTAGGGGTACTGGTCTGTCTCATTTGTTTACGTTTTAGTCTTATAACGTGCTATCACGGCATGGTCTGCTTTCGTCAATTTCTGTTTACTTTGTATTTCTATAATAAATCTTATTATGTTTCGTCAGTCTTGCTTGATCTATTCAGTATTCTCCAAAAGTTACTAGGTCCGAGAATGATTGTATAACAAAAAAGTAAGGAATATGTAGTGAATACATTTTTCACCTTATACGCCCATGTGTCGGTAGCGGAACGGCCAGCCACATATTTTGACTAGGGAGTAGAGTTTGTGAGGTAAGGGTTTGTGGAGATTGAAGCTTGACTCTACATGAGATCTGATAACTTTTTGACCGTGTGAGCATCAAATTTTGCGGAAGTCTCATACAAACATTCATCCCCTTATTTAAAGGGTTGAGTGGTAACATTCTTATTCTCTTTAAAAGTTTTAGATTTTTTCGTCGTTTGTGTAGATACTAAGAATAGCTTACATACCAAATTGCAGCCCTAGATTTTTAATGATAATCAGGAAGTGAGTGTGTGACAAAATCGCGGTTTTTTTTAGATATCAATGAAATCTAAAGTATAAGAGCTATGCCATTAAAACTTCAAATGTTTAATAACGGTTGACATCATATCCCGAGCATTTTTTGTTTATCTGGTTAATCTGGTGTAATCCAAACCTCATACCTTAGGTTCAAAACCGCTTCTAGAAAAGGTAGGTATAGTGCCTTTGAGCTTCGCTTGGCTCGTCTTGACGAGGGCACTGCCGTACCCCCAGATGGAATAGTCACGTTAGCATGTGTCATTCCATTATATTTTTGTCGTTTTGTCGTTATATAATTGTCATCTTGATTTCTTTAAAGGTGACAGCGATCCTAAGCTTGGGCCATATGTAATAGTCGGAGATGGAATCTGGCGGGCGCCGGCCAGCGATTGTTCTACTGTCCGCGTCGCACGCAGCAGCTAACTAACCGAGCGTCATCAAACACGTAGAGGTTTCCATTACACCCGTCAGCTACCAATGCAACTGCTTTTAATCATCAATAGAGGTACAGCGATCATGCAAACTGATGTCTAGCTAGATATACAAAGTTTATTTAATCATATATAATACCTATAAGGATCTGTACCTATTGAGATATAGATATTATAGATCCCGTAATAGGTACAATAGTAGCACGTAGGGGAAGAAAAGATGTTTGAGGTGTGCTTTCGTATGCCTGGTCTACAGTCCTACATATATTTTGCTAGAATCCTAAACCTAAAGCAATGGACATTTTGACAGTGTTTCAATCTGAGGCACAATACACATCAGCTAGAGTCAGACCAAGATAAGTTGGCAGCGATGTTGATAGCCCAGACGGTGCAAGTGTCCAGTAAACGTCATAATTTCATAGAATTTTGACGTTTTAAATAACCCGTGCACCGTCGGGGCTGCCAAAATCGCTGCCAACATATCTTGGTTTGACTCTATAATTTTTTATTTCATAAATTCAGAGTCCGAATCCCGACACCTGTTGTTATATGAAAAATGTCTATGGTCATCGAATTTCTGAGTTTATTAAGTGACAAATGAAGCAATTTAATTCGTAAGTATGTCATGTGCCTAACCGCAATTTGATAATGATTGGGTCAGTTCAACGATAGACATGTTATTGTGAGTAATTTCAGCGTTTCAATCATTAAACCACGCGTACAAGTTAGTAATAATGAAGTAAGGTTGGTCATTTTCGGATTTGTTGTGTTAAATGTGCCAGCACGCGCCTAAGGGCCACTCCACAACTAGCGTCTTCCGAGCGTCGGCCTCTAGTCAACTATTGCGGGATCTATAATACATATCTCCCAATAGGTAAAGATCCTTATGGGAATTATATATGATTAAATAAACTTTGTATATCTCTATATGGCCTCTGCTCGACGCCACGTTGGCGCAACTGCGCAGCGAGTAGCGACGCCGTTCTCCATAGCGCTGACTAGACGCCGGCGCTCAGAAGAAGCTAATATGAGATGGCCCTTACTTTTCTTCATACAGGGCGAGTAACAACTATGTACCTATGGAGCCATTTGGTAAATGGTAAGCCTTTCCGTGTCGATCGGACATTTAGATCGTTTTGTAACTAATGAGTTAATGACATCAGGTACTGTCTTTAATAAGCGTTTTTAACTGGCAAGAAATTGGAACGAATGGATACATCCCCCATATAATATTGTTCGATTTCTTGTCCGCTTTGACGGCAATGAACTTTCATTTAACAATACAATAACAGTATTATTTAGTTCACTAATCCGATCAAATATGGGCACCTTCCGATGCGGACATTTATTTAATTAAATTTGTTTATTGTGTCACTTGTAGCTAAGATTAATATAGCCAATGAAAAAGTGACACACGCCAAACCAGTCGGTCGGCGGCAGCGACGCGACGCGGCGCACGCGCTAATAACTAGTTGTAAATTATTAAACGAGTCGCGCCCGCGCCGCGCCGCCACCGCGCCGCCCTGCCACTTGTTCCATTGTTTGCAATCACAACAAAATTGCGGAAACAGTGACCAGCTGCTGACACACCGCTGTACTGCCTACTAACTATTACAATTAAATTGTTATGAAATCAATCGCTTAGATCTACTCTAACAATAATAATAGAGTTCCGTTACGGAGCTTATTTGGAATAAATCGGAAACAAACTGATTGATTGGACTGCTTTACATAAGCTGAATTGGAGTCTAGGAGATACAATTCTATAGCAGTTAGTTTCACCGTACAATATCTTCTATGCAAGGCTTTTACGAAATAACAAAGAAAATGACGTGATTGGAACGTAAAGCCACTACCGGTACGGTAATTGTGGCACAGGATCAGTATCTGCACGAATGTGAATTTCGTAAGTCGATTGTGAGGTGGTCAAATTGATCGATGATGTGAAGCGTGCGCGCGCGCCGCGCGGGCTCCGCTTGTCAATTAGGTTAGCCGGGTTCAGGGCCTGGGCTCCAGTTGTTCTTATCTGCGTCCCGCTATCTCGCGACGTTTACGTAACTAACCTCAACAAGAGGAAAGCTATTCATCTTGCCAATAACCTATGTGCTAACTCCATTATCTCTTCACTTTAAGCTTACTGAACAAAATACCGTAGGTATATTCTTGAAACAATTACACATAAAAAACACGAGAGACGCCACAGGAGATCGAAAAGCTTCCTCGCTAAACGCATCAGTCTAACGATCCAGTGAGTGAATGCTGTCTTCGGTACTATGCCGCAGGGGCCATTTTAGATTTATTTTAGTTTTATTTTACTTTAGATTTAATTTAGTCATATTTTAGTCATAGTCTACTTATAGTTTATATTATTAATTTAATTGTAATAATTATTTTATTTAAATTACAAAAGAAATTATCCTATTACGGAAGACAAATTATATTTTCGTAAAAAATTCGCAGGTAGCAGCTTAATCTGTAGAATTAAATTAAATATTTCTGGGGACAAAATAACAAAGATCGTTCTGCTCAAACACAAAGCCCCCGCTAGCAAAAAAAAAACGACGACCTTCATTCATCTTTCACGATTCACAATCCATCCTTTTATGTTAATTCAATGAAAATAGTTTAAATACACAAAGCGGCACACCATACAGCTTCTTCTATCTCGTTTTAACGAAAAAATCATTTGGATAGATAAAAGCGAGATAACCGTATCAAAATAGAGTGAGACTCCCGTCTAACGACGAACGCTTTTTGCTTAGTTCGATGATGAAATCATGACAAGTGAACTGCAAAATTCTAAGGAAATGTACTCACAAGAATCAAATTAATCCAATATCATGTTTAAAATGATTAGGTAGAGTACTTTAAAAACCTGGCAGCGTAGCCAACGTGTATATCGTTCACGCTTCGTGGCGAACGAAACGCAACTGTCACGGTCGCACTAATATGGAAGAGTGATAGAGAGAGATAGCTACGATACGCTATAGGCACAGATAAGGTAAACTGAAGATTAGATTTTAATAAGTACTCGTATTTCAATTATATTTAAAAAAAAAAAACTTATTTTATTACTTATGCTACTCAAACTACATTACGCATGCTTTTTACAGTAAACAGTTATGTTTTATGACAGAAACTAAACATTTATTTAATTTCTTACCTAATATTTCATCCTGAAATATTTTAATCTATAAAAAACAACAATGTAAAACATGTATCAAATGATATTTGTTATGCGTGTAACCGAATTACTTTATACATTTTATACGGATCAAGAACTTGCATGCGTTTTTCATTACCTTGCGGTAATTGGTCGATCGATTGAATCTGAGGGCACAGAAGTGCCCCCGCCAAGACGAGCAAAGCCAAGCGCAAGGGCACTACCTACCTTTTCTCAAACCGCTTCGACGTTTTTCTGAACCTTCATAACTTGAGTTTGGATTATACAAGATAAACAAAACTCGGGATATAATGTCAATAGTGGGCTTATTAAGCATAAAAATTTGCACTGCTCTCATACTTAAATTTTATTAATATCTTTAAAAATACCATTTCGTCACTGACTTACTCACTGATGATCATCAAAACCCTTACGGTTCTTTCTGAAGACCTAGGAAAGGAACCTGAAATTTGCTATGTAGGATAGTATAAGTACACAAACAATTCAAAAATTCAAAAAAAAAATTTTTTTTGCCTTTCTAAGGGGGTGAAAAGGGGGGTGGAAATTTATATGGGGAATCAATAACCGCTGAACTGATTTAGTGGAAATTTTGTTATGCAGATAGTTTTTGTTGTGGGGAAGGATATAGAATAGTTGTCAACCCCATAACATAATCACCCCGTTGGGGTGAAAAGGGGGAGGATAAAGGCGTCAGGGGGAAAAAGGGGTTGAAGTTTGTATGGGGAATCTGTTAAAAAAGCGATTGTATAAAAGATGCCTCCAGATACGTATTTCAGGATTTTTAATAGTAAATCACGCCAAACCCTTTAAATTAGGGGATGGAAGATTGTCATAAGCAACTTACAAAAGGAAGTGAAATCCTATCAAAAACATTTTCATGTAAAATGTTGCCAAGACGAAACCATAAGACACTCGCACTGTCAAAAAGTTTCAGATCTCTTATAGAGCCAAGCTTCTTACACTACAAGACCTAACTTCACAAACTCTACACCTTAGTCAAAATATGTGGCTTAGCCGTTTCGTTACTACAAGAAGTATCGTATTATAAAAATAATGAATAGAGAATAATTTTTTAACCTTACGCCCATGTGACGGTGGTTTCGGCTTGGCAACATTTTACGTAAAAATGTTTTTGATGGGATTAATTGTACCTACTCTGTAGGTATCGAATATTGCATGCGAACTTGTAAATGGGGCTTTATGGGGCATATAGCGCCAATAGCTATAAAATGTTGGGTTCTTGGGTTGACGGCTGCCAAAAAAATTGCGTAGGTATCCACAAGCACAATTCAATTCGCTGTAATCTCAGAGGTCGCGTATCGTGCGCCTGAGCGCGCCGGCAGCTGCGCCCGCTCCACAATAGATAGACCCTTGCAGGTTGGTGCATTGCCGAGACGGTTTCACTTTCAAAGAAATTCGCCTGTCGGCGGCGGCGCGAATCTGCTGAGCAAAACACTACACCCAATCTAAAGCCAGGAATTACTCCGTTCTCAAATAATATCACATAAGTATTGGAATAAATACGTATGTAATATAAAATTATTGAATTTTACAAACATTAAATATTTTATCATCAGCCATAAGTGATTGATTCACTCAATCGAAAAGATAATCACTACAACTGATCCGTGTCTGTCTGTATGTATGTATGTTCGCAATAAACTCAAAAACTACTGGACTATCAACAGAGTGATTCTTGAGGAAGGTTATGCTGTGTGTAATTAAGTTAATGTTTTGTGTAACCCGTGCCATAGAGAAATAAGAAGTTAGCACTCCATACAACAGTTTTGGTACCAAAACGCTTATTATTTTCGTAGTCGACATCTAGCATTATCAGTAGTGGAATTATCAGTACTGCTACTTGACAATAGATGTTTCGGAACGAAAAGTGTAATGCTGAACAATTTTCAGATAATGTTATAACCGGATTAACCGGAACTCTATTTTCAACTCCTTCTGCTTATAATATTATTTGTAAATTGTTGAGAAATACAATTTTACATTTTTACACCCAAGACATCTAGTGTCAAGTAGTGATACTGATAATTCCGCTACTCGATGCTAGATATCGACTACGAGAGTAATAAGCGTGTTCGTACCAAAACTGATCTAAGGAGTGAGCACTGACTATGTATGCTTACTTCTTATTTCTCTATGCCCGTGCGTAGCCGGCAGGGGCGTAGCTAGTGTAGCTACCGCCGTATCTGCCGTATCAATTATACGGGGCCCTCTGGCCAAGGGGGCCCCCAACATGCGTTTTTGTGAGAAATCTTTACCCTTCCTAAGGGCCCCCAAACAAATTTTTATACGGGGCCCCGCCAAGGCACGCTATGCCACTGGTAGCCGGGGCGCTAGTCCTTAATACGAAGGTGATATTGTATGTGCTATGAAACTAGGTATGTATTCTTGATATTTTATACCACGCGGAAACTTAAAATTGTTACCTACGAATTAAAATAAGCTATTTCCTATTTATTAAAAATAAAATCAGTTCTTCCTCGGCCCCTATTCACAACTAGGTTGCGCAAGTCAAGCAGGCGTGGTTTAAAGTTACTCTTGTGGAAACAGCTGTAGGAAAGCTCCCCTTTACCTGGCCATCCATGTACGCACGTGTTATATGTGCTCTTGCGTCTTGAGTAAATACGCGGTTCGTATTTAGAGTCCTTACATCCGGAGGCCGGCGTATGCTCTAGTGACGATTCTTGTACCGGTTCATATTATTTGCATAATGTTTTGTAATGGTAAATCCCTTTTATTGAAACATCTTTTACATTTAAATATAACACTACGTGCCAGAATGCTAATGTAATCGTTTATTAAGCTGACATCAAATATATGAAACAAAAATACTGTTTAAGTAGGAGTTGTGGTAGTAGTAAAATACTTTATTGTACAAAAAATACAAACAAAACAGGAAAAAACACACATCATTACTACAAAGGCGAACTTATATAGATTTTAACCTTTGAGTTGAGGTTTGATTTAACTAATTGATAAAATTTTGATTGGATGGGTGTGCTTAAGACGAAAGTGAACGACCGGGCGAAACCTTCTTTCCATACAAACGTAGTCCTCGTTTTCCTTTTTGGATATTAATTAAAATGCTTAAAAAATATGTTTTACCACACCAGCTTGTAACGGCTCTCTTCGTACTTCAAAAAGTGATAAGACCTTCCATTTTATTCGCATGTGTGGCAAAGTAATGCAAGTTTAGAGTTGTTTACTCATGTTGGCTGATAGAATTGACTTAAGTGATGATTTTGAATGATAAATATTTAGATAGATAGATAGATTATTATCTATTCTACTATATTATCTATCTATCTATCTATAAATATTTAATAACGGTCAATTTCATCTAACTTGTAATGTTTTACAGTTAGTTTTGTCCTCGCGTTGGCGTGGTTAAAATTTTATTTCACTCGGGAGCAAAGTTTGTTTATGTTTAACCCTCGTAGCTTGAAACCCTCGCAACGCTCAATATTCAATTTTCCGAACCACTCGCTACGCTCTTGGCTCAATTTGCATTAGCCCGATTGTCAATACCTTTAGTACGAGGTGTTAAACAAGAACTTTGCCCCCTAGTAAAAATAACAACTATCCCCCTTCGTTTCATTTATTTCGTTCCATTTTATTTTTAAATTAATACTAAAAATCGGGATCTTTTAATAATTTGTATGGAATTTGATTTTCACTGCTTATTATCCTATAATAATAATAAAAAAATTAAAAAGTCTAACGTAGAGGCTATGGTTTCCATAATGTCAATATCCAGAGAGAAAAATGGGGACTACGTTTGTTTGTACCTAAAAACAGTCGTCCACCATCCTCTTAAAGCTTTAAATTAGGAATCTTCGAGTTATACCTCTATACTTACTTACTATACTTCGGTCCTTCACTGTCACTATTAGGGTTGGTTTTGAGTTTCCAAGCGTTAGGATATCGAATAAACACACCTGCCAAACACTTCCGATTCTTTATTGACTATGCAATATGATCAGTGTAATGTGCGCGGTCCGTGTTTCGTTTGGAACTTTCCATACAATAAATCAAGCGTTCTGATTCCGATGTGTATATATTAGGTAGGTAGATATAGATACTTATACAGATAATCGTTATTCCCCGTTTGTATTTAATTATCATATTATACAACTTTAAACCAGGACTTGCTTGTTTGCTGAGGTAATCATTGTGTCGGATGAAAACCAAAGGGTCTCCATTGAGAGTCAAAATAAGCGATCGGAAGCCGAGGGCAGGTGGGACAACCGCTTCCCATGATAATGGTAAGCAGCACCAAAAATACGTTACGCGGTGAACGTACTGGGTACATTTATAAAAATATGCTCAATATATCGAGCACTAATAAATATTCATTAGTCAATGTAAAACTCGTAACGTGAGAATGATCATTACAATATTCAGGAATCATTTAAAAATAGGAGCATATTGAAACGTGGGTAAAGTAGCATACTGGTAAGGCATGGCATGCGACTTTCAAAATAGAGATCCATTTTGTGCTATGGACTAAGTAAGTAACAAAGGTATAATGTAATAAATCAGCTTTTGACATAGTCATATCCCATAAATAGTATGCATTATTTCAATATTTTATTTTCAAAAAAAAGTAATGTTACGACACAAACTGTGAACATTGACCAAGTTAGAGTATCATTCTAAAAAAATATCTTCGAAAATCGTATTACTCGAATTCAGTCTTCTGGGTTCAATGAACTTCCTTCAATTAACCCTTTTATTAGACAGGAAATGTATGCCTCTTTTGGACGTTCATTCAATATTCTCCTGCTTTTATTGTGGAATGACGAGCGTTAAGATTTTTAAGAACATCGTAATTCATCGGTTGTACTGTGTAAAAATCGATCAATGGCTTTAATAACCCAGACGATGCGCGTTGTGCTATTAGAATTTACGTATGCGTATTAGAATCCAGTAGATTAAAAAGAATCCAATAAGGATATGACGACATAAGTTTAGAATAGATGGGAACAAGTTACTCTTATGTCAACGCTAGTCTTTATATTTCAATTTCTTACTAGTACAACACCTACACCATAAAATAGATAAGTTTGCACTTAACGACAGATTGCGTACATGACTTGAGATATTGCCGGAGTCTCGACATCTAAATCATGCGAACTAATTACACTAACGCCCCTCCTTATCTAATCTAGTCTGAAAAGAGCCGGTGGGAATGCCGGCGCACATGTGGCCGCGCAGCACCGCACGTGTTCATTCACGTCTCAGGAGGGCCCAGGACCCTCTATCCAATCGCTTACTGCGCACATTGACTCAGACATACCAGTTTAAATGTACCTCTAGGTATATGATTACTATGCGTAATCAGTAATCCCCTTATACTGGTTAATCCGTGTCGAACGCTCAGTAGACGGTTGAAATACAGGGCCAGGAGATAGCAAGGAGCAAAGTAAAGGTAAACAGTCAACAGTGTTCATGTGTGTCAATCCCTTGATAAATTCTACAATGAAAACCCTTATGCCGGTGATACCTAATCGTGAATTTACATTACCTAGTTATGGGACTATGGATTGTTACCCTCTTTATGCCAACGTTTACACAAAGTAGCTTAAGAAAAATATGCTAATCTATATTTGTCATATTTGCACAACGTAGTTGATTTAGAAAATTCTTACACAATTTTGTTTTGATCCTGTTTAAAGTTGTGTAGATCGTACCTACTTATATTTTGAACGAAATCAATAATCTAAAAACCGTGATACATCTTACCTAATTCAGTCGTCCTAGATAGCAACTAGCATCCTAATTAGTTCCCAGTTAATGCAGTCAGACTACACATACTACGTTACTTTTTAGGATGCTTACCTGCTAATAAACGCAGGTACACCTAGTGACTTAAGTTATTTAGGATTCTTAATTAATAAGTAAAGTAGGTATATCGAGTGCTTTAGATGAAACTGTTCTGGCTAATGGCAATAGGGTTGTTTCCAATTTTTGAAAAACGCTTGTATTGCGTTCTATATTAACTGAAAGTTGCCCTAAAATTCAACTTTTGTACTAAAAACGGCTTTAAATATGTTAAATTAACAAAATATATTTTGAAAGACGCTTTCTCGCCCAAAACGCTCTTTGAAAATTGTGTGACGTCACAGTTTACGGTTTGACACATAACTACATACACGCGTAGAAGATATGAACTGTCAACTGACATTTGTCATTTGTTGTTTATCGCCTAACTGTCAACAGTGTCAATCCGAGAGTTGTGACGTCATCAGAATCTTCAAAGACGTTTCGAGTTTGGTCACGTGACGTGTGCCAAAAGATATTAAAAATTCAATATTTACAAAAATATGGACATTACAGGTCCCCTAAAAGTAATTTAACATGTTCTTATAATCCAAATGAATTTATTGGGATACAATTCTGCCCTAAGATTTGTAGATGGAAACAACCTATACCTGTATAAGTGTTTGACATATTTTTATTTCGGAATTACCCGATCGGAAAGATACTCAAACTTTAAAGACTTGCACGAGTTATAGATGGGAAGATGCATACATAATTCAGTAAAGACAATGATATAACCTACATACCTGACATAACTCAAGATAGGTTATAGGCGTGCCAAAATTGAAGCGCTAACCTTGTACAATTTGTACACGTTGCCTGTAGTCACGCCTAGATAAGCGAGAAATGTGCACGTGCTAACGAGCTCTCACACACCGAAACAGAAAGAGACAAGCTTATGTTTAACAATGAGTATGACAAAGATGAATGGAATGCGAAAATTAATGAAAATAACACATTTTTTCGAAGGTATAGAAATAAATACTTAATCCATATTATGGAAGTATTTTTTGTTCTCTTTTATGTTTGAATATAGTAAAGTGAAAAATGTCGACAATAACATTATTAATTAAACTATTATCTTTGCCTTTTAGCTTTTTGCCTATGTAAACTGTCATACCATTGCTATTCATAACTTCGAAAAGTAAAATTTGGCTTGACCCAGTCAGTTAATTGAGGGGTTAGTAAATGCAAGTAAGTTACAAAAGTATTTTGAGCTTGAGTAATTCCCAATCCCTAATTAATCCCTTCTAACCCCAACTATGGGGTGAGCTGGGATTGCCTACTATTATGTATTTATCGTTGAAACTATGAAATGAAACAACAAATTATCATTGACAAACTAAAATTCATACATCCGGAACACTTTTTTTGTACATAAATCAATGTGACACATATAAAAATAAACTTTTATCCAGGTTTGAACTTCGGTTTCGTCCCTACTCACCCCATTTTACGGTACCTATTTGATTGATAAACATGGCTCATGAGCTGATTTATAAGACACCGTTTTTTACGTCTCTATGAGACACGCTGTGTAAGTATGTATAGGTAGAACTTCTGTTGTTTCCCATTTCCCTTAAAATTATAGCAAATATTTTCCATCGACATGAAAATAAGTTTGCAATCTTAATAATACCTCTCTAACCAGGTATTAACCGCCCAATCTACTGAGCTAATCATATCTAATAATATTAGGTCCTAATAACGTACATACGTTTGTATTTGGGGTACATTATGCAGGTAACAATTATGTAATTTATACGTTAACAGGGGTCAAACCGACGGGCAGCATACGAATTTGTAATTGTTTCGTTTTTGTCGGTCATCCCCATCAATATGGCACGTCGCAACAGTCGTTAATTTCATTAAGAGCTTATTAAGTGGGCACGCGACTCTGACAGTTGCGCCCAACACGCGCGCGATCTAATCGAAAAACTTATGGTCCGGAACCCCACGCTCCACTCGCTTTATTTACAAGTTTGGTGCATCTTTTAATGATTCGCCTACTAACGTATTGTATCACTATTACTTATATTTGTATAAGTTGGTTTAAAAAAAAGTTGGTGAAAATCAATACCTACACTTAATTGTATCGCTCGCTGGACCTGCCATTTTCAAAATACATACTATGATTTTATTTTAGGAACCTGCCTAAGGGCAGTGTAGAGAAGATCGGTGTTTGTACAGTATACGTATTTCGCTCTGACCAAGTCAGAATGGAAGAGCTTAGCTCCTTCTACTTTACAGACTTTCTTTAAGTGGAGTATGTGTACAAACTCAAGAGTTACAAGCGACGAAAGAGCTTGTAGACAGTCTTCTCCACAATCCACTTTGACCGTATTTCTTTTTTTCTTATTTATCAACAGTCCAATAATCTGCTTTAGTTTTTCGCTAATACCTTGTTTCAAAATAGTTGAAATTTGTTGTTTACTTTTTCATTCTAATAACTTATAATTTCGTTTTAAGGGCTGCTAAGTGATGGCATCGGTGTAGAAAATGTGATAATTTAGGTTCGTGCGGGCTGCGGTCAGTGCTCAGGGCACGCAGCGAGCTGATGAGTGCGTCAGGTGGTCGCCGCGCCCTCGCCCCTCGATCATGATTCATACAAACTAAACTAATTAATAATTGTAATTGCAAACGCATGATATATTGCTGTTGAAGTTTTGTAAAAGCAAATGAGTGTTTAAAACGAAATAAATGAAACAATGTTTGTGGACTACACGTAAGTTTGATACAAAAAAAATATTACATAATTATTTATTTATTACCATTAAGTATATTATGTAACTACTTAGATTTTTTATGGATCCTTGACATCTTTGTATATTTTATAAATAATATAATATTTAATAATATGTATAACTGAATGTAAAAACAACTGCGTGATGCAATGATGGTTAAGATGTTTTTAGGGTTCCGTAGTCAACTAGGAACCCTTATAGTTTCGCCATGTCCGTCTGTCTGTCTGTCTGTCTGTCTGTCTGTCCGAGGCTTTGCTCCGTGGTCGTTAGTGCTAGAATGCTGAAATTTGGCATGGATATATAAATCAATAAAGCCGACAAAGTCGTACAATAAAATATAAAAAAATATTTTTTTTAGGGTACCTCCCCTACACGTAAAGTGGGGGTGAACATTTTTTTTTCCTTCAACCCTACAGTGTGGGATATCGTTGGAAAGGTCTTTCAAAACTAATAGGGGTCTTCAACAAACATTTCTTGATAAAGTGAATATATTCGGAGATAATTGCTCCAAAAGAAAGAAAAAAATGTGTCCCTCCCCCTCTAACTTTTGAACCATAGGTCCAAAAAATATGAAAAAAATCTTGGAAGTAGAGCTTAAGAAAGACATTAAATGAAAACTATAGCGGATATGATCAGTTTAGCTGTTTTTGAGTTATCGCAAAAAGTTTCCCCTTCATAGTAAAAAGACGTACACCCACAGTTCATCCCTTGGTTAACAATCTACCATACTTTAAGCTCCAGTTTAGCTCATTGTGACAGAAGAGTAACTACGGAACCCTACTCTGAGCATGGCCCGACATGCTCTTGGCCGGTTTTTTCTCTTATACATATAACAGTTACTGTTACCAGGATTACGTCGGTACGCTATTAGGATATTATTATGTGTATTAAATTATATCCCGTACAAAGTTCCGTTTGTCTAGTAATGAATTATACGTTATACGTTACGAAATATCCAAGGGTCTGTAGAAAGCTACGATTGAGCAAACTGTATACATTACATACACCATCCCTCGCTTCCGGTCAGTGTGCATCTATTCAGCATCACCCATTATGCCACCCCACACCACTCGAGCTTGGTTTATTTAGATTCATAAAGCGATTTCGCAAATGGTATTATGTATTAACATGAAGTTCAGTTCCCACAGCTTCCAGAGGGGTGAGCGCGGACCTGCCACGGTCGTCTCGTTGATTTGTGTGTTATTGTTGGTGCGATGTGCGATCAGTTTCCGGACGCACTCCCACGACAGGCGGCAGATGCAGGGTGCGCCGCTGCGGGCCGCGGGTGCCGCGCGTCGCCGCAGTTCGGCATTATCTCACGAGTGACCCTCGGAGCCCTCGCGTGGGAACTGATTGCGCCTATGGGAACAGGGATGCCCCAGCAATATTGCACAACTCGTCATCCACCTGAACAATAACATATTTCGCGTAATGCTTTTAGGGTGAACTGATTATCCATTTTTTTATTGGATAAAAATTAACAAATAAGGTAGAGAGAGGGTGTCCCCTAAAGTACCCTTCAAATATTACCGCTTTTCTAGTTTCATCGTATTGAAGTTTAGAGTCCGCTCGGCTACCTTATATCAATTGCTGTCTAAGGCCTTAATAGTCCCGAACCCTAGGTGAAAACATTTTTTTTAGATTTGTCTTCATCACACCTGGTGGACACGTCCACTGCTGGAGGTCTCCCCGATGATCTCCAAAACAAACTATTTTCTTAACTCTGCGATCTCGAACAAATCGTCAGTCCTTCGTGTTGCGACCTGCATCTCGCATTTTTCAGAGGCAGTGTGAAATATGTCGTTTTAAAAAGACACAATGCATTGTTGGTTATTCATAAAGGCGATTTCTAATAGGGACATTCCAATTTCAGAAGCTCATTTGACTACCGAAAAAGTGGTACCTTTTTACCTTAAATATTGGTCATATCTAGCCCATTTAGCCTTCATATTCGTAATCGTAAGTAGTGTACAAACAGACACTTGACCCGTCAAAACAGACCCGATTATACAGCGTGTTTCGGATTTACATCGATTTGGCTGCGACAGTCGTCGACGCCATTGCATATGCGCCCCCGGCCCGCGCCTCGCCGCGCTGCCACGACATTAGGGTGTTTCAGTTTTGTAAGAGCGAAAAAAGACTGTTCACCTCAAAAAGATATACGTTATCAAAATACCCAACTTACCCTATAGAAGAGAACTGTTTGAAACTAGTCATTTGTTTAACAAGGGGACAAAGTTTTTGTTTAACCGCTCAAGTGGTTCGAAAAATTGAATCTTGAGCGTTGCGAGGGTTTCATTTCAAGCCACGAGGGCTAAACAAACTTTGCCACCGAGTGAAACACGAAATTTTCAGAACACTAACGAGAGAAAAATAATAGGTAACTGTTAAACATCAAACCAAATAAAATCCAAATGAACCTAATTGAATATTTACCATTTAAAATCATTATTTAAAAGTCAATTCTAACTCTACCAGCCAACATAAAGAACCAACTCAAAATTTAAATCAGTACCCCTAGTGTACATTTATTCAATAGCGAAACGTGACGTACGCGTTTGCGTTAAGTCTCATTTTGTATGGGATTTTGAGTTTCCAAAACGTCCCGATCGGCGCGCTGTTTCTAAATCCCATACAAAATGAGACTTAACGCAAACGCGTACGTCACGTTTTGCTATCGATTGTTCAAACACTAACGAGAAAGTTGCATTTTATCCACATGTGGTGCAAAGTAATCAGATGCAAATTTTGAGTTGTTTTCTTATGTTAGCTGGTAGAATTTACTTTTAACTGATGATTTTGAATGATATTTTTTTATTACATTCATTTGGATTTGATTTGGTTATCTGGTTTTCTTGGCATTTCATAGTAAGTATTTCCCTGGTTGGTGTGGTGAAAATTTTTGTGTTTCACTCAGAGGCAAAGTTTGTTTGTTTAAACCTCGTGCCTTGGAACCCTCGCAACGCTCAAGATTCCACTTCTCGAACTACTCGCTACGCTCGCGGTTCCATTTTGGAGTCTTTCGCTTGCTCGGATATCAATATTAGCACGAGCGGTTAAAACTTAACTTAACTTTGCCCCCTTGTAAAACAAATAACTATTTCACTACAGTAATGGTAAATATTTAATAACTTTCATTTTGGTTTGATTTTGTGTGATATTTTATAGTTAGTATTTGCCTTGCGTTGGTGTGGTGAACAATTTTGTGTTTCACTCGGTGGCAAACTTTGTTTAACCCTCGTGCCCTGAAACCCTCGCAACGCTCAGGATTCCACTTTTCGAACCATTCGCTATACGCTCGAGGTTCTGTTTTAGAATCTTTCGCTTGCTCGGGTATCACAAAAAACAAATAACTATTTTCTAGGTTTTATTTTACCACTTTGTCGGCATGATTCGTTTAAGTATTATATCCATGTCAATATTGCAGCTTTCTGCCTTTCTAGGACTAACGATCACAGACCAAACCGGAGCAGTGAACGGACAGACGTACATGACGGGCGGGTTATTTGAAAAAAATCTAAAAAAGAAAGAAAAATCTTAACGACTAAAACAGCAACAACTCTACTTTGAAAGTAAAGTGTGTTGGGGTTATTCCAATTGGTTTTGGTCAACTTGATAATAATGTTCGTGATCAAACCCGAAACTCTCGAAAGTCACAAGTTATACCATTATTTTTTTCCTAAAAAGTGATTCCGTTATATTATATGTATATTGATCAACGCTAAGTAGTGTTCACAAATGTTTCTGGATTTAATTAAAATATTAATTTACTCGTGTTTAAAAACAAGACCAGATTTTTTCTAAAACGAGACTGACTCAAAAAATAGTGTAAAATTACTCTTATATCACGAATAAGTTACACAAGGGACCAACAAATCGGTAAATTAGAAACGCAAAACTATGAAAGCGTAAAAACCAACTAGAAAATTTTAAGTGAGAAATAATAACCAACTTCAGAAGTTACATAGTTTGGCCAGGGACTGTCTCATTTCAAACATAGAAAGAAAGAATCATATACCTACCTATTGTTTTTGTCCTGCGCTAGTACTAGACTAGCACCCAAAAGAAAGGGATGAATGTAGTTTTTTCGTTCTTATTTACTGGCAAATTTGGTTTGCCAGACCTACATGATTTTTAAATCTTTATAGCAAGTCGATTTTCTTTCTTCTTTTTTACCATAAAGCGTTTAACTATCGTGATATTGTTTATTTTATTCGCGATTTCAGGGACAAAAGGGTAATTAGAATTAAATAGATTGTACGTACATGAGTGGGATCATGTACCTATTGAAGCAAAGTGAAATTGAAAGAAAATCTAAATTTGAAAAAATGAAACACCCTAGCCCACACTTCACGATGCTACATTAATATTTTATTAAGAATACGATTAGGCATGAATTTGTAGTCCGCTTGCTACACCACCCAACTTTTCATCCGCACATCTGTCTGCTGAAACATGGAAATTTATCAACTATGAAAGATTTACAAGATATATATTCAGTATATCAGCGGAAATTCATGTAATCCTAAAAAATCTAGACACCGCGAATAAAATTGAACACATTCAGTCTAGAGAAGATGTCACTCATGAATAATGTAAAATCGTATCAACGATGCTTAGCAACATCAAATAAATAACAGCTACAATTTTTTTATACCTACTGGATACGGTAGAACGCACATTTATATAGGGTATAAGGTAATGGGTGATATTATTATGGTTAGATAAATGTTGTTAATGAATCGGGGTTTTACGATGGGTGCCATATACCTATGTCTAACTTGGAACGAATGTGCGGATAGATTTGCTAGGGAACCTGTAACCAAAGGAATTAGTATGTAATTGTTTACCATACCATACTGACTGTCTAAACATAATACGTTCTAAATGCCGAGATTTATGGAAGGAACACTTTGATGAGAGGTCTCTGAACAAAGGATTATGGTACAGAACAATTCAACCTAATTTGTGTCAAGTGCCATGGTTTAAAGGATCTGGTATGAGGAGGTTAGACATTGTTACAGCCCTCAGACTTCGATCTGGACTGGACACATTCCACTTAACTGCTTTGCTTTCTTGATGCGCAAGAGTCTTAGCGTAGCTCGTGAATCTAATTTAGAATCTTGAGCGTAGTAAGGGACTCAAAAGCGCACGAGATGTACATAACTTTGATCTCGTGTAGTACACAAAATTTTTCACGTCAGTCAGCCATCAAAAAATACAGCCTGAAAAAATGTAATCCGTCTTCAACACTATTTCACTCATGTTTTCTGAAGGTATTCTAACAATTAACTTTAAGTACCGCAATAAAACATAACGAAAGAAATACGAACATCAATTGACAGTTCAATCGACAACTTTTTTTTTGTAGAAAAAAAAACTTTGTATGATACGGTCCGAATTGCGGATACTACTACATATTTGTCAACATAGTAAAGATCGTTAAAAGTAGTTAACTAGAATTATTTACTGCGTAACAATTGCGTAAATTTGTTTAAGTTCATTGTTTTGATTGTATAATAAAATACGTAAAATATGATGTTTTTATTAAATTTTTAACTTTTATTTCATTAATTAATTATTACGAAAGAAGACTCGTAGGGTGTATTGGAACGATGCGGTCTGACTTATTTCGGGGGTCTATTATAAACCGTCAATATACGGTTGAATTACGTATCCACTTTTTTGTCTCTTTCTTTTTGCTAATGACGTGAAAGGGACAAAGACAATAGAATCCAAATACTTTTAACTTGTATTAGGCCCCGCATTGCTGACGATTAGAACGTTCAATGCATTAACGCTGCAGAAGTACCTGACGTTAAAACATAAATGCTGCTGCATTCGCCTACCGAATGTAAATTTTACTCGTGGCAGCGCCCAGACGATGTTTATGTACATAGGAGAATTAGACTCATCCGTCCTGAATTAAGCAAACTCGTCGTTGAACTTTCATGCATTCGTACTGTATACCGATCGAATCGTCAGTATAAATCACGTTAGCAGTTTAGGTTATAGAATGATAATATCTTCAATAACAAATGCTTTGTTTTTGCAACGAAGACCGGAGATTGATGTGCAACAATTACGCGGGAGCTTCTTGGACGATTCATTCCGCATGTGTTGCATCCACAACTAGCTTTTTTGTAGTCTGCTATGCTAATACGCAAACGGAAATAAACGACTCGAATGGGACCATTTATTGTTTCAATTTGTATTTTATCGCTATTAGGTTGATTTACGCTCTGTTTTGGTACGTGAATATTTGAACATATTTTAGGTTGATGAGACATTTGTAGGGTTTCGTAGTCCCCTAGAAACCCTTATAGTTTCGCCATGTCCGTCTGTCCGTCCCGAGGCTTTACTCCGTGATCATTAGTGCTAGAAAGCTGCAATTTGGCATGGATACATAAATAATGAATGGCGACAGAACGGTAAAATAAAAACCTGAAAAATATTTATTTATGTACCTACATACTATTTTTTTATTTCGCTTTATCCCAATGGTGTGGGATATCGTTAGATAGGTCTTTCAAAACGAAAACGGATCTCCAAAAACCATTTTTTATGAAATTAATATTTTCGGAAATAAACTCCGCTCCGAACCGTTAAACAAAAGCTTAATCAATACTTTCACTGAAAACTATACGCAATATGATGGGTCCAGTCGTTTTTGAGTTATTGCAAAAAATCTTCTTTTCTTAGTAAAAAAAAGACGTACAAAGCGCTGCAAAGGTACAACAACAAATCATAAAGAAACAATAGGAGTCTTTAGTCTTTACCCATCACGGAACAATGGTGTTCCGGAAATTTGGGAGGCGTGCGCAGAGCCGAATCGAACACGTAGAGTCCCTTTGGACACTTTAATGTGATGTAATGGATGCTTGGGTAATTGATTAATAGTGGTCAATAACTATAGTAGACACCCTAATATGCTTTATTTTTCTATCATAACAATGTACCTACAAACTTCAAACTAGATCTGATAATAATGAAAAATATACCTACTAGGGAACAAAACAAATTATTATACTTATTGAATATTTTGAGTTGCGTTAATCCTAAGCAGTCCGATAGGTATAGTTATATAAGTAACTTATAAAATAAAACATGTGTATATGTCTACTAAAGTTAATGCAAAAAAGTTAGGAAACACACACACACCTTTTTGAACTAATTTCCCATCCAACCATTTTGCGTCGACACCGTTTTTTCCAGTCACTATTTAGGTCGGGGTTCGGTCACCGTAGCTACACAGTTACCAGAAGAAGAGCCGAATTCAATTGGTCTTGCTTATTTTAACAGCAATCTACTGATATGATGCGGTTAAACAGATAGGAATAAGACGCAACACATTTGACGGAGTACAATCGTTCGTATTAGGTGTCGTATCACGCGCTTTCATCTGCCGGCGCAGGCGCACGAGGCGCAGGACCGACGCGTCAGAGTTGAAATCGATTACGCCTCCACTCCGAAGCTATGAATATTTTAACTGATCCATATGATTGACTCATTGTTGAAGTTCGGAGTCATAAAAAGTAATGAATTCGATCCGGAAAGAAAGTGACCTATAATAATTGTTCAATTAGTTTAGAATGTTTGGTACCATAGCGATAATAACGATACCTATTAGGGTATATCTTTATTTGAGTACCTTCTCCTTCTGCCTACCTACGTGTTGGTTTGTTCGATTTAACTGTACAGATGTATATTTACATCTCGACGCACTGCTAAATTTCAATTTTAATTTAACGAATGATAGATTTACTAATTCCACAAAAACGAAGGAGTGAGAGTGCTTTACCGACGAATCACGAGCGTAGTGTGATATTCCAGATCCAAACTATTTGTTTTTCGTCTTACCACGAGGAAAAGGTCACATACCAAATTTAAATATTAATAGGTACTTGTACGTATTCAGTTAGATAGAGTCGAACCAAGACAAGTCTGCAACGATTTTGATAGCTCACGAAATGCAAGTGTTATTTATACGTAATATTTTCGTAGAAGTTTGACGTTTAAAATAACATTTGCACTGCGTGTCCTATCAAAATCGTCCCATACATATCTGTCTTGGTCTGACTTTATATATAAAGAAGAGACTTGCTTGCCTAGACTGTACATTAAGTACTCTTCAAGCTTCGGTTAGATAATCATGGAAAAGCAGACTGGTCCTGGTGTCTAATTTCTCACCGGCATTGTTGTGAGTCGTGGGAATAAATCAAGTGAGTTTTTGGCAGTCGGGCGAGCCGGTGTTGGAGAAAGATTTGGAATAAAATGATTTCGTGACCGCATTTACGTGGGTCAAGAAGCCTGCGTCGCGATTCGTCTCGTCGTGCTGTCGCACAATGGCGGGTCGTGCGCCCTCGGCGCGCCCTGGCCGGTGTCCGTGACACTTGACACGGGAACCGGCAATCCTCGACCTCCACATTTTTCCGCGTACAAGTTTTTTCCCCTGAAATGCCGGGCGACCATTTTGATTAGGTTACCCTAAAGAAAAATCGATAGCGATAACTTGGAAGGCAGTTGCGTTTACCTGCTTTTGCTCTGACCGCATCGAAACGCTTCTGTTACGTTGAGGCGAGCATCTTCGATCGCCTTATTTGAATACCTATTATGCTCGGGAGTTACGCGTGTGACCGTTGATATCGCACCGGAATAAAATGTCGTTGATTTTAACTTAAACAATACATGTTTACGATACTAACAATATTAGGTACTTGACGCCATCATTGACAATATATTATTTAAGAAGAAACATTAATGGTCATTTTTCCATTGAAACGTTCTCGACATTTTCCTCGCTGGATTTTGGCCCTAGATTTTTTTTACACGAGTTCAATATTACATGTCTCTGTACGTTTTTTTTATTCTTGTCTTTAAAAGAGCTAGGTTACTTAAAAAAACGCTAATACGGCCAAATAAATGCTCAGTAAACAGACGCTTAGTATACAAAAACGGCAACGATAAACTCAAGAATCAAAACTATCGGACACAGATAATTTCTGTCTGATTTTGAGCTGATGAGTTTTGTTGGAACGAAACGCAAGGCTTCAGCGGGGACTGCGGGAGACGGGGGCGACCTCTGTCTATGATATTCACTTTTAGTTAGTTAACGCTGTGACACAGGCTGACGCAACTAGGAACAAAATAAGTTTTGTATGGAACTTGTTTCGCAAATCTTTGCCAACGAAGAAAAATAAAACGTCAGTGCTATTAAATTTATTCTGTCAAGTTAACATCAAGTCAACTGTCAGCCTAATTGTTTTGTTTGTTATGAAGGCTTCAATGTTTTGTTCGGGTATTTCGTGCAATTTCTTTATTATTTAGTGAAAATATCAAAAATAGTGAACCGTGATCAGAGTAAAGAGCGACTTTGTTATAATGCCACCGAGAAAATGGTTTACTAAGTGTGAAATATGTGGCAAGCGAGCCACTTGAGAAAATCACGAAAAAAGGGATTTTATGGCGAAATTTCCCTTGAATAAAGACCGGTACGTATTGCTTTACATACTTTTGACCTTATTTTGGTGCAGCAGGCTTTAAACACATCGAAAATTTGATATTTTATATTATTTTTAGTTGTGAACTAGGGATGTACTAAAACTATCGATAATTGTATGTTTATTTGTATATCAGTGTAAGTAATTTAATAAAATATGTGAAATTTCCTGAGAACTTGCATGCAATATGACACAAAATTAATTCGTCGAAGATTTTCAGTGGAAAATTATCTATTATCTATGCATTAATGGTCATTATTTGACATTATTTGACATGTGTTGTGGGTACTTAGACAACGATATATACATATAAATACATAGAAAACACACATGACTCAGGAACAAATACGCATCACACAAATTTGAACCCGAGACCATCGGCTTCATAGGCAGGGTTACTGCCCAGTAGGCCAGACCGGTTCTCATGATTAACAGACATATAAATACATAAAAAGTTAGAGCATTGATAAAGGGTTGTTGATAACTGGATGCCGAAAAAACATGATTTATAGATGCATATTAGCGCTAAATAATCAGTTGATCATCTCATTAGCAAATACTTGGAATATAAACTGTAGATAAAGTCATGTTTGTCCAAGGCTGTATGTTTTCAGATGCAGGCAGTGGGTCAAATTTGTTGGGAACGAAGACCTGACGATACATCTTCCCATAGAAAAGTAACATTTATTGAAACATGTATGTGCAGAACATTTTGAAAATAAAGCTTAAATAAATAAATAAAACACGACTTAAAAACTGTATTAAAATAATTCGGGTCCACATTAAGCCCAACCAGATATTAATCCACTCAAAGAACTATCCACTATATAACATACAACTTAAATGTGGACTCGATGCTAACCTGATTTCGAGTACAAAATTTGTAGACAGGAGCCTATGTTTCAACCTTCCCCATTTTATCGATATCGATAAGAATCGCAAGCGTGTAGCGTACTACACTATTTAAATCGGTTATGTTGGTATTATGGTTCCTTGACAGTTCTTTGTCGTAGATTTTGGTAATGATTTGCGAAACAAACCGAGTCCACTCGCTAGTATGGAAGTCCCGTCTCTTAAAACGTAGTGATTATATGCTCTTTGCTGTGACACT
The DNA here is from genome assembly GCF_033807575.1 of Cydia pomonella. Taxonomy (NCBI): domain Eukaryota; kingdom Metazoa; phylum Arthropoda; class Insecta; order Lepidoptera; family Tortricidae; genus Cydia; species Cydia pomonella. The sequence continues at coordinate 10,386,152 of NC_084707.1, forward strand.
GCAATTTTGAACTTGAAACAAGCAACTGATCTTTCCTATTTTTATATGTACTCGTGTGGCAGAATACAGTACATTTCTATTTTTAAACATTTTTTTTATTCTGCCTGGTCCTTCTACAATCCTCAACAAGTTTGAAGTATTATTAATCGACAAATATCAATAAATTGAGTAGTGCCGTCTTTGCACCTCTTATTTTAGGACCTTATTACTATGGTCACTTTTATTCACTTCAATGATACGGTGTATTTATTTGGGGAAACTACGGATGCTAGCAAACCATTTGATGCCTAATTTTATATAATGTTTAAATATAACGGCTGCGTAGCCTAGTAAGTAGTGGCTCTATTTACAAAGATGAAGGAATTCCGATCTCGGTAAGGGAATGCCTAGGCAATAAATGTATTGTGTTTATAACGATTATTTGTTCATGAGGTTCATTAAGGTTGTGTTCTGTATATTAAAGTATTCAGCTATACCTATTACTTTTGTGCTTTGCCGACTAGTGCCCAAAACTCAAGCCTTATTAAGATTAAACTAAATGGGCTAAATGATTAAAATTATTTTATTAGCGCTTCATTACAGCCGGATGAGCCTTTTTATGAAGTGTAAATAACTGTAATGGCTCATAGTCTTAATGCAAAACGTGTACTTAAACGTTACGCTTTTCAAGTTTGGTTTTTTCTTACTAGTTCCTAATTCAGAATATAATATGTTCCGCTACAGGATCCGAAATCTTTCAATAAGGAAACTTATTTCTGAAAAGTTTTGCGTAGGTAGTATACTGCGAAAGTATAGATGTATGGTTTTGCTTTGTACTTCGTTTTTAGCATTAGAAAAAAGGGTAAACAATCAAATCTTGACGTGACTTGTTATTGAAAAACGCTTTTTAGAAATAAGTAACTTTTACTTATGACAGTAAAGTAATGTTTTATTTTTCAATCGTATATGATTTATAATTGTTACACATTAATTAATTTTTCAAACGCGTTATTCAATAAAAATACATGTCAAATATCGCTCACATTCTTTGTAATGCTAATAATACGAACTCTAGCATGTAAGTATCAAAAGTTAAAAAACTCGATCGAATCTTTAATGCTACTAGACTTGAGACTTTTGTCAGTGAAGGCTAATAACACCAGCATAGTGTAGTTTCTTAACAATTTTCAGTATTAAACGTAATAAAATCTAATTAAAGTACATAAATCCAATTCCGGAATTTTCGATATTCAGTGGTCTCAATTCCGGAATTGTAATATCGGAAAATTGGTCCGAGATTCCGGAATTTCGAAATTCCGGAATCTCGGATTGCAAGCCCTAAGTCGGTGTATCGTTGTCAACAGTTAAGCATGTTCGTCAGCAGTTTCTACGAACTGGTTCGAACCTACGCAGACCAACAACAGGCAGACCCAGATGTACGACGACACGGAAGGATCGATATCTAGTCAACACTATGCTGCGAAATCGATTTCTTACGGGAACAGCATTGACGCAGCATTGACTTTTTAAGGATTGGTGGAAGCAACCCTAGTGCCTGAACTGTAAGACGGCGACTTCGAGAAGGTAATTTGAATCCATTTAGACCCGCAAATAGTCCTAAACTGGAAAGGCACCATCGTAAAGCAAGACAAATTTATGCACGCGAACACTTGAATTGGACGATTGAAGATTGGTCAATTGTCATCTTTTCGGACTAATCAAAATGAATGCTGTATGAACATGACGGAAGGGCAAAGGTGTACAGAAGACCAGGAGAAAGATTTATGCAAGCCTGTTGAAGAAAAGATGGCATACGGTGGTGGTTCAGTACTCGTGTGGGCTGCAATTTCTGCGGGAAGCCGAACAGAGCTAGTAATGATCGAAAATGGTACTCTAAATGGCGAAAGATACGTGGAAGAAATCCTAAATGAGCACGTCGGTCCATTATGCACGATAATGCCCGTCCCCATACTGCTCGAGTAGTGCCTAGTCCCGACCCCAACCCATCGAGCATGCCTGGGACGAGCTTGGTCGACGTGTAAGGTAACGAAATCCTCCTTCAGTTACGCTTCGTGAGTTGAAAGATGCATTGGTAGAGAAATGGGAGAACATTCCCCAACAGTCTCAGAATCTTGGTGTAGGTACAGCATGCCGAATCGCATTGCAGCTATACGAGCAGCACTTGGGGGTAATACCAAGTACTAAAATGTGTAAAAAGTACATGTAAACGAAATATAAACAGTTCAATATTTTCAATTTTGGGTTTGGAAGCAAATGGACGCCATTTTTACTTTATCGTTTTAAACAAAATAAATAAATTATCAGTAATAAATGTAATGTATTTTATTTTAGTATAATAGATTTGTTCGTTTTAGATATATTCAAGTAAATGTTAGTGACCCGGAACGTAAAGTACCGACAGATATCTTATAGGTACCTGAGCACCAAATTCGCCAACGATACCAAAATATATATTATAGCTTCCTGTGTCGACTCTATCAAATGGTACTTAAAATACATCGTTAGGTGCCTTGCTATAAGATTTTTTTTGGTATATTATCGCTCCGTCTGTGACGGGCTTTATGTTGCGCGTTACTTTGAGACTGCCTGTGACTGAACTGAGGGATAAATTTAAATACAAAACCGTTAATGGAATCGCATCGAATGCATTATTCTGATTTATGAGCAGCCGGGATGTCCGGATCGAAGATAACACATTTAAGCGAAATCTTATTTATACGGCCGACAGATGTGTATGCAGGACGACTATTGTTAATATTAGTTGTAAGACAATATAAAGTTTACCCATAACATCATGATGACATCAATGTGTCCACTAAATAAGGTAAGTACGTACTTATTGGTACCATGTGACATATTTATACGTCAAAAAGTGTGAACTTACGGGAGAAGTACGGATAAAATGACAGGATGTTTTATTTATAGGAACAATATTAAAGGACATATTCAGAGAAATATACAGGAATGAAAAAAAAAACTACTTTGTCCACATAGTATGAGTAAAATTACATCGTAAGCATGAACATAATGGCATACTAAAATTCAAAGGAAATTGTTTACAACAGTAGCACATGATGCATGAACCCGCCGTGGTCTACCCCTTCCAGTTCCGTCTTCTACTTCTCCCTTATACACTGTCTTTATTATCCTTCTTTCACTCATTCTTTCCACGTGTCGAAACCATTTCAACATATACCTTTTTAAATTATTTTCACTACATCTTCGTTCAGTCCACACGTTTCCTTTGTCATGTGATTCAATTCCTAATTCTATCTTGTAATCTCACGTTATGGGCCCCATTCACACGATTTCCAGCATTTACTCTCTTTTCAATGTCTGTATCATGCTTACCGTCCCCAGTGAACAAGGTACACAGATACGCAAACTCTTTCACTTTTTCCACTCTTTTTTACCAATCAAAATTTCACAGTTTGTCATATTTTCTCCCTTTCCAAATAGCATTACTTTCGTGTTGCTTACATTTATTTTCATTCCTTTCGTTTCAAAAGACTCGTGCATTTTAGTTATCACCTCCTGCAACTCTTCACCTGATGACGCTAGCAATACCAGGTCATCTAAAGAAGACATTTGACGAGTAACCGACTCATGCTCAGCCACATTCATCATTTCTCAAAGGATGCAATGCAAACTACTGTCCATGAGTAGATTAAACAGCCACGGTGCCGCTCAACTATCCGTGTACTCTCGCACAACCACTGGAATAGAGCGGTTCGAAATACAATGGAATGAATGGCTTTTATTTAGGCAACTGAGTGACTACAAATAATATTAAATTTTAATCGGAAAATAATTAGCTACAAATTTTTATTTCTCTTACGTGTTTGGATGGTTAGATTTATAATACTATTAATTCACGCAACGTTGCATTTATACTAAAAGTTTTTATCTAGAAATATTGAATACGTCTAATTTTTGAGTTTCGACTCGTTTTTATAAATGTGGGCACCTCAGTAGGATGATAAAATCTAGTCAATTACGCGGATTTCTGCAAAATATCTTTGTTTTTTCAATATGTGCAATTAGTTTTTGGATAAAACAATAAAAAAACGATTTCTCATTAATTTTCTTAATTCTTAAAAATATTCGAATTTTATTCGAACATTCGAATATCTCGTCAGAAAACATCGAATATTCGAATCCCTGAAAGTGTCGAATATTTGCAATCCCTAATCATAACCAGCTTTCACCGGGCCTAGAACGGGAATAAAATTCATTGAAATTATTATAGGAACGGTTGTCGATATCCTCTGTATGGCATAGACTATGTCGTTTTGTCCAGGGCATATGTATGTCAATTTGCCCAATTGTAAACAAGACGCATAAAGAATTAGATTTAATTAAAATAACTGCCGATTGTAGTAAAATTAAGACAAATCCGTAGGTAATATCAAAGGTAATTAAGTTTTAGCCAAAAAAATTACAAATTTCTAAACATAATTATCATAAAAACTAAAGAAACTAATGTATAAAATATACTTATATGGGCACAAAAACGTTTACACTCATTACTTCGATGCGACTGAGCCAATGGTGCAGGACATCTCGCAGAAGTGTAAAAATGGCAGCTGTGAGGTGTTGCTGTGTCGATAAATACGGTACAGCCCGCCAACTTCGAAATAAGCCCACTGTTTCATTTTATCCGTATTTACCCTGGGTCAAAAATATTTCTAGTAATTAAGGCCCTCAAGTGCCAGAGGTCAATTAAATTTGCCTGCCAAAAAACGACCTTCAGTCTTGTCAAACGGTCTTGAATTCAGGTCTGAAATTGCAGCGATGATAGACTAATATACTCGTACTTCCAAGTGCCGAAGATTCATGTGGCTATTCAGGTAGGTAGGTATTTCTTGTTATCAAACGTTAATTGATATGATTTGTCAGCTGTCAACAGATGCGACCTTCAAACCTTCAAGAAAAGAGCGTACTCCGCTAATCCACGTATCTTAAAGGCCGGCAACGCACTTACAACCCCTCTGGTGTTGCAGGTGTCCATGGGCGACGGTAATCGCTTACCATCAGGTGATCCGTCTGCTCCTGCATCATAAAAAAGGGCCATTTCTTCAGCCAGAATTTACTAATAATTACTATCTGAATAGACGTCGAGGGTTGAGATCGAACTAGCGTCTTCGTTCGACATTCGCGACAGACGCCATAACCAACAGATCACCCGGATCATGGCGGTACCGGTATAAATTTCTCGACCATATGCAATAGCAAACTTTAGCTAGGCGCTTTGTCCCTGCTTCTAAGGGTGAGCAGTACGTAAGTGATTGATTACGATATAGCGAAAGAAATAGTGATGCGATCTATAAAACTAGGACACATAAAATTAATTTATTAAATACATACCTACCTAAATGTGTTTGTTTTTGTTTTAGTATAAACAATAAAATTGAGAGGTGAATTTTCCTAAATTTCACCATTCCAGTAGGTATTCCTTTGAAAAGAGCTATAAAACTACATATCTTATAAATATATTAACAACTTTCGAGAAAGATGCCCTGAAGAAAGGGACAGAGCTTAATACCTGACATTATTTAAGGACATAGAAATACATATTACCGTTTCAGACGCACGCAAACTAAATAAGTTGTACCATACGATACGTAGATTAGATAGGCGTTATGTAAGGTACGGTATTACGTTACTGTGTCGAACGTTTAAAGGGCCATATGTACTGTAAAACGTTGTACGATACATGTGCGAATAGGTAATTCGCAACTCGTGTCGATTTAAAACACTCCCTTCGGTCATGTTTTAATTTATCGCCACTCGTAGCGAATTTCCTAGTTTTCGCACTTGTATCGTAATGTACTATTGCATATGTTTCGCTAAGTGTATGCAAAATACTTTACAGTACATATGGTGCTACTTTACCGCACTAGTGCGAAAATTAGCATATTACGTTACCGTGTCGAACATTTAAAGGGCCATATGTAGGTACTGTAAAACGTTGTACGATACATGTGCGAATAGGTAATTCGCAACTCGGGTCGATTTAAAACACTTCCTTCGGTCGTGTTTTAATTTACCGCCACTCGTTTCGAATTTCCTATTTTTCGCACTTGTATCGTAATGTACTATTAGTCAATATGGTACTACTTTCCCGCACTAGTGCGAGGATAAGCAGTTTCCGTGCCTGTGTCAAAAATTTACAGGGCCATATGTACTGTAAAAGGTTGTATAATACACGTGCGAATTTAGGAAATTCCGCATTGTATCGTAAATAACTATTAAGTAGTAGTTGACGTTACCTACTATTTTACTTTGTTAATCATATTTATTTTAATCACATATTAACCTGTGTAATAATGTGTATTTAGACTTTGGACGATAAAAGAATCCCCTGATTTTAGTAAGAATGCAGTTAGTATAAGAAAATTTGCTCAAAAATCGTGGATCACACCGAATAGTTTGCTTTTCTTTTTAAATCATTGATTTTGTTTTCTCTCTCTGCACCTGTAAACTTCGGAGATGAAGGGCGTGGGGGTGGTATTTTCTTCACATTTTCCTTCATTAATCTTTTTTTTTTTCACTATAAAAAAGAATCAAAATATGTTTTGGAATGTACAATTTAAGCTCTTTCAAATGATACCCAACTTGACCTAGTCACTAGATTTTGAAATGTGTCCGGGTTAGCGTTGATCTTAACTATTCCAAATTTCAAATCGATAGCTTAAGAGGTTCTCATTTAGAGATGTGACAGACAGACGGACGGAAAGGGTCGCACCATATAGTACGGTCGCCAAGCCGCTCAGAGGCCAGATTTAATTGACTCAGCTCGGCCTTACCCACAACCGGTATCAATGTGTTCGGACAGTTCTCCTGATCACCGTACATGCGGTAGTAAAGCGGAAAAATGGTGGAGGGGATAGTAATGACGTCACAAAGATGGCGGCCGGACCTATTCTTTTTGGCGGTGTATCTCGAAAACCACTTAACCGATTTTAATCATCGAGGTGTCAAATAATAGCATATATTATGGAGATTATTTCCTTTTCTACAAACATTTACGTGAAACCTATAGGAAAAAAAATAATCACAAAAAACAGTTTTTTTTTTTAATTATTATTTTTTATTTTGTAAAAATCTCCGTAAATATTAGCATTTCGCAAATTTTGTTTAATATAAAACATATTGCTTCATTATCAAGGAATATAATGAGCCTTAAAACATACAGATCGAGTAATAAACAATGAAGCTACACTCATTTATTTGCGCATGGGTAACGATAACTGGCTTTTACCGGTCGAAACTGTGGTGACTGTTACGATACGTATTGAATGGAATTTATAGAGTATCGGTTTTAATTACTGAAATTATAATTAAAATTATAAAAACCAGACACAATAATGTTACCTTACTTCGACGTTTAGTCTCTTTTTTCGTCTTAATCATAGGTAGGTACATATTTCTTTTTACTTAAAAATTTTATACAGGGTGAACTTTTAACCACCAGTCATACTCTGCGCAGCGACTTTATAGGTCATACTTAACAACTTTTACTATGGGACCAATTCCGAAATCGCGAAAAAAATTTTGACTGTCCCATATAAAGGTGCGACCAACTTTACCAGATCAACACTTTTCCAAACTGAGCTACAGCTGTCCGATGAAGTTAAGTACTTAGGACTAACTCTCGACAATAAACTCAATTGGAACAACCACATCAACAAACGGATAGACAAGGCGGGAGTTGTCTTCTGGCAGTGCAGAAGGATGATTGGTAAGAGGTGGGGACTCAACCCGAAAATTACCCTCTGGCTCTATAAGACGATAATCCGCCCCTTACTCTGTTACGGTGCTCTGGTTTGGTGGCCAAGAACAAACCTAGGCAACGTACGAGACAAACTACAAAGACTTCAAAGGCTCGCATGCGCGGCCACCACTGGCTGCACGAGGTCTACCCCGACTGCAGCCATGGAGGTCATGCTAAACCTTCCACCGCTGCACCTACACATACAGCAAGAGGCCAGTCTCTCAGTGGTAAGGTTGCGAACCCTCAAGATATGGTCTAACATCACAATGAGGTCTTCACACAAAATGCCTGGAAAAGGTGTATGACGAATTTCCAGTGCTTAGGTCAGGCACGGACCGGATTCACAAACAAGCTATCTTCGATAAAAGGTACAAATTACAGTTATATGAGGACGACAATCATGAAGGACTCAATCCCCGGGAGCTGAGAATCTTCACTGATGGGTCCAAAACAGACAGCGGATCGGGCTCTGGAACCTTCTCAGAAGACCTGAACATGTCGATCACCACTCCGCTAGGAGCCCATAACTCGGTATTCCAAGCTGAGTGCATGGGCATCATAAACGCGGCGGCTGCCATCACTGCAAGGAAGGTAGTAGGATCCTCCATCCGCATACTCTCTGACAGTAGAGCAGTCTTAATGGCTCTAAATAGCCATATAGTTACATCCAAACTTATACACGAATGCCACGAACGACTAATGGAGGTATGTCATAATAACAAGATCACCCTACAATGGATCAAGGGACACAGTGGATCCCGAGGTAACGATGCTGCGGACGAGCTTGCCAGGCAAGGATCGAATGCGGGGGCGATTGGTCCGGAACCGATTCTTCCGATACCATTTAACAAGGTACCAGTGGCGGATCGTTCAAAGAACTCGATTCCCACCGGCTTGTCTAATTTCAGCCCGTTGAGTACTTTCACGATCGGTTTATGGAGAAAAGGAAAGCAAAATTAGCTCCGGGTTCCCTACGAATATTTGTGACGCGCCGCCAATGCAAGGTACACTCAATGCTGCTGGCACGTACAGGGAAACTACACACAGAACACTGGCTGAACCAGACTGGATGCAGACAGGCAAAAGAAGCCATGCTTGGCATCAACGGAAAACTCACAAGGGCGCTCCTGCAACTAGGGAAGGTCCGACTGAGTATGGTAACCAGTGTCATAACAGGTCATGGACTATTTAACAAACATCTTTTCACAACAGGTGTCACAGACAGTCCCCTGTGCCGAGGTTGCATAGAGACAGAAGAAACAGCCTCTCACGTGGTGCTGGAATGCAGCGGAGTGACTCCATACAGGGCTAAACATCTCGGATCTCCGAGAGACCTCCCCGAGGTCCTACTCAACATCAAAGGTTTGATAGGATTCCTCGAGGAGCTGGGCTGGCAGGACTAGCCCACCCCCAACATATCACGCAAAATAGGCGCAAGTCGTCGAGTTGCGGAAAAAAACGCCCGAATACAATACAATACAATACAATACAATACAAGGTGCGACCAGACCGCAGCTTAAAAAACGGTCACGATACGGAATCGCAGTGACGCGTCGTATGCGTACCGTTTTTGACGCATGCTCCCCACACCGCTGTTTAAAAAACGGTGACGGTACGGAATCGCAGTGACGTGCTTCACGCGAATCTTTTTTGTTCGCAAAACAGTTGCGTCTTTTACGTCACCGGTACGGTGTCTGCCATAAGATCTCCGTGTAATATTTTTTGCGATTTTTACGCAGTTCAATTTACGGTGCGTCAGCTTATTTTAAGCAGCGGTGTGGCGAGCATGCGTCATGGACCCGGGTACGTCCTTAAACTACGTCCAAAAGAGAGGTATGGGCATTGTGAATGTCATCTCGCTTTGTGTGGTAGGGCACAGCCAGTGGGTGTCATTCCAGATCCAAATTTTCTTGCGTGATTCGGCATTAGTCCCATAATAAAAGTTGTTCAGTATGACCTGTAAAGTCACTGCGCAGAGTATGGCTGGTAGGGATTGCAAACCGGATTGATTTTCAATCCGGCCGGATCCGGCCGGATTTTGGCCATAACCCGGCCGGATCCGGCCGGACCGGATCCGGTTTGGTATAGGGATATCAAAATTAATTAAATGACATATTTTTCTAGTTTTTTGCGTAATACGTATTCCTAAATCTATAATTTGAAGTTAATAAATAACTTCTTAACAATAAAATAACTCTTAGTAGTAAAAAGTGTGACCTTGTCAATATCACTTAAAAACCCAAATATGAAATCGGTCATTTATTATATATAACCATTCACAAGTGCCCAATTTTTCGTTTACAATTATAAATTTGATTAGTTTCCAATGCCCGTAATGGGATGTGGGGTGGGGTGGGAATTGGAACTCCTTGAAATGACAAGTTTTCGTGACTGTTCCTTGATTGAATTCTTTGTAACGTTGACATTCATTCTAGTAAGAAAATAAGAGATTTTACTATTAACCAAAATAATATTAAATTTTCCCTAATTTTTTGCCCAAGAAAGTAGTAGTCTGTATGATTTAAAAAAATTACCTTTTTTTTATTTACAGAAAAGTATATTGGTCAAATTATAGGGAATGGAACATGACACGACGATCTCATGCGAAAAATAATAGAGTATAGGATTGAAATCCATCAAGGAAAGGGACTCCTTAAGAAAAGTTACTTGGATCAAATAAAGAATTGGCTAGACGTAGAGTAGCATGTACCATTAAGGAAATTGCATAAGATTGGATGAAATTGTAAATACAAAAGATTCTCTCTCAAATTTGAATAGAAAATAAACAATATTTTATCATTATATATATAAAATCGAAGTAAACTAAAGATTATCAATGTTATCATTTCATTTCATACATTCATTTTAAGTACAAACTTACAATCTTATATTCATTCACACATGTAACACATATTGATTAGCCCAGCTCTAGTCGGTTGAGTACCGCCGACTTAATCCTGCTCATTTGTTTACTTTTAATCTCCTATCACAACATTATGACACTCTTTTCTTCTCTTTAGCATAAATTGGAAATGCCTTCCATGGCATCTCCATCGTTTAATTTTTCCTTCTATTACAGTATTTATGTAATCGTCGTATCGTGCCACCAACATGAAAGGCAACTTCTGTTCCCAGTCATCGTCATAATAAATATATTTTTATTTAACTAAATTTAAACTTTTTCATTCGTTTTATGCTCTGTTCAAGTTCATACCTCTCATCCGTCGCCTTTTCCTCATCTAAACCGCACAGTGCGTGCTGTATTTAGGCGTTTTTTTCATTTGACCGGATCCGGTCCGGATCCGGTGATTTTTACCGGATCCGGTAGCTCCTGGAAAGTGCCGGATCCGGCCGGATTACCGGATCCGCCGGACCGGATTGCAATCCCTAATGGCTGGTGGTTAAAATTTCATCTTATACCTATATTCGACACAAGTAGTAAGTACTTACAGGCCAACTATGATACACATTTTGCCTGTATAGTGATACATAGTGAATAAATTAATACCTGATTTAAAAAATAAAACAAAAATAACAAATAGCATGTTATTTAATTCAGTAATCACTAATCAGTCTTAAACAATGAACATCATACTTTTAGATTAGACAGCAAAATGTATATTTATACTGTGTTTCGACTTGAAAGATTTTACTGCTTTAAAACATAAGACAAACCTACCAACCAAATGTATAAAAAAAAATGTTTTTGGTGATTATTATTTTCCTATAGGTTTCACGTAAATGTTTGTAAAAAGGAAATAATCTCCATAATATAAGCTATTAGTTGACACCTCGATGAATACAATCGTTTAAGTGGTTTTCGAGATACACCGCCAAAAAGAATAGGTCCGGACGCCATCTTTGTGACGTCATTACTATCCCCTCCCACCATTTTTCCGCTTTACTACCGCATGTACGGTGATCAGGAGAAACGCCCGAACACATTGATACCGGTTGTGGGTAAGGCCGAGCTGAGTCAATTAAATCTGGCCTCGGAGCGGCTTGGTTAAAAGTTCACCCTGTATAAAATTTTTAAGTAAAAAGAAATATGTACCTACCTATGATTAAGACGAAAAAAGAGACTAAACGTCGAAGTAAGGTAACATTATTGTGTCTGGTTTTTATAATTTTAATTATAATTTCAGTAATTAAAACCGATACTCTATAAATTCCATTCAATACGTATCGTAACAGTCACCACAGTTTCGACCGGTAAAAGCCAGTTATCGTTACCCATGCGCAAATAAATGAGTGTAGCTTCATTGTTTATTACTCGATCTGTATGTTTTAAGGCTCATTATATTCCTTGATAATGAAGCAATATGTTTTATATTAAACAAAATTTGCGAAATGCTAATATTTACGGAGATTTTTACAAAATAAAAAATAATAATTTAAAAAAAAAAACTGTTTTTTGTGATTATTTTTTTTCCTATAGGTTTCACGTAAATGTTTGTAGAATAGGAAATAATCTCCATAATATAAGCTATTATTTGACACCTCGATGATTAAAATCGGTTAAGTGGTTTTCGAGATACACCGCCAAAAAGAATAGGTCCGGCCGCCATCTTTGTGACGTCATTACTATCCCCTCCACCATTTTTCCGCTTTACTACCGCATGTACGGTGATCAGGAGAACTGTCCGAACACATTGATACCGGTTGTGGGTAAGGCCGAGCCGAGTCAATTAAATCGTGTTTCTAGAGGGCTTTTGAGATTTGGCGACCGTACTAATAAGGGTTTTTTTTGTACCTTTTTGGTACGGAACCCTAAAAACGGCAAAGCATCATTTTTCAAGCTTTGATCATAATCAATTATTATAACGAAGTGGAGGACCCGCGCAAAATCTCCTTTTTATACGAACGTAGTCCTGCTTTTCTTCCCTGAATATTAACATAATTTATTATAAGAGTTAGTAGTTTATTATAAGAAGTAGTAGTTAAAAATTTGTATAAAAACTGTTTATCGCTCCTAATTTTTACAATAATCAAAAAAAAATAAAAAGGCAAACGTCCCCTACGTTATAGCTATTGTTAACATACATCAAATTATGTAAAAATATTATCCATAATGTCAATATCCAGAGAGAAAAATGGGGACTACGTTTGTATGGAGAAAAGGCCGTCGCCTTTCCTTTATAGCAAGTGTCTTTTATGACCCAACATCAACTACCAAAGGGTCAGCGAAGTATCACGCCTACAGTGTTCCATCAAGTAAAGGAGTGGTTGATGACCAGCTGTCCAACAGCGGAGTCCAACCCGTTTTTGAGTGCTAGGAATTTTATGCAGATGTACAGTCAGATGTATACATTTTTACTGTAAGCTCAATCTATACATACAATAACATAATTTGTGACATTATCTATGAAGAGGGAACTTATTGTTGATGGCGCTTACGCCGCACTGGCGTAGCGCGGCGTTGTTTATAATATGGGAGCATCGTTGATAATGGCGTAAGCGCTACCGAAAATAAGGTCTCTTTTTAGGGTTCCGTAGCCAAATGGCATAAAACGGAACCCTTATAGTTTCGCCATGTCCGTCTGTCTGTCTGTCTGTCTGTCTGTCTGTCTGTCTGTCTGTCTGTCTGTCTGTCTGTCTGTCCGAGGCTTTGCTCCGTGGTCGTTAGTGCTAGAACGCTGAAATTTGGCATGGATATACAAATCAATAAAGCCGACAAAGTCGTACAATAAAATCTAAAAATTGAATTTTTTTTAGGGTACCTCCCCTACACGTAAAGTGGGGGTGAATTTTTTTTTCGCTTCAACCCTAGAGTGTGGGGTATCGTTGGAAAGGTCTTTCAAAACTAATAGGGGTTTTCAAGAAACATTTTTTGATAAAGTGAATATATTCGGAGATAAACGCTCCGAAAGAAAAAAAAAATGTGTCCCCCCCCCTCTAACTTTTGAACCATAGGTCCAAAAAATATGAAAAAAATCGTGGAAGTAGAGCTTAAGAAAGACATTAAATGAAAACTATAGCGGACATGATCAGTTTAGCTGTTTTTGAGTTATCGCAAAAAGTTTTCCCTTCATAGTAAAAAGACTTACTTCAATTAGGTACTGATTATGCAAATTTGCCTATTTGTTTAACTCGGGTGAAAGGTACCGTTTCATCCCTTGGTTAACAATTTACTATACTTTAAGCTCCAGTTTAGCTTATTGTGACGGAAGAGTAACTACGGAACCCTACACTGAGCGTGGCCCGACATGCTCTTGGCCGGTTATTTTAGATAATGTGACATTATTTATAGAAAATTAAATATATAGATAATGAATGTAGAAGAGACAAGATATTTTTATTGGTTTTTGAGATACGAGCAAAATACTGAAATATTATACCTTTCCTCCCTCCCCGTCGCCGGCTCGACCCACCCTCGGGGACTTTTAGTATATTTAATTATTTCAAAAAATAACTGTACCAATATGCAAAACTATACAAATTATTACCTGTTGCGGTCTGATTTTCTTAATTTCACCACGCTAGGCTTAGTGGTAATACCCGAATAGGCAAAAAAAGCTAAAATGACGACACTACGAGACTAACGGAAAATATGGGAATACTAGTTAGCATGACAATGTATGGTTAAAAGAAAACATCAGGTAAAAATATTTCTCTATTAGTTGGGTATATCTCCAGAACAGTGCAAATTAATATAATAACATTAATTTTATAAACATTTTCTATATCTATAATACTAGGGTAAAGTACAACAGTCATAGGTTATGTAGAGTATTAGCAACACGATGTATACAGTCACGTCTAAAAATATCGATGCGGACCAAGTGCCGAAAATAAGTCGACACTACCTTAATACTTGAGCAATAAGGTCGTGTATACATATTTTGGCACTTTGTCCGTATCGTGACTGTAGTCACGATCGGTATTTATGTATACACCGTGCTTTTATTGAATTCCGTTAACTTCGGGGTATGGGTAAGAACGTGTAAGGATACTAAATGCTTAATATTAATTTTTCTTTTTTAATAGATTTTTTTAATTTTAAGTTTGTTATTTTGTAATAACAAACTTAATTAAAAAAAATAAAGGCTGCATATAGTGTTGTTGTAGCACGGGCATTACATTTAACTCAACCAAACAATAAAAAAAATGTGACATATTAATATAATTTCGAACATCGATCGTCCGAGATTACCTAGGTACTTACGCTTAGTAGCAAATGTATAAACTCGTACTAAACACTAATCAATGTGTAAACAGGCTGTAAGGCAAGTGTACACCCTTGTAAGGGCCTTATCAGATAAAAATAAATTCTTGTTAATTAGAATACCGGTGTCTTTGAGAAAGTTACTTAATTTAAGCTCAGAAATGCACCCTTGAAATTAACGGAAAAAAACACTATGTTTAGTGTGACATTTGAAACACAATAATAATATTACGATGGTAAATTGTTATTGGTAGGTACAATTTTAAAACACAATTAAATACGTCTAACTGTACCTATGCATTATTTGTATAATAATTACAGACTACATCTATAAATTTAAATACAAATCATATTATTTTTTTATTACATAATTATAATAGTGTATGCATTTTACTGAAACACGAACCGAATGTAAACAGTCCAATATCTAAAAATAACTATGAATTTACGTCATTAGGGTACAGAAACCTACTGTAGGTAGACTACTATGTATGTTTTTTTATTTATAATTATGGCCTGGATGCGAGTCTATATACGAAAAACCATAAGCATTTTTAAATTGCAATTTACTAATTACGAATACCTGAAAGCCACCAGACTTCGCCCAATATAGTTAAAAATTTAGCAATCAATAATAATCTACTTGTAATAGGGCTGATTTAGACGGCACGCGAACTCGCATGCATTTTTAGTTACATTACGGACTATTGCGGTTACAAACAACTCGGCCGACCGATCAAATACCGCAATGTAATGATAATGACACTCGTATGCGAGTTCTTGTACCGTATAAATAAGCCCATAGTTAGTCATTTTGTCATTTAACACGTTCAAACTCCCAATCAATGTCAATATGGCAAAATTATTTGAGTGCTCTTATGTTAAGTTTACATGCCTGTGGAGACTTGGCAGGCGTCCACGACCACAAGCTCCAAGTCTGTACAATACAAACACTTGGACTGGCTCGAACGCCATTTACACCCTTGCGAGTGCGGCATTGTATTCCGGACGTAAACGTACCTTTACACTTTCCCAAAATGCATTCCACCTGGATCCCACAACATGTATTTTACATGCTTAAAGCCAGGGAAAGTGTTTATGATAATCATTAACTTGGCAGTCAATGATTAACTCTATACTACCCATGTCTTAAAAACTTCAATGCCAATTTACAATTTTTGGCGACTGATGTTATCAACCCTAGCTGTAAAACGATTATTTTATATTAAGACCGCACATGAAAAACAAAATTCTATAAGTACTTATAATTTTTTAAACTTTTGATTAACTAGGTATTTAACCCCATATCCATTTTTATTTCATAAGTAATTAATACACTTGAACGGGAAGATTAAAACAAATTAGTAAATACTATTACAGAAGTGATAAAGTTATTCAGACTTATTTTTTACTGTATATAAGATTTGGTTTGTCTGGTGGATCAAATAAAGAGCACTCACGAACACAGCATTGGCCCTGAAAAAGAGACATTTCAATATTAGGTAAATATTTATTCTGTAATCATAAAATTAATTAGATCCATCCCTTCTGACCTTCGAGCAACACCGGCTTCCGACACGTCGTTGCTCGAAGCTTCTGACAGATGTGAATCAAACTTTACCTTGTTTGTAATTTGACTGATTACCTATACTTACTACAATTACAGCTTTTTATTTATATAGATACTTAATCATAAATACTACAAAATATATTGTTGGCGGCGGAAAGAATTTCTTTAGTTTAAATTACTATATTACCATGGTCGCAATAAAGTATTATGATTATGATTATGATTATGACTGAGACTGTTCAAACCAGACATTAATATCTTAAGCCGAAAATAACTACAAACGATTTTATAACCAATAAAACCTTTTAAGGATTCCAGAGGATACAACGCGCAAGAGCAATTTAGGTGACAACAGCTCTAAGCTTATTCCCGACCTTGACCTGGCTACTCTTTAGCCCTACTGACTTTCTCTCTCGGCTGTAAATGTCTGCCTCAGGACATTTGGCACACTTGATCAAATAAGTCAAGTTTTAAACATCAATCCATAACTAGTGGCTCTGTGAGCTGTAGAACTCACAAGCGTAGCTTAAAACTCAATACATTAGTTGGGTTTTAAGCTCCGCCATTTTAAAAAAAATCCGAAAACTGAATCGACAATGTAGAGGAGAACATCCGGACATACGAAATCATGTTTGCCCAAGCTAAAACGGAGACCTTCGCTAACGCTCGCTCGGTCAATAATAAAAATGGTACTTACTGTCCCTCCTTGAAGTACTCCTTCAATGTGTTTGAAAACCTTTTAGAGTATTTGACAAATTCCCTTTTTCTTTGTTCTAGCACTTGTTTGCCGGGACCAGGGGTATATTGAGACACCTCATTGACAGCATCCAGAAGCTTCTTGATAGCTGATGCAATCTCTCTGTAACAAAAAGTGTATGTATAATATAGTTTTGTTAAATACAGGCTTCTTTTTCATATTATTTCCCCTCTGCCAAAAGTCTTTGCTCAGGGTACCTATCCATTAAAAACTACTTAATTAATTTTGATTTCTTTAATCTATTTCGTTGCGAAAAAAGCGCCGTTAAATTTTGGGTGTGATAAATGTATTGATATATCCAATTTACATAAAGATTGAATATTGTTTCACATTTAAATATTTGTTTGCTTCTCATTACAAAATCAATTTAAAGAAAATATTAGATTGCTTAGTGCAAACATTTTCCACATCTCATAGTTACATAGGATAAATGGTCTATTACTGGCCTGACCTTCCAATAACAGGACACCTTATACTAAAATGGCTAAAATAATCATCATCATCATTGGCCTTCGAGTCTATTACAGACTATACAAGCAGTGTCAGGCAGGGCGACAACGTTTTTCATGGCTGTGTAAGCCAATACGGGAGCGGCAAACACGCCCACAAGCCTGGCAGTTGTAGTTTGCCCCTGCCAAACAGGTGTCAGGCTGATGACGCTTGGCCCGCTTACTTGCGAGTGTCTTAAGGTGGTTCGACTAGGTTACCCAAAGCTTAAACCTCACTAGATGGCGCCACAATTGCAAATTTTGAGTTTGAATTTTTTTGTGGAGTAGTCTTGGTATTTCTATACTGTAAATTATGTTTAGCGCACTCTTTAAATAAATATTGAACTATTACAACAAACATTGAACACTTCATTGTACAAAAACTACCCCTTAATGTCGACAGAATGTTTCTTGACTCTATTTCTAAGTATCACTCACACATTCAAACAGTCTTACTGGGATCCTTGTAGTAGACAATTTGGCACTGCGTGAGTAGGCTTCAATAGCGTTGCGGTATGTACGTGGAAATACATGCAAGAGGATGTGGGTTCGAGACTCATTAATTTATTTTTGTTATCAGTATTATCAAGTACCTATTATTAATAAATTATTTTATGAGAAATATGAGCGTTTTCCATAAAAATATTAAAAATCTGATTCTCACACATCATGATATTTTTGGGTTCTTCCAACTCAGAATCACTAGCATAATCAATCCTCGTGCTAAAAAAACCCGAAAATTTGTATTGAAATTTTAGTTTTACACTGAAATTTCTTTCACACTAAAATGTGACGTAATGCTATGGATATTTTAGGATATCTTTTTTTAATGCTAAGGTGGAGAAGATTCTAAGTAGAATGAACCTAAGAAAGTCCAAATTTGTAAGTCAGATTTTCCGGTATTTTTTTCAATAAAAAAACGCTGTTTTGTTCTAAAATTAAAGCAATCACTTACTGCCCAGCCTTTAAAAAAGTAGGTACTATTTTACAGTAGAATTAAAACATTTTTTTACCATACATTTAATTAAATTACAGTGAGTTACAAAATTGCATGGCCTTCTATTTATAACCATTATAAAAAGAAATGAGATATTTACCATGTTTGTTTATATTATTGATTTCCCGATATTTTGACACAACTAGAAGTTTCACACAATGCCTAGAGATAGAAAATTATTTATTTATTTTATTTATTGTCAATTTCATTCAACGGATCACATCATATCCAATTTATGTGTTTATGTATTGCATTGTTTTCTACCTAGTTGGTTATTAAATTCTGTTACTGCAATAATCTTTATCTACATAAAATATACCAACGAAAGTTTAATAAAGTATATATTAAAATGAAGTACACAAAATCAGGAATTAAATATGACAATATCATTCAAAATCGCCTCCTCTGGCTTTGACACAGGCCCTCAAACGACGAGGCCAGTCATCAATAGCGGCACGCACGATTGTCATGTCTAATTCCGTCACTGTCTTAATTATGGCCCGCTTGAGGGAGTTAAGATTTGTGTGGGGTTTAGCACAGGCTTTTTCCTCAATAACCTGCTATATGGCATAATCCAGGGGCTTAAGGTCCGGGCTGGAGGACGGCCAGTCTTCGTGGGCAATAAAGTCAATTTTGTTCCTTCGAAACCAGGCTTGACTTGTTCTTGCCTTATGTGCAGGAGCTGAGTCCTGTTCAAAGATCCATGGCTGGTTTTGAAATAGGGTGTGTCTTAAGGGCTTCACTATTGGTTCGAGAACGGTTTCCAGTTTCCGGTTTTCACACCTTTTTCACAGAAATGAATCTGTGTTAGCCCTGAGTATGACACACCCAAAATCATGTTTGGCGGGTGCCCACATTTGTGCATCGCAATAGGGTTGTTTCCATCTACAAATCTTAGGGCATAATTGTATCCCAATAAATTCTTTTGGATTATAAGAACATGTTAAACTACTTTTAGGGGACCTGTAATGACCATATTTTTGTAAATATTGAATTTAAAATATCTTTTGGCACACGTCACGTGACCAAACTCGTAACGTCATTGAAGATTCTGATGACGTCACAACTCTCGGATTGACACTGTTGACAGTTAGGCGATTAACAACAAATGATAAATATCAGTTGACAGTTCGTATCTTCTACGTGTGTATGTAGTTATGTGTCAAACCATAAACTGTGACGTCACACAATTTTCAAAGAGCGTTTTGGGCGCGAAAGCATCTGTCAAAATATATTTTGTTAATTTAACATATTTAAAGCCGTTTTTAGTATAAAAGCTGAATTTTAAGGCAACTTTTAGTTAATATAGAAAGTAATACAAGCGTTTCAAAAAATTGGAATACGATTCTCTTTTAGGCCCCAATTCATTATAGATACGACGAGATAAGCGTTATGTGTGGTATATAATTATAGCTCACAAATCCACCACATTGTCATTTTTTATTTTTTCGGTAGCATTTGTTTTAACGGAAATAAAGAGGTTGCAAATCGAGTAACAGAACTTCAGAACAGATATCATTTGATATTTACCAGTCGCTTTTCGGTGAAGGAAAACATCGTGAGGAAACTGGACTAATCCCAACAAGGCTTAGTTTTACCCTCTGGGTTGGAAGGTCAGATGGCAGTGGCTTTCGTAAAAACTAGTGCCTACGCCAAATCTTGGGATTAGTTGTCAAAGCGGACCCCAAGCTCCATTGAGCCGTGGCAATATGCTGGGACAACGCTAGGAAGAAAGAAAGAAATCGAGTAACAGAACTTAGTAACCAACTAGGTATAATAGTTATGATGTAAATGTCCATATCATGTTGGAGTCATATATGTATTAGCCAACTAATTATTCAAGATCAATACACTTAGCTCCCTTAGGTATTCGCCTAAGTACAATCTCGGGCAAAATTGAGTTTTATAAAAGTGAACTAGTTTCTAGGTCATATTTTCTATGAATTGGTCATATTTTGTAGACTCCAATTACAGTTACACTTTTCTTGGTTTTTCGCGGACCAGAATATCGATGATTTTTGTAACTTGATTTAGACGTTGCTATCATTTTCAAACCAAAAACACATAAAATCACAATTCAGAACATGCGGCAGCGTTGTTTTCTATCAAGTACCTCAAGCACCAGGGCGGCTACCGGGAAAATCGAAATTCGTAAATTTCGGGCATTTTTCTCTGTCACTCTAATTACGTCTTAGTGAGAATAAAAGAGAAAGATCCCCGCAATTTGCGAATTTCGGTTTTCGCGGTAGGCCCCAGGTCCTGTCAAGTTTCAGCAGTGTTGCCAGGTGAGCGGAAGAGAATTATCGTATTTGAGTGTCAATATTATTGTACCGTTGAAAAAAATATCGTACGCCAATCAAAAAGGCAGCCCCTAAAAATGTCTAGCAAAATAAGCTTAAATTTCGAAATAATAATAAAAAAAATACAATTTTCGTCTAAATTGCGCAAAAAATCTGTTTATGTTTGTGTATTTTTGGGATAGACTCAAACGGTATACAGGAAATTGTGATATTTTAAACTTTAAACTTACATCAAGGAGCCGAACACCCAAAAGATACTAATTTTAGCCTATATCTGACAGAAAGTGTCATATTTTGCTTCAAGTTACTAGACTTTTAAGGTGGCATCATACAAGGGCTGAAATTATAGTACTTTAGTGTACGATAATGCTCTTTGGAACATTACGTCATACCGGGGCCCAAATTATCGTACATGTACGACAATTATCGTACGCCTGGTCACACTGAGTGTCAGTGTCGACAGAGTCAGCTAAAAACGCGTCAAACATCGCAACGTCGCGCCGATGGCCGCCCGAGGCATGGAGTGGCAACGTCGCAATGTATTTGTACACGACATTTGTCACACACACATGAGTAAAATTTATAAAAATATACCGTTGATTATTGCATGATTTCTGTATGAAACAAAGTTTTTCTATTAATTTAGCGCAAATGAATATTCGAAAGTAGATAGATGCGCAACTATTTATGTAATAATATTGTGTAATTAATTAAAAAATAGCGATTGTTTTTTGTATGAAAATCGAACCACCTTAAACCAATTTTTTTTAGTAGGGTTATTGTTATTGCGCTTGAAACCATCCAGGGCTAGTTTTCGTCCACTTGACGGAGTTGCTACAAAAATTGCGAAAAATTTGAAAATAAACCTCACAATTTTGGTCTTATTGTAATCCTTTATGTCTAAACAATAGATCTGTCTACATAAAATAGTACATTACGATACAAGTGCGAAAAATAGGAAATTCGAAACGAGTGGCGATAAATTAAAACACGACCGAAGGGAGTGTTTTAAATCGACACGAGTTGCGAATTACCTATTCGCACATGTATCGTACAACGTTTTACAGTACATATGGCCCTTTAAATGTTCGACACAGTAACGTAATATGCTACTTCTCGCACTAGTGCTATAAAGTAGCCCCATATGTACTGTAAATGATATTTCGCAAGAAGCGAATTAAAAATAAAACTATATTACTTGCAGCTTCGCATCCATGCCTTTCAGAGGTCATAAAATCAAGAAAAATAAAGTTCAGGCAGGATATGTTCATGGATAGTTTATGAACTGTTCTAGCTATTTTAAATTATGTTTTTAGCATGTATGTATATTTAGATGTATAATAAAACCAAAAGTAATTAGTTTAATGAAATCTTAGCGAAATTTAGTGGAGGAGAACTAACATACCAATTTTATAAAGTATTGAGTTGTCGTCCATGGACTGACAGAAGCCCAAATAGCTAGGTCAATTCTTGACAAATAATGATAAATTTACAATTAAAACTCCAAAAACTCAGAAAATTACCAATTTTATAAAGTATTGAGTTGTCGTCCATGGACTGACAGAAGCCCAAATAGGGAATGCAATAACTGGTCAAATCCTATAACTGTTTATATAATCAGTTATGACCAAAAAATTACTGATAATTGATAGATAATTTATCATTTTTTGTCAATTCTTGACAAATAATGATAAATTTACAATTAAAACTCCAAAAACTCAGAAAATTACCAAAATAAAGGTAAAGTGGAAGTATTCATTTCTTAACAATACACAAAATATAGCAGTTTTGCATATACCTTGGACATGACACTCAATGATTATTATAACATTTGAGAGTTTATAGCTATACATTTTATACTTTATTTGTTATTTAATTTCTTAGCCCAATATTATTTTGTTTCCTCTAACATACTTAATAGTTTCCAGGAATGTTTTTCTGTCTGTTATTTCATCAGGAATGCGGCTTAAAATTTTCTTCAATGCGGTAGATTTCTTGTTTAACTCTTGGAATGCCTCTTCAGACCTGTTCAGCCTTAGATCAGCACCTGTAATTTATTCAAATACCATAATTATACCTAAATCATTTAATGAAATTAAAAGTTGTAACTGTGTAGTATATATATTAAATACACAAATATTAAATAAAGTCTCAACAATTGAGTGCTATGTTCTAGACTTTAATCTCCAAACCAATATGGCATGATAAGTCCCTGTAAACATAACTTTGAATATATTCCAATAGTTTTTTTTTTATAAAATAAGAGACACTTCTATATTATAAAAAAATGCATTTATTTGAGACAACATGGTCCATATTTTGATAGCATGTCATAACTCTTCAAGTGGCATATGTCGTTTTTTAGTTATTGGAATTTTGATTTTATTTCAATTAATTTTGAAATTTAAATAACATAATTTGTCAGGAGCCTACCACTCCAAGGGTCAACAATAAAAAAGCTATAACCAAGGTATTGGTATTGGTACGAAAGAAAGTATTGTTTTGCTTCTGAACCTCAGGTTGGTATCTGGGGGCACGGCAGTGCCCCCACCAAGTCGAGCAAAAAAGCACGGCCGTACCATCCTTTTTACAATTGTCCTTTTACAAAGGCAATTTCCTCATGCACAAAACAGCCAGTTTAGATGTGCCTCGGCCGAGGCGGCACACTCGGACAAGGAAAATTCACGCACCGCCTCCGCCGAGGCACATCTACACTGGCCGTTTTGTGCGCGTGGAAGTTGTCTCGCGCATATGCTCGCTTTGTGTGAACCCGCCTATTCAGAATGAGATAATTCTAAATAGTTCTAAGGTCATGTCAAGGTACCTAATGTTGAAGCAGTTCTATGTTGTCTAGACAATGTTTTACCAATAATAAAATAGAAATAATACTTACATTCTGATTCCGTAAGAGCTCCCTGCAAACGCAGTAAGCTCTCATTCATATTGACAGGTATATCAGCTCTTCGCATTATCCCGGCCACCAAATCATAATTAAGCCCTGGCACAGCAGCCTCCGCCTTGGTAAGAGCTGCTCGTAATGTCTGAGACGCGCCCAAATCATATTTTTCCAACTGAAATATAAAACGTAGAAAACTATTTCGACAAGATAGAGGTACCTATGGTAGCCTTGAAGCTTATCAACATTAGTACCAGTGATTAGCATTATCGCATACGTTTTCATGGTACCTATCTAATTAATCAGTTTGTACAAACCTGAGTTAACACAGGACGAATAAGAACGGGCAAAACCAAAGAAGTGACAGGCAGTTCATCGCCCATTGTCATTGTGGCAAAGTTTAGGGTTTTAAGATGGGCGAGTACAACAGTGCTTTTTGTAGCACTCGTTGGGCAGGTAAATAGCAATATGCACAGGACACAAATAGAAAGTACAATAAACAATAGAAATAGCTTCACACCACATCACATACACAACTTGATTATTTCACAACTATTTGACAACACCTATTCTAATTCTTTTTTTTTTTTTTGGATTTTATGGCCTGGTTACGAGACCTTTAAGCCAACCTATTCTATTTCGATGCAATTCGATGTCATAAAAGTATTGCCAGTTCAATGATTATGCAAATTACAAGTGATTAAACGTCAATTTTCGACTTTTACACAATATAAATCAATTATTTAGGTATGTATGAAATACTTGGTATTGAGATTTGAAACATTACTATTATTCAGTTTAGCTAATTTCTATATGATAATAATTCCTTTTTTTTTTTCATGAACGCAACGCCTTTCAATAATTTTGACAGCTGTCAGATGGATTGTATTCCGTGATTTATCGGTGTATCTGGGGGCCTACCGCGAAAACCGAAATTTTCGCTTTTACTCTCACTAAGACGTAATTAGAGTGACAGAGAAAAATGTCCGCAATTGACGAACTCGATTTTCGCGGTTATAGCCCTAAGGGCCTACCGCGAACCACGTTCGACGTGTTGCCTCCCTGTCACACTTACGAACCAATTTAAAAGTGCTACAGAGAGGCAACAAGTCGAACGTGGTTCGCTGTAGGCCTTTTGAGGGCCTACCGCGAACATCGAAGTTCGCAAGTTGCGAACATCTTTCTCTATCACTCTAATTATGGGGGCGCCCATTGGAGTAAAAGAGAAAGATACCCGCAATTTAGAATAGATAAATAGATACATAGTGTATATATCTAAAAAAAACATACATGTAAAATAAAATGTCCATTGTCAAAATTGTTATATTTCATTAAATCATTATCTTTAAACTGGTAACCACGATATAGGTTTAAGGGCCCTCCACACTCGTGCGTGAATCGAGGCGCGAAGCCGTGAACGCGAGTGTGGATGACCCTCGCGTCGATTTCGCAGATTGTTCACGCCTTCGCGCCTTATTCCCCGTTTTTTGTTGGTATTTGGCCCGCGTCAAAGGAGACGTGAAGCGCGAACTTGCAAGACTCCACACTCGCGACCGCTTCGCGCCGCGATTCGCTCACGAGTCGGTTAATCTGAACTGTCATAACCTTCTATGGTGGCTACTTGTACTATGTGTGCGAAGTTGATCAACCAAAAATCAATTTAACAGTTCCCGGTTTGAATCAGTGCCTTGCCGCAAACTAACCATTCGGCGCCATCTTGCCGCGAACCAAACTGCGAAATCGCCGTGAAGTTGTGCGAGTGTGGAGTCTACGTCAACGTCGCGGTATGTTCGCTCCGCGAAGTCGCGCCGTGATTCAGGCGCATAGTCTGGAGGAGGCTTGTCCTTCTATGGCGGCTACTTGGTTATATTGGGTGCGAACTTGATCAACCAAAAATCAATTTGATAGTTCCCAGTATGAATCAGTGCCTTGCCGCAAACTAAATCCGATCAGTTGACGCTTCGGTGCCATCTTGCCGCGAACCAAACTGCGAAATCGCCGTGAAGTTGTGCGAGTGTGGAGTCTACGTCAACGTCGCGGTATGTTCGCTCCGCGAAGACGCGCCGCGATTCACGCGCATAGTCTGGAGAGGGCTTTAGACTAGTGTGGAGACCATCGTTAATCTTAGGCTTTAATCTTAAGATTTTAAACCTTTACTGTAAAAAGAATATCCTGTGGTTGCAACGTAAAATTGAAATTGATATTTTTATTAATATTATATTATATTATTTGCGAACTTCGGCATTTGCGGTAAGCCCTCTGGTTGAGTATGGGTTGAGTGTACAATAGTACAAATCATGATCAGGGGTCTTTTTTAATTTATTTTGGTAATTCAAATTTGCAGATTTTGCTTTCAAACATAAACAAATTAAGAGAGCCATTTAATACTAGTTACTTTGCTCGTAGTCCATGAGTCGTCAAAATGATAAAATTTGAGTTCAAATCGGACTCAATTTATCGGATTGACATCTGACGTGTTCACCAGTTTCAGTTTCACTCTTGACTTGACATTTGGGCAGGGTGCTAAAAACTAAGTGAAGTTTATACTGTTCCTTTAATATGTTATATTATATTATTATTGTTTAATTAATCTCAATAATAACATACTTGAAGTCTAAGAGAAGAGAAATCATGGCTAAAAATACCTCCAGTTCAGCTTTTCGAAAAATAGACATCGATCAATACAATGAAGACAACTTCAAAGAGGATGAAGCCGAGCAAGCTATGCCCGCCGGCCCCGATGAGGGGGAAGTCAGTGCATTATTGAATCAATATCCTTTTCAAATAACGCAAATGTATAACAACAAATTTCACCTGAATAATTGTTTTAAGACGCGTGTCCATATAGCTTCCATTTGTTTATCTTTTACTCTGAAGTGGCTATGAATCATCATTAGATTTCCTTATGCTTATTCTGAATAACAAAAGCTCACTAATATAATCAATGTTACGCCCCATGAAACAATTATTTTATATGTCATTAGTTTAAGTCATTCAGGTTCTGTATGTCGAGTTTGTTTCTATGGTGTATTCCCATAATTATAATAAATGGGCACAAAAATGTTGTATTAGTATGGGGTAAAATATTCAAAGCTTTAACTCTAGTTCCATTTAAACCTTTTATGTTCATGGTAGGTTTCAGCACTTAGGCTTACAGTTCCATAGCAATTCATTTAAGGCAGGCTGCTATGCCATGACCAGTGCTACATTATTGATAACATGGGTAGATAGCAAAAATGCATGTAAAGGCAAAACAAAAACATGTTGGGATTAGCGCTATAATATGGATTAATTCATAAAAAGAGTCAATTAGGTTAGAGAACTGACATTAAAATAAGTATAATGTTAATTTACAATTTTATAAAAAAAAAGTATTCCATAACTCATAATATACAGGAAAATACAATGAAGCACTCAAAACAGTTTTGGACAATGCCCCATTAGGGTCTTCCAATCAACAAGTAAAGGTAAGTAAAGCTTCAATCTGTTTTTGCAAAAATTATAAAATATGTCACATGGATAGGAACATATTAAAGGAAAATGTTATTTCCTGATATAACAACTAGTGGAAGCACATATTCAACTGGAATGTGTGAGAGGAAAAAAAGAGGACTATCCAACAAGACACTATTTATATTATATTTGATAATAGAAAATTATAATTTGAAATTACTTCCTGAACTGTCCACTGAAACTAATAAAGCATTATGTTAATATTTTGGTTTGTATATTTCAGGACAATGCCCTTACACTCACATTAAAAGTGTTGCTCGCCATTAAATCTGCACAAATTGAAGATGCCGTAGCAAACCTATCCCAGGACGACATTGACATACTGATGAAATACATCTACAGGGGCTTCGAGTACCCATCTGAGGGATCTAGTGGGCATTTGCTCCTTTGGCATGAGAAAGTTTACAATGTGGGTGGCACTGGCTCCATAGTGAGAGTCCTGTCCGACCGTATGAGAGTTTAGACCAAAAAAACTCCTAATACCTATCATTCCACATGGTAAAATTTTTCAGCTGATATTAAATTTTAATTAAATATTATTGCCCCTCTACCAAAGGTTCTAAAGTAGGGTCATGGCACACTGCGTTGCGTCCAATTCACACGTCACTGAAGTTTGAGCAAGACAATGCTATGCGCGTATTATAGCAACATACCGCTTGCACGTCGCTCGTGCGAATCGGACGCAGTGTACCATCCCCCATAACAGCCATAAAAAAACTTGCATTTGTCACATTGTTAAATTCCCTGCCAAAGCGATGGCACTTGACCATGGCGTACCATATCTATACCTACTTCGTTTCCCCAGTGGTTATTAATTTTAATAATATCATTAATTGTCACTAATTAGACAGTGAAGTAAATTACATGAGATCTTGCGATTATCTAAATTCTATTTAGATTGGTAATTAATTATTTGTCAACTCCTGATTACTGATGGAATATATTTCACCGTGTATATGTGTATATTATACATTCTTAATAAATTAAATTATGTCTTTTATTTGAGTTTTGTATCAATAACTTGGACACTTAATCTATTCATGGCCAAGACCCGTCAAGCGTACACAATACGCCGGTCCACCATACAAACAGTTTTTAGCTAAAACATATGACTCAGCTTATGGGTATCTGGCCTGGCGCGCACGGTAAATAAACCGCCGCTTATGAAGCCGGCCAGTTGAATCACATTATGCAACATTTTTACTAACCAACAATTTCTGGGCCTATCAAAAAAAGATGTAGGAATGAACATTTTTATTTTTTACATATGTAACTTGCTGTGTTTCTTGTTGTTTTATGGGCCAAATCTCAATTTGACCCATTTCCCTTGCCTTACCCCTCACACAAAACAAAATAACCGCGAAAATTGAAGTTCATCAATTGCGGGCGTTTTTCTCTGTCACTCTTATTACGTCTTAGTGAGAGTAAAAGAGAAAGATCCCCGCAATTTGCGAATTTCGGTTTTTGCGGTAGGCCTCCAGGTATTAGGATGTGTAAGCAAGAACGAATATCGACATTCGGATATCGTTAGTGTTGTGTGTCGACAGAGTAACATCCCTAGTGCGCAAAATGTTCAAGTCAATAAACAAGACCAAGTGCGAGTAGTTCGAAAAACTCGCGCGGCTAGAAGATATTAGCCAGTCTTCTTCGAGACCACGGGGACAACGCCGTCCGGGAGAACGTCGGACGTAAAACATAGTGATTATATGCTCTTTGGTCGGACGTAAACATAAAACTTAATACGCGATTAAGTCCCGTTTATATTAGTTAATAATTTATACATGGAGATATAAAGGAGCTAAGAGTGACAAAGAAAGATGCTCGCAATTTGCGAACTTCGGCGTTCGCGGTAGGCTCGACTCTAACAAGCTCCATAAGACCATCGTAAGAAAAAGAGAATATGTTTCTCTCTAATCTCTATTACGCTC
Source organism: Cydia pomonella (assembly GCF_033807575.1). Lineage (NCBI taxonomy): Eukaryota > Metazoa > Arthropoda > Insecta > Lepidoptera > Tortricidae > Cydia > Cydia pomonella. Next base: position 10,415,543 of record NC_084707.1, read on the forward strand.
CATTGACAAGCGCCTTGCTTAAAAACTATAATAAACGGGCAGAGCGGACCACGACCCTGGGCCTGTTAGCATATCTGTCTCTCGCTCTCTTACTCATACCTGTGTTCTTGACAGAAGTTACGGCGGACCACCTTCCTCACGATCGATCATGGTGGCGGTCCGGTACGCCTATCAGTAACAGCTTTTAGGACGACTAAATTAAGTAAGATTTTGTGAAGCGTTTTACAAAAGAGAATACTTAAACTATATTCATCTCTTTTCAGGGGCCATAATACTAGCACAGCAAAAAGACAGTAAGATTCTCTCTGACTATGCATGAATGAGAAAAGATCTTGGCCAAACTATATATTCCACGTTATCCTAATATCCCAGATACATATAACTCATGGTCTAGGGTGACCATGAGTTATATGTATGTATTAGAAAGATATGCAACGGCCCACCTTGACTTCTCATGTGGACACACTTTTTGGCCAATGTACCCTATCCGGATATTCGTATAAGTCCGTGATGTACATAGTTATGTGTCAAACCGTAAACTGTGACGTCACACAATTTTCAAAGAGCATTTTGGGCGCGAAAGCATGTGTCAAAATATATTATGTTAATTTAAAATATTTAAAGCCGTTTTTAGGGTAAAAGTTGAATTTTAGGGCAACGTTTGGTTAATATAGAACGTATTACAAGCGTTTCAAAAAATTGGGAACAACCCTATTGTAGAATGCGGATCGTTATGAAGTTTTTGAAAAAAAAAACTTAATCTTCATTGAACACATACGTTTTACTCATCTATAAATTACATGTAGGTAGAACTGTCGTTCGCAAACTCGTAGTAGGAACGTTTGCGAACAAAATACACATTTAACATTTCAGGTCACAATCATACCTATTTGACGTATAACACTTACACATGTAGCAACAATTATTATTATTAAATTACATAACATACAACACTCGCAGCAAAACAACATTCCTACCTGACTTAAATAACTGATCTGTGGGAATTATTCATCGTACTATCAAAAACATGAACCAATGGCGTTACTAGGTACTATTTCCCATGAAAGGGCTTCACTGCGTTATACTGTTTTGATTCATCATAATTATGCCCATCTTCGCCTGCATATGAATGATGTCCTTCGTTGGGAGCGCCGTAAGAGTTGCCTGGAGCGCCTTGGGAATATTCATTTTCGAGCGCCGACACATGCTGATTGTTTCCATAGTTGAATCCATCCCCGACGTGTATGTGTTCTGTTAATGGTGCGAACGAGTGTTCGTGTCCTGAAGGCGCGTCGTAAGCCGGGGCTTGTTCCGCTTGGTAATCATCATGGGGTTTCGCTCATGGTGCGGTCTGAGCTCTACGGTCCTCTCCTTAGGCAGCTGAATAACATGCGGCACATGCACGGGATATGGTTTATTGACATGCACTGGGTACGGCACTTTCTCTATCACCTTCACCGGGTATGGCACTGGAATCTTTACCGCGATAGTTTTGGTTATCTTTATTACTTTGACAGGCGTTTCGTGTGTTTCCGTGTGTTGTCCCAAGTCCTGTAGTTCTGTTTCGTAGTTTTCCACTAGGATTACATGGGTGTGCTGAGAGGCGAAGGTGAAGTATGCGCAACATAGTAGAATTAAAATTTTCTGAAAAAAAAAAACAATGTTTATGGTATTTGACTTTTATTCTTAAATGTTTCAAGATCGCGAAAGCTTCTATATACACTTATCACAAATCGTTGCCTATATAAGGTATGTACAGGGTGAAATTTTAATCGCCAACCATACTATGCGTAGTGACTTTGTAGGTCATAATGAGCAACTTTTATTATGGGACCAATGCCAACCACCAATGCAAACCAAATAAAATTTGGTTGTTTCATATTTTCCGGCTGATATCTATGGGACAGCCAATTTTTTCGTGATTTCGGGATTGGTCCCATAATAAAAGTTGTTCAGTATGACCTACAAAGTCACTACGCAGAGTATGGCTGATGGTTAATGCGAACCTTTGTTCCAATGCCCTTTGTGTATAGTTAACAAAAAAATAACACATTGTATTGGATAGGGGGGGGGGGGGGGAGGTGCTGAAAATATCACCATGGTTTCAAAAACTAACCAAAAACGTGTGACGTGATTAATGGACAACCCCAAAGCGGAAAAAAACTTTATATCGGCTACTGGGTTAAAATCTAGTCCGTCTTACAAAGTCCTTACATCATTTACCTACTACTGTTACGAGACCGCGCTGCATTACTAGTAGAGTGGTGACATTACGTCATTGACCACAACGGGTGATACAGAACAAAAATTTCGTTGATAAACAGATTAGCTAATGTATGTTTACATCACCTGAGTTGTAAATTTGTGATGGTTGCGTGTGAAACAAATTTTTAAACTGGAAAAGGAGGGAACAGATAACCTGACACAAAACAAATAAGGCCGTAGACTAAAAAACGAAAGCATTCGTATAGTATCACACATTTGATACTTTCTAAGGTTTCTAATTCCTTGTAGCTATGCTTAGGCAGGAAAATGCCCGTGTTCTCAAAATACTTTATCAATTAGATAAAGAAAAGGTACTTATATTGTTTGATAATACAATTATAACTCATCATAAATTTTTTGAGGTACAATTTATTTGTACGTGACGTATCAGAAAAACTATTTAGCTTAGCAGCCCTGCATGCTTATTTTAATAGCTTTGCTGACTGTACATATTTTAGGAATACTGGCAATAAAAAAAATTGTAAGGCGAGCGTTTATATAATTTTAATACGAGAAATGTTTCCCGCTAGAATTATATACGACTTTCAATGTGCCATCAGTGGAAAAGATGTTTATACCAGGCTTCAAATATTATCCTATAATGAAGTTCAGTTCTCGTGCGACAGATTTATAAATTCGTTTCTTTCATATTAATCTTACGGTTGATAATCGAGAAGGAGGTTCTTTTAACAGCGACTCTAAACTCTAAAATCACAGCTGTGTGCTCAATAATAATAAGTTCCAAAAAGTCTCATATCAGCCGATTCAGCAACCTTACAAATGAAATGAGTCAAGTAAAACATATCCTACATTCACAGACACATATACCTACGTCAGAAACCATGAATCTAAACACATACCTAACTACCCCACAAACGCCACGCAAAATCACTGGGGCCCAAATTGACATACTTTTAAAGTGCCTGAAGAAAAACGGGCAGTGTACTTTTCAGGATGATCTTATCTTTTTTTTAAAGATAAGAAGTAAAGGAAATTTACGCAATGCCAGAAATAGTTAAGAAACAAAATAAATAAATATTATGGGACAATATTATACAAATCGACTTAGTCCCACAGTAAGCTGAATAAGGCTTGTGTTGAGGGTACTACGAGTAGATAGTCTACTAGACGGTGATATAATATGTAGCTGTTGCCCGCGACTTCGTATGCGTGGAATTAGTAATTTGGGTAGCTTATTTTCTATCCAATCTGCCTTTTGATGATTTCCCTTACAAACATCCTTATTTAAGAGAAAAAAATGGCAGTCATTTAATTTGATCATCTATCATTTTATATGCTTACATCAATTATCAGGCATTCACCCCGCTTTTCACCCTCTTAAGGGATGATTTCCGGGATAAATCTATCCTATTATGTTCCTCCCTGGGTCTTAAGAGTCATTTAAAAACTACGTCACACTACGTGTTGGATTGTAAAGAAACTTTGCACATACAATGACATGAGGTATATCTATAGTCCTGTAATTAGTTTATATAGCTACAGTTTATAAAACAAATGAAATAGAGCTAAAACAAGTTTTGTATGAAAAACTTAAATTCGCTGTATTTTTTAACTAAGGTATTGTAACTAGGTATTGTATCTTAATAATAATAATAAAATAATAATAATTCAGCCTATATACGTCCCACTGCTGGGCACAGGCCTCCTCTCATGCGCGAGAGGGCTCGGGCTATAGTCCCCACGCTAGCCCAATGCGGCTTGGGGACTTCACATACACCTTTGAATTTCTTCGCAGATGTATGCAGGTTTCCTCACGATGTTTTCCTTCACCGAAAAGCTAGTGGTAAATATCAAATGATATTTCGTACATAAGTTCCGAAAAACTCATTGGTACGAGCCAGGATTTGAACCCACGACCTCCGGATTGAAAGTCGGACGTCATATCCACTCGGCCACCACCGCTTACCGCACGCACCGCTTATTGTATCTTAAGTTACATAAACTAATTACATGGCTACATATCCTACCATATACTATTGTAAGTACAAATTAAGTTTCAGAGCAATCCCGCAATTCGTTTTAAAATGAGAACGTAACTACGTTTGTATGGACTACTTATACCAAATTTAAACTAAATCAGTTCAGCGGTTTAAGCGTGAACAGGTAACATATAGGACAGACTGACACACTTTCACATTTATGATATTAGTATGAATAGTTATAATATAAATACTTATATTACTTATATACATAGAAAACATCCAAAACTCAGGCACACATATTTGTGATAAACACATAGATTAATGCCCTTGCCAGGATTACATGGAACCTCCTGCTTCGTAGACAGGGGCACTACACTCACTACCAGCCACTACCGACTAGGCTAGGAGGCCGAACAGGAATTATAAAAGAAAATGTTACATAGGTTCTTAAGATAATAGGAGCTTTCAGTATGATCTAAGTACTACTGGTTCAACTGAGGGATAGATACGAAATTACGAACTCCAGAGCAGCATGGAGATTGATCTGATTGACTTAGTAAACTGGCCAATGATATAACTTCGTATTTTTTTATTTATGTCTACAAATAATCAAAGTACCTATGTTTTATATATGACACGACACCTATCTAACTAGAGCAAATAAAGTGAATAAACCACCTAACGTTACGTAATAAATTGAGAAAGATATTATGAATTACGCGAGGAAGTTGCGACAATGGGGTGCACCGCCGCGATCGGCGCGGCGCTGCGGAACTAGCAATGAGTGACCGACGCCGAAGAAAGTAAACGCAGCCGCTGCAGTCCGCCGCTCGCCACAGAGAACGCGCCAATATATAAGCCAATCATTACTTTTATTGCCACTCTGCAGTTTCGGAGGAGCTTGGACGTACGCTCGCGAAAGTCAAAATGACGGTTAGTAAATTATTAAACTTATTTACTTTAACTCGGGTTCATTTCATCATTTAATAGTCAAGTTTCCACGTGAAATTATTTAAGTAGGTAAGTAAGTAGCTTATTTTGAAATAGGTATCTACACCTCAAGAACATATAAAGTTATCAGTCAACGTAGGTAGGTACCGTAAAATTTGCTTACTTTGGTCCAGAATTTGCACCAAAATACGAAATTTAAATTTATTAGGCGGCATTAATTTATTACGTAAGACGGTTTTTGCCAGATTTTAACCTCCATATTTATTACGTTAGAATCTAAAAGAAAAATTAATAGAGTCAGACCAAGCAAGTCTGCAATGTTTTTTCAGCACACGCGGTGTATATAAGTGTTATTTTAAACGTCAAACTTCTATGACATTATGACGTATAAATAACACTTGCAATGCATGTGCTATCAAAATCGTTGCAGACTTGTCTTGGTCTGACTCTACCAATTAGGTTTTATTTTTATTTTCCAAGACGTTTGTTTTGTACCTGCAGAATCCCCCCTCCCCCCACCCTTCGCCCCTAAATCGCCTTACGTGATAAGTAATAAATGAATATGGTATTGTACGGGTCGTACATCTGAGCTAACATATACCTATGTACATACATATGCCAATTTAAAGTAGGCCATTATTGAACAATGAGACTGTGATATACATAGTTTTAATGTATACATATACCTCGTTTGTATGGTATATAGAGACCATGAGGGAGCCCAATTACCCAGTGCGGAGCAAAATAGACGCATTTTACTACTACTTGTACTTACTTCTCCTTTCGTGGAGTAGCTACAAGCTTTCTTATTAGACTTAGCAAATAATAAATCTTAACATATACAGGATGAAATTTTAACCATCAGCCATACTCGGCGTAGTGACTTTGTAGGTCATACTGAACAACTTTTATTATGGGACCTATCCCGAAATCACGAAAAAAATTGACTGTCCCATAGATATCAGCCGGAAAATATGAAACAACCAAATTTTATTTCGCAATTTCGGCATTGGTCCCATAATAAAAGTTGCTCATTATGACCTACAAAGTCACTACGCATAGTATGGTTGGCGATTAAAATTTCACCCTGTACATACCTTATATAGGTAACGATTTGTGATAAGTGTAGAAGCTTTCGCGATCTTGAAACATTTAAGAATAAAAGTCAAATACCATAAACATTGTTTTTTTTTTTCAGAAAATTTTAATTCTACTGTGTTGTGCATACTTCACCTTCGCCTCTCAGCACACCCATGTAATCCCAGTGGAAAACTACGAAACAGAACTACAGGACTTGGGACAACACACGGAATCACACGAAACGCCCGTCAAAGTAATAAAGATAACCAAAACTATCGCGGTAAAGATTCCAGTGCCATACCCGGTGAAGGTGATAGAGAAAGTGCCGTACCCAGTGCATGTCAATAAACCATATCCCGTGCATGTGCCGCATGTTATTCAGCTGCCTAAGGAGAGGACCGTAAAGCTAGGACCGCACCATGAGCAAGGCGAAGCGAAACCCCAAGATGATTACCAAGCGGAACAAGCCCCGGCTTACGACGCGCCTTCAGGACACGAACACTCGTTCGCACCATTAACAGAACATATACACGTCGGGGATGGATTTAACTATGGAAACAATCAGCATGTGTCGGCGCTCGGAAATGACTATTCCCAAGGCGCTCCAGGCAACTCTTACGGCGCTCCCAACGAAGGACATCATTCATATGCAGGCGAAGATGGGCATAATTATGACGAATCAAAACAGTATAACGCAGTGAAGCCCTTTCATGGGAAATAGTACCTAGTAACGCCATTGGTTCATGTTTTTGATAGTACGATGAATAATTCCCACAGATCAGTTATTTAAGTCAGGTAGGAATGTTGTTTTGCTGCGAGTGTTGTATGTTATGTAATTTAATAATAATAATTGTTGCTACATGTGTAAGTGTTATACGTCAAATAGGTATGATTGTGACCTGAAATGTTAAATGTGTATTTTGTTCGCAAACGTTCCTACTACGAGTTTGCGAACGACAGTTCTACCTACATGTAATTTATAGATGAGTAAAACGTATGTGTTCAATGAAGATTAAGTTTTTTTTTTCAAAAACTTCATAACGATCCGCATTCTACAATAGGGTTGTTCCCAATTTTTTGAAACGCTTGTAATACGTTCTATATTAACCAAACGTTGCCCTAAAATTCAACTTTTACCCTAAAAACGGCTTTAAATATTTTAAATTAACATAATATATTTTGACACATGCTTTCGCGCCCAAAATGCTCTTTGAAAATTGTGTGACGTCACAGTTTACGGTTTGACACATAACTATGTACATCACGGACTTATACGAATATCCGGATAGGGTACATTGGCCAAAAAGTGTGTCCACATGAGAAGTCAAGGTGGGCCGTTGCATATCTTTCTAATACATATAACTCATGGTCACCCTAGACCATGAGTTATATGTATCTGGGATATTAGGATAACGTGGAATATATAGTTTGGCCAAGATCTTTTCTCATTCATGCATAGTCAGAGAGAATCTTACTGTCTTTTTGCTGTGCTAGTATTATGGCCCCTGAAAAGAGATGGATATAGTTTAAGTATTCTCTTTTGTAAAACGCTTCACAAAATCTTACTTAATTTAGTCGTCCTAAAAGCTGTTACTGATAGGCGTACCGGACCGCCACCATGATCGATCGTGAGGAAGGTGGTCCGCCGTAACTTCTGTCAAGAACAGGTATGAGTAAGAGAGCGACAGAGACAGATATGCTGACAGGCCCAGGGTCGTGGTCCGCTCTGCCCGTTTATTATAGTTTTTAAGCAAGGCGCTTGTCAATGGAGCGTAATAGAGATTAGAGAGAAACATATTCTCTTTTTCTTACGATAGTATTATGGAGCTTGTTAGAGTCGAGCCTACCGCGAACGCCGAAGTTCGCAAATTGCGAGCATCTTTCTCTGTCACTCTTAGCTCCTTTATATCTCCATGTATAAATTATTAACTAATATAAACGGGACTTAATCGCGTATTAAGTTTTATGTTTACCTCCGACGTTCTCCCGGACGGCGTTGTCCCCGTGGTCTCGAAGAAGACTGGCTAAAGTTGATATCAATATCTTCTAGCCGCGCGAGTTTTTCGAACTACTCGCACTTGGTCTTGTTTATTGACTTGAAAATTTTGCGCACTAGGGATGTTACTCTGTCGACACACAACACTAACGATATCCGATTTTTCGAATGTCGATATTCGTTCTCGCTTACACATCCTAATAACTGGAGGCCTACCGCAAAAATCGAAATTCGCAAATTGCGGGGATCTTTCTCTTTTACTCTCACTAAGACGTAATAAGAGTGACAGAGAAAAACGCCCGCAATTGATGAACTTCAATTTTCGCGGTTATAGCCCTGGATTCCATGTGGATGAGATTTATATTTTCTAATTAAAATACTTAAGGTGTTACGATGCCGGACATATGTTTAAAAATTAATAACTGGCGGTCGTTAGCCACCTCTGTCGAACTCAAAAATGCATGGTCACGATTTTTCATTTGTAGTCTGCCTCTTTCGCACTCATGGAATGTTCATATGCGTGATGGCTTACGTGTTGCACACTTTAACTATCTTTAATTCTTTAAGCGTCATCTACGCATCGTAGATCTGTAATTGCAACTAGTTTTTAAATTTGCCGCCTTTTTCTACTGACGGAAATGTGTGTCCAACCTATATCGAATCGATTACGTATATATAAATAGTTAGTAAAACCGTTTCAGTATTCAAATATAATGTATAAACGTAACTCTGGAAGGTTTAAGGACTTTTGATTTCAATTTTGGCAATTAATTATTTTGTAATAGCTATCATTCCACCAATTTAATCATGCTGAAATATTTACCTAATTAGATCAACTTACTTAAGTACTTAATAAGAATTGTGTAAAACTGATTCACATCGTGCCGACATCATGGTCACCCTAATGAGTTTGACAATTATCGTCTTGTATTTTTATCGTAAAGGGTCTAGCAGGCTAAGCGAACAAGAAGTGCCCCCAACGGCGGATTTTGTCGATATTTCTGGTAGTGTACTGTTAGGTCCTAAGGACCCTCCATGCTTAACATCAGACCTCGATTCTCTTTTGTTTGCGAGTTATTCAGGATAACGTAAAATAATTAGGGTATCATTGAAAGTGTCATATTTTATAAACGATTCAAGTTACGTGAACCAAACAAAATTATATTTGATAACAATAAAAAAAACTACAAAATGCATATTTTTTACCAACATCCTGTCCTTAAACTTCATTGCAAAAAATAAAAATATTTTTTTCCTTCCAATTTTTTTTTTACTTCTCGCGGATGTACACCTCCAAAAAAAATATGCATGAGTAGCTACTAATTCCCACTACATACACATATAAAAATATTTGCACAAATGTTCGTGCTTCATGTCAAAAAAAAACGATTCTCCAATAAGTAGTCACTGGCATTATATGTACAGATAGAAGTACCAGTGCAGTTTGAAGATTAGTGTGTAGGTATACAAACTCTTCTAATAAATCTATTTGGAGTGCATCAACGATGACGTGTCAGCTTTGATAACATCTGACACATAATGGCATCAACTTCTGCGAGTACATGCACAACAATTGGCGATGCTGGCTCTTAGTCTGCAACCTACTGCTTTATGTTTATTTATTATTTATTTATTTACACACTAAAAGTCGACACTTACCACACAATAAATCATTTATGCAAATTAACATATTACTGCATTTGCTATATAAATCAGCCTCTTGCTCTGTTTCTATGCATTTTTGTTTCCCACGGATATTTTTTTAATGTTTTTTTACAAGACTTGCATTTAATGTTTTCCATTTTCCACTACAAAATACAAAAAACAAATGCAGATAATATTATGTGTCAGATGTTATCAAAGCTGACACGTCATCGTTGATGCACTCCAAATAGGTTTATTAGAAGAGTTTGTATACCTACACACTAATCTTCAAACTGCACTGGTACTTCTATCTGTACATATAATGCCAGTGACTACTTATTGGAGAATCGTTTTTTTATTGACATGAAGCACGAACATTTGTGCAAATATTTTTATATGTGTATGTAGTGGGAATTAGTGGCTACTCATGCATATTTTTTTTGGAGGTGTACCTCCGCGAAAAGTAAAAAAAAAATTGGAAGGAAAAAAATATTTTTATTTTTTGCAATGAAGTTTAAGGACAGGATGCTGGTAAAAAATATACATTTTGTAGTTTTTTTTATTGTTATCAAACATAATTTTGTTCGGTTCACGTAACTTGAATCGTTTATAAAATATGACACTTTCAATGATACCCTAATTATTTAACGTTATCCTGAATAACTCGCAAACAAAAGAGAATCGAGGTCTGATGTTAAGCATGGAGGGTCCTTAGGACCTAACAGTACACTACCAGAAATATCGACAGAATCCGTCGTTGGGGGCACTTCTTGTTCGCTTAGCCTGCTAGACCCTTTGAATGATTGTGGTTCACCTGTGAAAATATATACCACAATCAGCAAAACTTTCACTTCTACAACCTGTTCACACAACATGTTTTACTATTTTTTAAAATATTTCCCATTTAAATTAAAAGTCATCTAGAGTTTGCATGTTCTGTCTGGAAACCATCTCACGCTATTCATAATAATAGAATTGAAAGGTTACAAAAGAAATTTATCAAATCACTCGCGTTTAGGACTGGGCAAATTTACACTAACTATACGGATACATGTACACGTTTTAAGATGCAAAAACTAAGTGACCGCCGTGATGCTGTAGACTCTGTCTTGCTTTTCAAAATTATTCACTCAGTACTAGATGCCCCTAAATTGCTTCATAAAATATGCTAGTAATGCATTTATTAAGCGTGTTTGTAAACTTTTTAATAATAATGAAAAACTCACAGATGTGGATATATTTAACTGTACAACTACTTTACTGAAAAAAGCATTCACATGATATGTATTAAGAATACCTAAATAAGCATATTTTTTCTAATAATTGAGATATATGCATCTTTGGTTGTTATTTAGCTTAAATTTCACATGACTTTGATGTTCACTTTTATTTTTAGGTGTTAATCAACTTGTACTGTATATAGGCAAGCTGTAGATATTTGTTTAAAGTATTGTAAAAATTGTTTGCATTTATATACGATATTTTTGTATTCAAAAAGTGCATTAGCTTCGTATTTTGATATGTAAATTAAGGAAACTATAGGTCAATTTACTGCTGCTTAATCTACTGTTCAATGTTATTGAATGACTGTTTGTTTCTGAATAAAAGAAAAAAAAAATGCTTTTTCACGTCAGCAGCTGGAACAAGGGTAATTTGCTGCTTAAAAACAGTGAGCAAAATCGCATTTTGCTCACTGAGTGAGACAAAATAAAATTCAAGTGACCTTCATATTCGAATGTCATTTCAACGTGCGGGGCCTAATACAAGTTCGAAGTATTTGGATTCTATTGTCTTTGTCCCTTTCTCGTCATTAGCAAAAAGAAAGAGAAAAAAAATGCATATGTAATTCAACGGTATATTGACGGTTTATAATAGACCCCTTGTTAGGTTAGTTCATATTGTATCTTTCGCGCCTGTACCGAAAAGGCAGTGCATTAAATGGTTATAACGCGAGCGCACGTCTTTTATTTATCACAGTGGCGACGCCCGGGTTTTTTTTTTTTAAAGTACTCACGCGATATAGACGATCATAATGAATTCGACGATCGGAAATTTACCTGTTTTTGAAGTCGGCAATGACTGGAAGGTGTTTAAGGAAAGATTAAGCATCTGGCTCAGTGCAAACGCAATAATTAAAACAGAAACGGGGGTCGATCGTCAACGCGCCGTGTTGCTAAGTGCACTCAACGAGTCCGCGTATAAATTGGTACGCGAACTAATTTCACCGAAGACGCTGGAAGAGCTGTCTTATGAAGAAATTGTGGAAGAGGTGGACAAACATTTGTTGCCAAAAAAGTCGCTTTTTGCAGAAAGACACAATTTCCACAGGGCCATTCAACAAAGTGACGAAGATTTAACTCAGTGGGCTGCAAGAGTTCGTCAGTTAGCATCCGATTGCAAATTTGGTTCGGTATTGGATAGCATGCTGCGCGACCGGTTCGTATTGGGCATGCAGGCGGGACCCGTGCGGGACCGATTGTTCACAGAAGACGCAGATACCCTCACGCTAACACGAGCGCTAGAAATCGCAGTATCGTTGCACAGCGCGAGGACCGCCGCGCGCCAGTCGGCCGCGCCTAGCAACAGCAATCAGCTGACGGAGTCGGTCGAGGTCTATAAAGTATCAAGAGGTTCATCGTCTAATAGTGGTGTGGAATGTGAAGTGTGCGGGTACAGTAATCATACGGTCGATAAGTGTCGGTTCAAAGGTTACAAGTGCAAAAGCTGTGGCAACAAAGGCCACCTAAAACGTATGTGCAAGCGTAGGAAACGTGTAAATATGCTGCATTCAATCGATGAGAGTAACGATGATGATGGTAAGAATAAATCCGTTTATTATTCTGATCATATTTGTAGCTTACGTACCCACCATGGTGAGGAGATGACTTTGTCCGTTGAAGTATGTGGGCAGAACATAAAATTTTTGGTCGACAGTGGTTCTGGCGTCACAACCCTTCCACTGCATGTGTACAAACGACATTTCCGAAACGTTCCCTTAGCTCCGCCCGAAACAAGACTTATATGCTATTCTGAAAATGTTTTGAATACGGTAGGAGTTATGCGAACAACGGTAAAGTACGAAGGTGAAAGTAACTATATAAATATATATGTTGTGAAGACAGGTGCCTCAGCATTGCTTGGAAGAGATTTCTTTGCATCATTCAACTTACAGATATCTAAAATAAACTCGTGCGAGTCCAGCGATAGCCAGTCGGAAATAGATTTTTATACGGTAAAATATCCAAGACTTTTTGGTTCTCGGTTAGGCTGTTTAAATAAATATAAAGTAAAATTATCATTAAAGCCTAACAGTCAACCAATTTTTTACCGAGCTCGTACAGTCCCTTTTGCATTGAGGGAGAAAGTTGAAAAGGAAATTAATAGGTTAGTTGAAACGGGGGTACTTCAACCGGTCGACCATTCGGAATATGCGAGTCCCATAGTACCTATTTTGAAGCATTCCGGCGAAATTAGGCTATGCGCGGATTACTCAGTAACGCTTAATAAAGTGCTTCAAATAGAAAAATATCCTTTGCCTAAAACAGCGGAGCTTTTTGCTAAGTTGCACGGCGGGCAACAATTTTCTCAGTTAGATTTAAGTCAAGCATACTTGCAACTGAGTTTGGATACTGATTCTCAGTTACTAACGACGATAAATACCCACAAGGGCTTGTTCAAATTTACTCGTCTCGTTTTTGGGTTATCAAATGCGCCGGCAATATTCCAAAAAACCATGGAAAGTTTATTACAAGGTATTGAAGGAGTTTTGTGCTTGCTAGATGATGTTTTGGTGACAGGGGAAACAAAAGAACAGCATTGCTTAAGGTTAGAACAAGTTTTTAGTCGATTACAAGAGGCAGGGTTAGTGCTAAACAGGGACAAATGTCATCTGTTTAAAGACTCTGTAACATACTTAGGGTTTGTTATCGACAAACATGGCATTCATAAATGCCGTAGTAAAATTGAGGCAATGGTTTCCACAAAAGCACCAACAAACGTGAACGAACTAAGGTCATTTCTAGGGTTAGTGAATTACTACCGAATGTTTGTTCCTAATGCCGCATCGATTTTGGGGCCACTGAACCGGTTGTTGCAAAAAGGGGTGAAATGGGATTGGACTACAGAACATGATAACGTTTTCTCGGAGATTAAGGAAGAACTGGTATCAGAGAGGGTGTTAGCGCATTTTAACCCTAATTCAAAATTGGTTCTTAGTATTGACGCGTCTCCTTGGGGCCTAGGTGCTGTCTTAGGTCAATTAGAGGGGGGGGTTGAACGGCCGATTGCTTATGCCTCGAGGTCTTTAAATAGCGCTGAACGCAATTATAGTCAGATGGAAAAAGAGGCTACAGCTATAATTTTTGGTATAAGACGTTTTCACCAATATTTGTATGGGTTGGAAGTGCCTTTCATCCTACGTACTGACCATAAACCCTTAATGTACATTTTCCACCCACATAAAGGGGTACCAGAAGTCTCCGCGAACCGACTTCAGCGTTACGCTTTATTTTTAAACAGCTATAACTATGAAATCGAATACGTTGCAAGCGCAAATAACTGTGCAGATTTTTTGAGTCGCGCAACAGGTGTTAATGAGTCGGTCGCTGATAAAGAGGCGATTACGTCATCCTGCATTCGACCGCCGCAGGCCCACAGATCGCACGCGCCACCCCCGCTAGATCGCGCAACCTACGTTAGTTTTGTAACGGACGGTGACTTACCTGTTACCATGAGGGAGTTAGTAAGCGCGACCAATAACGATAAATGTTTAGATATCGTAAAAAAATTTGTAGTTTCGGGTTGGCCAAAAAAAGTGGTAAACCCGGAAATACAACCTTATTTTAATTGTAGATTCGATCTTATTTTGGAAAAAGATGTGATTATGCGCGGACATAAAATCGTTATACCTAAATCGTTGCAATCAAAAGTGCTAGACGAATTACATAGAAGTCATTTAGGTATAAACAAAACAAAGTCAGAGGCTCGTTCGCGATTTTGGTGGCCAAACATAGATCGCGACATTGAATTAAAAATAGGCAGTTGCGAGGTCTGTATTCAAACTAAACCCACTCCGCCGCGTGCGCCATTAACGGTATGGAAGTACCCGACCCAGGCATGGTCCAGAGTCCATTTAGATTTTTTTGGACCCATACAAAATACCATGTTCCTCGTAATGGTAGACGCATTTTCGAAATGGGTCGAATGTTTCCCTTTAACTAGCAACTATTCGAGTGCTACCGTGATAACAAAACTTGAAGAAGTTATGTCTCGTTTTGGTATAATGCACACTCTAGTGACAGATAATGGTACATCTTTCACATCTAAAGCGTTTAAACATTTTTGCAAATTAAACGCCATAACGCATATAACTTCTCCAACTTATTCACCGTCGAGCAACGGACAAGTGGAGATTTATGTTAAAATGTTAAAAAAACATATTAAGGGGTTGCTTATGAAGGGAAAAACAATGAGGGAAATAACTAATGAGCGGTTACACGAATTTTTGTTTCGATACCGTAATAGTATACATGCAACAACGGACAAGTCACCCGCCGAACTAATGATCGGGCGGCCGCTACGTAACCGGTTTGATTTATTGCTAGTAAACAATGATGCACCATCCTCACTCTCAACAGAATTGCAAAGTAATGTTAATTCTAAACAGTATTTGCAGGCGAAATATTATAAGGGAAACCGAAATGTAGATTTTGAAATTAATGAACACGTACTTACAAAAGTAATTAGTAATAATAAGTGGTTAAAAGGTATTGTTAAAAATAAGTTAGGCCGATGTTTATACGAGATATATTTACCGGAAATGGATCAACTTGTAAAGAAACACAAGAATCAAATATATAAATACAAGGGTTATACCGGGACCCCAACCAATGGGTTAAACGAAGATTCGGAGGACAGGAGTTCCATTTGGGCGATGTTGCCTTATCCTTCGGATCAGAGATTGGAAGGGGAGGAAGAAGAGGAGTGGATTGAAGCCAATTCCGATCCTATAGAAGCCACTACGGCCGTGCAAGGCGGCCAACACGTGCCAACAGCACCGCAAATGTCGCGCGGTAGGGACGCTGCGCACACGCCGTCATTGTTGGGCACGTCTGACGCTCCACCTCCGCTACCATCACGAACCGTACCCATCGCTCCGGCTGTTCCACCGTCATCGAACATTCCACTCGCGCAACAGGAGCCGACGTCTATGCGCCAGCCACCCGGCTCTGCCACCGCGGTACCAGCAGGCAGCGAGGTCGTTCGGAGCGCTCGACTTAGGAATATACCCCGCGTTAATTATAAGTAGCTAGTATTAAGGATTTATGGTGGAGGGATGTTAGGTTAGTTCATATTGTATCTTTCGCGCCTGTACCGAAAAGGCAGTGCATTAAATGGTTATAACGCGAGCGCACGTCTTTTATTTATCACACCCCTGAAATAAGTCAGACCGCATCGTTCCAAAACACCCTACGAGTCTTCATTCGTAATAATTAATGAATGAAATAAAAGTTTAAAATTTAATAAAAACACCATATTTTACGTATTTTATTATACAATCAAAACAATGAACTTATACAAATTTACGCAATTGTTACGCAGTAAATAATAAATAATTCTACTTAACTACTTTTAACGATCTCTACTATAGTTGACAAATAGTAGTATCCGCAATTCGGACCGGATCTTACAAAGTTTTTTTTTTACAAAAAAAAAAGTTGTCGATTGAACTGTCAATTGATGTTCGTTAATTCATTATTTTCATATTATTTTATTGAAATTTCTTTCGTTTTGTTTTATTGCGGTAATTAAAGTTAATTGTTAGAATACCTTCAGAAAACATGAGTGAAATAGTGATCCTTCCGTCTGGATTAAATTTTTTCAGGTTGTATTTTTTGATGGCTGACTGACGTGAAAAATTTTGTGTACTACACGAGATCAAAGTTATTTACATCTCGTGCGCTTTTGAGTCCCTTACTACGCTCAAGATTCTATCTATTATAGAATATTTCGCTTGCACGGGACTCGAAACAAGCACTCGAAGAAATATCAAACTTTGCTCTCTTGTTGTACAAATAACTATTACCCATTCACGTATTTTGGAAATATCTCGAAAATATGTCATCCAGTCACCAATTAATATTCAAAGTTTCTACAATGTCTACCATATTAAAATTAATGTTTTTTTGTTGTTGTGCACATGCTTGGGTTAATCAGTTAATAAAATGGACATCATAATTATTTACAAATTACTTAAAAGATTTGAGAACCGCATTCTTATACTAGGTACCACAATGGTGGAGATTCGGTCGGGTAACCTTAGTCGGGGAACCCACGTACTCATACGCTGAACTTATTTTGATTGTTAACTAAATCGGTAATATGTCGTTAAAAACAGTGGAAAGTGTGATTCGTGAGCTGCAAAAAACAGTGACTACTCTCGTAAATAAAGTGAGTGTTTTAGATCAAAGTGCAAATGAGAGTGGTTAACCAGCCAAATACAGAAGTCAGTGGTGAAACATCGAAGACTACCCGCGAACCTCCAGTTCCTGCTACAGAAGCTCCAAAAGCGCTGCAGCGCCCTGCGCGCCAAGCTCGCCTAAACGCTGTCGCGGCGTTAATAAATAAATCAAGCGCTTCAAGTAAGCGACACACTTATGAAGTGTGTGAATTGAGTGACGCAGCGCTGACGCTTTGCTCGACATCCGAGTCATCCCGATCTCTGACGAACACGCCATCCAGTGTTGGAGCCACTAAATCTGAGATTAAAACCCCAGCGTCAATAACATCGACGGTGCCTTCGAAAAAGACTTTGACTTCGGACCCGGAGGCGACGGGTACAATGGGTGCTGAGGGCCTACCGCGAACCACGTTCGGCGTGTTGCCTCCCTATCACACTTACGCACAAGTGCGACAGAGAGGCAACACGTCGAACGTGGTTCGCGGTAGGCCCTCTGATGTTGAGCCATTAAACCCGCTAGTCGAAACGCCGCAAGCGGTAAACGAGTGCGATGCAACTGTTGAGCATGAACAGGCGGACGATAAATGGATAGTCGCCGTAGACAAAAAAACAAGAAGCGCAGACACAAACCGTCAATATTTGTGGGAACCGGTATCGACGACTCAGGCCTTTAGTCTGTCGAACGACTCAAATATATTCAGGCTTGGTTATTCAAACCCACGACTACCGAAGACCAAATCCGTGAATTTCTGTGCAAAGTGGCACAATCAAATGACTACGTAGTTGAAAAGCGCATCATAAAAACGGACAGACAGTACAGACACGCAGCATTTGTTATCGGTATGCCGGAGAGTCTGTACGGACAACTAACAACGCCGACTGTGTGGCCACCGGGCATCAGATTCACGGACTAGTTTCTCGTGCGCCCCCGCCAGCGGTGGGGATCCGCTAGCAGTCGACTCACCGCCGGCGCGCAATGAGGATGCGCGCCCGCTGCCCGCCGATATTTGCAATGTGACGTACGAGTATGATTAGGGAATGCTAACCGGTTACCCGGTAATTTGACCAATATTACAGTCGGTAAAATACCGGTAATTTCCAGCCGTAAACGGGAATTTACCGAACGTTGTATAGGCAAATGAAAATGTAACAACCTGTTGAATTAGCCCATCTATGTCTTCGTACTTACAAAAAAAAACAATTACTACGGTTTACGATTACGAAGAGACACTTAAAATACTTACTTTTCTGCATCTTATGATCTCGTCGGAGTAGGAACTAGGAAGCAATGTTTTGTGACAAATGAGTGGTCGCTAATCCCTCGCCCTTCCCCTTCTCGCCACCCCTACCCGACCCGCCTTACTATGTTCAGTGTCCTTTGTTTTAGTCTGTAGTGTCCGACAAGTGTGGAATGCGAAAGAACATTTTCTACCGCTGGTAACTTGTGTTCAAGATATCGTTCACGAATGTCTAAGCAACGTTCTAATTAATCGCCTAGATATTTAACAAACGCAATTATTTTATATATAATTAACAGAATGATCTGATGATGACATGTTCCTGATTCCAACTCCTATCTTAAGAGCCCGGTAACGATTTTAGAGCAAAAATTTTAAATTGATAGATTTTGTCGTTGGAATTGTACACCTTTTGTTACGTAATATCTAAATAACAAGTATTGGTTTATATTAGCACGTTTTTTCATCTTGCCTTTTAATAATGAGGTCGCACGCGTGCGTCCCCGGTAATAGGTGACGAGAAGGGATAGTTTTTAAAAATTCATATAAATTATGGTAGTAAATTATACAAAATGATGTATAAGAACAGTTTCAGCAAATGTTGTAGATTGTTTAAGTACCTATCAAAATTACGTGGAAATTAAGTCAATTTTCAGAGAAATTGTCACTTGTTTTGAAGTAATTTCTGGAGAAAATTGATTTCGTCTAACTTTCATTTACATTACTTCAAATTTATAGTAACAAAAATGTAGTTTATTAAAGTTGAAGTACAGGATATGTGTAATACAAAATCACCATTTTTAGCAGTCCAAACTTAACGAAATTTACAAATAAGATCGACAAAATCACTGCTTTTCGCGCGTTTACCTAAACGTCCATCAGAAAAAAAATCATTATTAATTGAGTCTGTTTTTTAAAAAAATATTTAATATAATGAAAGATAACAAGACGTGCTAAAAGAAACCAGTACTTGTTATTTTTAATAGTTAACAAAAGGTGTACAATTTCATGCGCTTAATCTATCAATTTGACATTTTTGCGACTAAAATCGATAACGGCCTCTTAAAGTGCAATTTTAAAGTAACTAGTGTTAAAATGATATGAAACTTATCTTGCTGTTAATTTTTTTTTCTTATATTAACTAGATGATTACGGTTTTAGTTACTTTAATAACAATATTATATTGATAGATGTGTAAATGCAAACTTGTATGACATTTAAATGACGACTGTCACTCTTTAGTTATAATTTTTGTTACCCTTTGATTACTGCGATTTTTAAAGAATTAAAAAAGTTTGATGTTGCTTATTTAATGTACAAGTTCATTTCGACAAGTTCATTTCGCTTTGAAATGATACATGTTTGATTTTTTATTTAATATGATTAGTAAATATATCTTATTTAATGTTTATAGTTTATTTTCATTATTTTGTTTTGTCGATGTTTCTATAACGTGCTGTTGATTACTTTTACAGGTTACTGACGAAAATAAGGACACAATCAATAATAATGCAAAATCAATGTTTTTTATTTCATAAACGTATAACCGGTAATTTACCGGTTAACCGGTTAGTGGGACCTCGCGTCGGTAAATTACCGGTAATGAAAAACGCCCGGTTATTGCATTCCCTAAGTATGATGCATCAGACACCCGTAAGATTCTAATTTGCCAGCAAAATTTTCAATCACTTAACAATAAGACTGAACGGTTAGAGGTATTATTAAAGACTGAATTGACTTGTGACATATTAGCTATTACGGAGCACTGGCTCACCGATAATAACATTGCATGTATAAATTTAGATGATTATTGTTTAGTATCTTTTTTTTGTCGAACGCAACATATACACGGTGGTTCGTGTATTTTTGTAAAAAAAATGTCAAAGCTATCAAATTAACCGAATTGCAACAACTATCAATTGAACTGTATTGCGAAATATCTGCAATAGAATCACTAGACTTTAATTTAATAGTTGTTTGTGTTTATAGGACAAACATGATAAGCGCTAATGAGTTCATGACTCACTTAGAAAGTGTGCTCGCTAAGGTTGGGGAATATGGAAAAGATTGCATTATCGCTCACTCGTATGTGATATGCTGCGCGGGCGGTCACAGGTAGTGGTGTCTGACGGAGGCAGAGTGAGATCAGAGCCTATATATCTACGACAATGGGTGTTGCCCAGGGGTCGTCGGTATCCAACATACTTTTCTCGTTGCTTCTTAACGATCTTCCAGAAGCCATAGTGGAGGGAGAAGTATATATGTATGCCGATGATGTAGCCGTGGTAGTGTGTGCACATGGCATTGACAAACTCGAGCAGTGTCTGAATAACGTCGCAAACGTCGTGTCACAGTACTTCCGGAGCAATGGACTGGTTCTTAACATCAATAAAACCCATTTTCTTCATTTCTATCTCGGAGGTGGAGCCTCAAGAAACCTTGGAGTGTTTGTGGATGGTGCTCCAGTTAGTCAGGTTCAGACTACCGCATTCCTGGGTTTTGAACTAGATAGAGGGCTGCAGTGGGAATCACACACAGGCAAAGCCTGTAACAAGCTAGCGAGCGCTTGCTTTGCCCTGCGCCGTCTAGCGAGAGTGGTGTCCAAAAATGTAGTACGGTCATGCTATTTCGCTATTACGCTCGCTCCTACAATACGGCGCAGAGCTGTGGGGCCGCGCTGCCGAATGGGAGCGTGTCTTTCGCATGCAAAAGAGAGCTGTCCGAGCCATTGTGCAGGTTGGTCAAAGCACCTCCGCAAGGCCTTACTATAAAGATCTTCGGATACTTACTCTGCCCTCCCTCGTGATATTCCAAGTGGCTACATACGTGCGATGTCACCTTGACGAATACTCAAGTGGAGCGGATATTCATGGGCGAAACCTTCGAAACGCCAAAAAACTCGTGGGCGTCAAGCATAAATTGGCGAAATCCGCAAAACTTACTCATGTAAGGCAGGCAGTTTACAACCGTCTGCCACCACACGTCTCAGAAGCGCCGTCACTAGCCAGTTATAAATCAAGGCTCAAACTGTGGCTTATCGAGCACACTTTCTACAATAAGATTTTATTAATTAAGTAATTACCTAATGTAGCTGTAGGTATAATTATTTCTATTTAACATTGTATTTATTATGCTAATTTTAATTTAACTGTAAATTTAATGTAATTGTTATTTTATTTAAGTATTTTAATGTAATTATGAAAAGTGACATGTAATATGAATTATTAATTTATTATAAATATACGAATATGAATATGTTTTTAACATTGGCAACATGTGCGAGTGAGACACCGCGCCCCACTTTTGCTATCTCAAGTGGACCGTTTTCTCTAGTTTCGTAAGAACACCTTTCTGCCTCAGTGATAAGGTTTAATTTACTATAACAAAAAACTTAGAGTGTGCTCCACTTTATATCTCCATGGTATTTACACACTCGTTCTCGGCCTGTCTCGGGGTCTCTTAACGAGTGTGTGTGTTGAAAATATTATTAATCCTACTAATATTTATACTGATAGTAATTGATAGATATCACAATTTATAATAATGAAAATTAAAAAAAAATACTATATTTAATTTTTTTCGAAATTCCAATGAGGATATCAGGTATTATATGAGGTATATACAAAAAAAATATTCAACGGTATTGTATCTGGAGGAGCTCAAACGTGGTATGTTTTGAAAATTATTTTAATTTAATACAAGAGACTGAAATGTAATTATGTTATATACTCGTATTTTTAGAACTGGCTCAGAATTCCCTTTCACTTAATACCACACACGATAGGTTTCTGGACAAACATTTCTTTTTCATACAAAAAAAGATGATATCATAACTCCTCAATTTTTGTAAATTTTTTTAGGTGCTACGGGTCAAATTGATTTAAATGGACTAAAGATCAATCGTACCGATTTTCATACCTTTAACACCATTTGCAGCATTTTACTGATTTCCGGGGTGAACCGCTAGGACTATTTACAGTCTTAATTGTTCCACATATAGAACCATCACTTTTTGTTAAGCCTGTTACACAATGGTAGATATGTTCCGGGGCCTAAACAACGGCAATGTCGGCAAATTTTGTGAAGCGTTTTACAGAAGAGAATAAACTATGTCCACCCTTTTCAGGGGCTATAATACTAGCACAGCAAAAAGACAGTAAGATTCTCTATATATTCCACGTTATCCTAATATCCCAGATACATATAACTCATGGTCACCCTAATTAGAAAGAGATGCAACGGCCCACCTTGACTTCTCAAGTGGACTCACTTTTTGGCCTATGTACCCTATCCGGATAATCTAATAAGTCCGTGGTAAATACATGCTGCTCTTCTCGCCAACGTAGTGATTATATGCTCTTTGTTCTCGCCCTGCTGTTACTCGTCTCGTCTCGCACTTCTCCGATTAGATCAGAGTGCTCTTCGAGAGCGGCTCTCGACGAATATGTACAGCCGACATTAAATTTGCCGCTTTTTTCTACAGATTATATTTCTTTGAGCAGCATAGACAATCTCATTGACCGTAAGGCCCCTGTCCATCATATCAATACGTCGGAAAGGGACATACGATCTACCGCCTAGGCTAGGACAAGGAGGCCGTTATTTATAATTTAACTTAATAATTTCAAATAGATTTCTTTACAAAATAATGTGTTGATAGTTAATTATCATCCACGGTGACGCGCACATTTGTCAAATCTAACCTTTAATAACATGACAATACGAGTCAAGGCACGCGTCGTCGTGAATGACACGATCTATATAACTACACCTAATTAATAGAGACTTATATTTTAAAAGCATGTAAAAGTCAGTCAGTCTGAGGTCCCTAGTCTTAGGTTTGAAAGAAACCAGTACTTCAAAATCGCGGGATTAATCTCAATTACTTATGTTTTCCCGCGTTTAATTAAAAATAACCTTGGTAAAACATGATCCGTTTATTCTCGTCATATTACAGTCGGTTTAATACGTGGTCAAAGGCGGTCTTGCTCCCATACTTGGTACGGCATCTCCTTTTACTTTTTAGGGTTCCGTCGTCAATTAGGAACCCTTTTAGTTTCGCCATGTCCGTCTGCCTGTCTATCTGTCCGAGGCTTTGCTCCGTGGTCGTTCGTGCTAGAAAGCTACAATTTGGCATGGATATATAAATCAATAAAGCCGACAAAGTCGTACAATAAAATCTAAAAAAATTTTTAGGGTACCTCCCCTACACGGTAAGTGGGGGAGAATGTTTTTATATATTCATTTATTTTATTTATAATGTATTTTTCCCTTTTGTCTCCGCCTCATGTATGGCGTCGGTCACGTGGGGCAAGGACAAATGGAAATACACCTCCATTAGTCCAATTGCTATTTTAAATTAATTGATTATTGAGATTATTTACCTACTTTATTTAGATTGGAATTGTGAAATAACAAAAATGCAATTATTATGAAACGAATTACATCAAATTTATTAAAATTGACCATTAGGTATTTATCATATAATGCTGTAGCGAACTTAAAAATAAATTTAACACAAGAACATTTAACAACACCCAAACATCGAAAAACATTATTAATCTTACCTGCTACTTTAAAATTATCATTCCTATAAGTTATGTGCTATATTATGTTAGGTGGGCAAATCAAAGTTATGAATATATTTTTTTCCTGGTCAAATTAAGAATGTATTATATATCACCAAACATTCACACAACAAAATAGATAAACGTGAGTTCTCTCTTTATGTGTATCAACAATTGCTCAGTTTAAACTTTTATAGGATTCAGTTACTTGTAAGTATTCATTATGCAATGATGGTCAAAATTGTTAATGAAACTCAATATTAGAAGGCGAATGCCCTGAGGGCAGAGGGTTTTTATCACTAACGTTTAAAATTTGAACACTTGATAAGAAAAAAATATTTAAGCGAAATTAATGTGAATTACAGCAAGATTATAGGTAACGCTCGGCATTTTGTTCATTGTTTGAAGGAAAGGCAAGAAAGGAGAGACCCATGCGGTATAAATCTTGTGTAAAAACATTTAAAAAAGCTGTTAATCATTAAAATTAACTGTTACTAAACTGTTAAACAAATACTTATTAAAATAAGATACATCAGTATTGTTAATGTAATCCCCATTTTTACCTTAATTTTAATCACTTGAGTCCAACACTTCGAACGCCATACTGCGTCTGAACCCTATCAAAATAAAATTCTTATTTGTATAACGATTGTTTTTTGGCTAGCAAATTTAGGCTTATAACTTATAAACTTCTTAATTCATATGACTTAGTGACAGTAAAAATCAATAACTCCCTAGGAAATAAAATAAGCTACAACTATAACTCCCGCTAGAAATACCACCTTTGCAAGAATAAAAATTAATTATTTAATTAAGTTGCCAACCCCTGCCCTAAAGTTTCAAACATTTGGACAGGGGTTGATTACCTGAGTTAAGGAATACATGTACTCGTAGTTGAGCCAGCCATTTCCGTCAGTAGAAAAAGACGGCAAATTTAAATAATGTTGGCGCAAAGGGTTGTCCTTCCATAGAAAATTAGAATATTGCGCCTTTTTCTACTAAAATAGGTACACTAATCACTTCGTCTGTGAGATACTACAAGATCTAGTTTCCTATTAAATTAAAGGGCTAGATCTTTTACGAAGTTGTAGTGTTTTGCGAGAACATGGGAATAAATATTAAACAAAAATATACCTACTTGCTCGATATTTGTCTTTATATAAATATTTTGACAAGCCCAAACGAGTTCAAATTATAATGTCTACGGCCGCAAATCTGTCAGATAAAATTAAGGCCGTATTACACCAAGAACCCAAGCACCAAGGCCTAATTTATCGAGTACCCTGTCTGTCAGGCAAGGTGCCGGTTTTACAACACTACCTACGCTATTTAACTCGGTGAGCGATGAATTAACATTTTAAAAGTGGCTCCGTATCACGTTTTACTAAAATTAGTTTGTTTTTGCAAATTGCGACTCACAATTCAAGGCGAAAATATATGTAACACAAAATCTGTTAAAACGCAACTGTCGAAATCGTGCACATAGTGAATATTAGAGGTACTTAATCTAAGCTCCGGCAATAGACGTAGTAGAATGTGAGAAATTGCGTAAGGTTGAGTTCAGAAAGTGGGAGCGTAGACGGAGGGCCGCTCGGCGGCGGAGCGCTCGGCGCGGCCGGCGCGGCCGGCGCAGCCGTCGCCGTCGCCGGGGGCGTTCGCCGCCACGCTCGGCCGTAGCGCTATCTCCAGTTTCTCCTCTTCGTCCGAAACGTACATGCGAGTTAGGTCTGATGCGACCGATGCCGTTTCGCTGACGCTATAACAGTAAAGAAAAATGTATGTTAGCGACACACGAAGTTGGAGTTGCAGGCGTTCATAGGCTAAAGGTGTCCGCTTACCATCAGGCAGACCGTATTATGCTTCTTTACCAACGACGTAGTATTTAAAAACAACGGACGAGTGCGAATAGGACTCACCCAGCGAGGGTTCAATACTTTTCAGTATTTGTTGTTATAGTGGCAACAAAAATACGTCATCTGTTAAAATTTAAACTGTCTAGCTATCACGGTTCATGAGATATAGCCTGGTAACAGACGGACAAACGGACGGACGGACAGCGGAGTGTTAGTAATAGGGTCCCGTTGTTCGGTTTTCTTTCACTAATTAAGTACAGTCAAAAGATATAATTTGTGACCCATTTCGTACCTTGTCATAGTGACAAACAACATGAAAGTCGCTAGAGACCTCAAACTATTGTCATTGTGACAAGGTACGAAATAGATTACAAATTAAATCTTTTGACTGTACCAGTGTGAAATAGTACATTATGATACAAGTGTGCTAAGTTGGTCATTACACACGACACGAGGCGAAATTGTGCGCGGGAGCTGTAAGCGAGCGCGCAATAAGAAAGCCGATGTGGGTAATGACCAATGCACACGCGTTTCATACGACGTTTTTCAACACACTTGCGAGAAAAACACAACTTATAAATTAGATAATTTTTTGTCATAACAGTAAAAGTACAATTTTCAAAATGGTGGCTTACAGATTTTTTTGTCAAAACATTAAAAGTATAATTTACAAAATGGTGGCTTACAGTTTTAACATCGAATAATGGCACCAAAGCGTGCTGGGCTTGTAGGCACTTATTCGCCAGTTCATTGAAGTAAGCTACCAACACGTTTTCCAAGAAAGACTGGGCGTTTTCTGATTTTCCATTGAATAAAAGCTTCATAGTTTCATACTTCAATGAACTGGCGAATAAGTGCCTCCAAGTCCAGCACGCTTTGGTGCAATTATTCGATGTTAAAACTGTAAGCCACCATTTTGTAAATTATACTTTTAATGTTCTGACAAAAAAATCTAATTTATAAGTTTTGTTTTTTCCTTGCAAGTGTGTTGAAAAACGTCGTATGAAACGCGTGTGTATTGGTCATTACCTACATCGGCTTTCTTATTGCGCGCTCGCTTACAGCTCGCGCACACAATATCGCCTCGTGTGTAATGACCAACTTAGCACACGTGTATCATAATGTTCTGTCACCTCGAAAAACTCGCAACGCTCAAAATTCCACTTTTTTAACAATGAGAGAGTTGTAAGGATTGTAACGTCAGAATAGCTTTTAATCTCTACCTACATACAGTCAAGGAATTTAATTTCTGTACCATTTCGTACCTCGTCACGTACGACAATCAATATGAAAGTCGAAAGTGTGAAAAGGTATGAAATGGTAATAATGACTAAGAAGTATTTTGTATTATGAAAATAGGTCCCAAAAACTAAGTATTTCAATTAAAATACAAAATGGTTTTCTCATATAAAAAGTAATTTACAGTACATATGGGGCTACATTATAGCACTAGTGCGAGAAGTAGCATATTATGTTACTGTGTCGAACATTTAAAGGGCCATATGTACTGTAAAACGTTGTACGATACATGTGCGAATAGGTAATGTTTTTTTACTTCGGTCGTGTTTTAATTTATCGCCACTCGTTTCGAATTTCCTATTTTTCGCACTTGTATCGTAATGTACTATTTCATCACTCCTATTCGGAAAGTTCACCTTTCATAGGCTGATAGCCTCGTGGAAAATTGCATTTTCCACACTAGGGTGCAACGGCTAACAGCCATATATGCCATATTATTCAGTTAAAAGCTCTCATATTAGCTTCAGCATTTTCAGACCAAGTATTATCGAAATTAAATGTCGACTGCATTGCATTGTTAAAAAATTATACTATGTACTTTTATTTAATATTTTTGTTAATAAATCAATATAAATGACGATTTATGTTTAAAATATTATCATTACATTACATTTGTGGAAGGTAGAGGTAAGGAATGAAATCTCCATAGG
Organism: Cydia pomonella; assembly: GCF_033807575.1. Lineage (NCBI taxonomy): Eukaryota > Metazoa > Arthropoda > Insecta > Lepidoptera > Tortricidae > Cydia > Cydia pomonella. Next base: position 10,443,488 of record NC_084707.1, read on the forward strand.
CAGAACTGTTGCAAAAGTGTCCAGCTGTATATAATAGTGTAAATAATATATGATAGTGTGTGTAAATAATAGTTCCAAAACTCTCCAGAGTAGCGCTAGAGTAGCTAAGAACCTAGGCGTTATTGACGGAGTGAAGTGCGCTGTCTATAATTTGAATTCTTTTTTTCAAATATTCTATATTTAAGGTTTTTTGACGAACACTTTTTGGTACATGGAGATTTCATTCCTTACCTCTACCATCCATAATTACATCCATTCATTCAGTTTCACTTTTTTAAGGCGCGTATACATTAAGGCCGTTTCAGACACATCCCAATTTCAGATCGGATTGTCTATGGTTTTAGATTTTTTAATGTAATGGCGCCATTTATATTTTGATCGGAAAAAGATCTTATGTTTGACTTTCCTCATAGTCGAAATGAAAAGTAGAGTGTTTAGCTCGGGTAAAAGTAACCATATCACCCGAGATATTTTGGCGCTCGAACGAAGTGAGATTCACTTTCAACCCTTGGTTAACAATCTACTATTGAATACAAAATGGGTTTTTTGCATTTCAAATAAGTCACATCTCTATTAGGTACAAAGAGCGAAAACATTTTTCTAAAATCATTCTGCAAATTCTTAGTTTGACATGTCTTCGTATCAAAATAAACCGAATGATCGTAAACGGGACTGTTGCCTGATTCTAATTTCTAAGTTGGGGGATATTTTGTATTGCATGTTCACAGAACCAGTTAATGTTACCTGTTGTTATCCTCCAACTCCGAGAGCTGAGCGATGAAGTCCTTGGGAGGCAGGGAGCAAGGAGCTTGGGAGACGTCGCGCCGGGCGGGCGCGGCCGCCGCCGGCTGCACCGCCGGTCTCGAAGGTGCCTTCGACTTCGCTAGCTCCTCCACGTCTTCCAGGACACTTAACAAATTTACACACGATGTTTATTTCTACAAGCATTCATTTAATTTGCAAAGTTTGTATGTATGTATGTCATTTTATTGCACATAAACAGGTTAAGATAACTAAAACAGACAAAACAAAACAAAAAAAAAACAAACGAACGAACGAACTCGTACACTGAGCATAGCCCGACGTTTTCTCGGCCGATTTTTTTAGGGTTCCGTACACAAAGGGTCAAACGGGACCCTATTACTGAGACTCCGCTGTCCGTCCGTCCGTCTGTCACCAGGCTGTATCTCATGAACCGTGATAGTTAGCCAGTTGAAATTTCTACAGATTATGTATTTCTATTGCCGCTATAACAACAAATACTAAAAGCAGAATGAAATAAACATTTCTTTCCAATCTCGAGGTTCTCATTCATTCACTGAAGTTAAGCAACGTCGGGAGGGGTCAGTACTTGGATGGGTGACCGTTTTTATAGATAATGGTACGGAACCCTTCCTGTGCGAGTCGCCGACTCGCACTTGGCCGGTTTTTTTGATATCATAGTTACCATGAAGCTACATTAACTAATTATAGGACTAGATGTACCTTATCCTATTGTAAGTATACAGTTTCAGAGCAATCTAGCTAGTCGTTTTAAAATGAGAGCGTAACTACTGGGTATCTTTAATTAAATTATTCTAATACGATTACCACGTACGACGGCAACATTACGAAATATGTACACAGAAGCCAAAACTGCGTGGTATGACTAGGATTAAGCACTACTGTTCGTTATATACTTATTATAAGAGGAGTCGACATAAATTTACTAGAAATAAGTATGAACCCTTTTTAACTAGAGTTATATAAAACATGCATACTCGCATGTACCTACTATACAAGACAAAAATACTTACAACGTAGTTACAGAATGCTAATAAAAAGCCTTATTACGCTTATGGACTTAATAACATCGTATGTATAGCTCGCTTACCTTCCCACGGTACAAGTCAATTTAAGGTCTTGAGACTGTTGTACCACTTCCAACCAACAACGTTTGCTTTCGTTTTGAACATCCGTGTTGAACGACGAACCCGGCCTGTAATTAATTGAAGTTTAGTTAGCAACGAGACTTGAATGACGCCAGCTATATGTATATTATATTATGTGCTTTGTTATTTTATTAGCATTACCATAACCTATATACTTAGGTTAATAAAAATAAAATCTACCAACTTTTTGAGTAAAGTTGCCATGTATGAAAATGTAGACTGTCCATAATTAGTTAATTACTTTTACAGATTGCATCTGTATACCTATCAATAGGTATCATGTTCACTGTCGGGTATTTCGTAGGCATGGTCACGTTTAGCATACATTTTTCCTTATTTATGATGATTAATGTAAAAAAAATGCGTCACGCGTTAAGTAAGTAAAGTAATTCATTACACTGAAAAAAATAAATAGCCGAACTGGTTTTGTAACTTTACTAAATAACTAAACTACGGTTATAAGAAAATAAACTTTGCATAAATTTACAAAACTTATTTTGTAGTGTATACCCAGCCACTGAACACTGATAGCCAAACCGGTTTTGTAACATATAACACATAGTTCGCAAGTCCCAATTTTTGTGTAAACAGTAACCAAAATGTTTGTTACAGTTATGCAAACATTTCTTTCAGTGTATCATTATACACCGTGTTTTTATTGAATTTCGTTAACTTCGGGGTATCGGTAAGTACGTTTAAGGAAACTAAATGGCATAGTTAATTTTCCAAAAAAAGGTTTTTTTTGTTTTTTTTTTTACTATTTTTATTTTTATAAAAATCAACTAAATGTTGCATATAGCGTTGTTGTAACACGGGCATTACATTTAACTCAACCAAACAATTGAAAACTGTGACATATCAATGTCATTTCGAACGTCGATCGTCCGAGATAGTACTTACGTTTAGTAGCAAATGTATGAACTCGCACTAAACACTAATCAATAAGTAAACAGGCCCTAAGGCAAGTGTACACGCTCGTAAGGGCCTTATAAGATAAAAATTAATGATTGATTATCTCCGAAATGGAGTTAATTAGAATATCGGTGTCTTTGAGAAAGTTACTTAATTTAAGCTCAGGAATGCACCCTCGAAATTAACGCAAATCAAAAAAAACACGGTGTATACAACCTAACTCCTAATAATTAATGGTGCTCCCACATTGGCTGCTATAAAATGTTATACAAAATAGGTGACAGGGACATCTTGATAGTATTTTATTATATTGTCTCTGTGTCGCACGATGTTATATAACATTTTATAACAGCTAATGTGCATAGGTCATATTTATTACAATTCAATAGGGAATTGTTTATTAATGCATATAGTAAAACTTATCTTAATTAGGTTGGTATTTAATGCAATTATTCCAAAATATTTACAATTCTCTCGAGTTTCGTGTGAGCCTCTACAAACCTCACTGATAATTGCATCCGATTTGCGTTACATTGCGGAATTTGATCAATAGATTGAATTCATTCGAATGCGATTTGTTGCAAGACTTGGATGAAAGGTCTGTTGAGGCCTTACGCTAACTTGAGTGCTGTAATACCGTCCATTTATATCCTGTACCCTTACAATGCGTTGACTAAATCGCTAGCAAATACAGGTGCGGCAAAGTTATGATAAGAGTACTGGAGGGTAAATTCTCCCATATAAAAATAATTAAGAAGCAGCGTTCCTTACCTGGGCGTGAAATTCATAATAGCAGCGATGTGTTTCTGTTTGTGTATCTGATAGAAGTTCTCTGGCGCGGCGCTCATCGATGTGACGTCCTTGGTGAGCGTTGAGAGCGGCGAGTTGCACTGCTGCATAGCGTTCTTAGACCCGCTACTAGTTATATCGGTGACGGAGAATTTTAATTTTGCTTGAAACAGTTACAAAATATCTGATTAGCGTAAAAAAAACTGAGAAAAATTCATTTGGGGGATAATTTCGAAACAAATTATACCAATTAGGTATGTAATATTCGGTATTCTGATCAAAAACTTGGATCGAGATGACATACAAATAAATCATGTTCCTGTCTCCTGTAACTTGCCGTAAACCGTAAAACTATAGTATTTTTCATAAAGCTTTTTACGTTTTTGACGACCGCTCTGGCCTAGTGGGTAGTGATAGTGACCCTGCCTATGAAGCCGATGGTCCTGGGTTCAAATCCTGGTAAGGGCATTTATTCGTGTGATGAGCATGGATATTTGTTCCTGAGTCATGGGTGTTTTCTATGTATTTAAGTATTTATAAATATTTATATATTATATATATCGTTGTCTAAGTACCCTCAACACAAGCCTCATTGAGCTTACTGTGGGACTTAGTCAAGTTGTGTAATAATGTCCTATAATATATTTATTTATTTAATATTTACGTACGGGTGACTTGTCACCGTACCCGAGCTATGTGAAAATTACTATAAAATAACAGATGCACAAATGAAGCTCTCGCAAGCTTCTCAGAATAGCAAACCAGCGAACGTAGGTACCCACTCGGTAAACAAACGCAAGGTCGTTTTACATAATATAATAGTAGAGCAAATACTCCATGTCGGACGAAGACCGAAATTTTCAATGTTATCGTTATTATTATTAGATATTCCAGCAGTTTGAATAGGCATGATGAGACATTTTGAAAAACTGTTCTATAATGTTTAGAAACATTTATTATGTACAACGAATAAGATTTTTCTAGAGAAAATAACAGTTAAGTAGCAAAAAAAGGCATTTTAGTTTTTAAATTTGAAAAATTGGCGCTAAAACGCTTGTGTCATGGCGTCCCGAGTGACGTCACATTTGTAAAAACGGAACGCAATCCTTTGACGGTTGCTACCTAGGTGCTCGATTGCTCATTGAATAAACATGAATTCAAAAGTTTACAAATCTTGCGCGGGCCCTCAGTGTGGTAATAAATCAATTATAGCGCCTGAGAAGTTGTTTGAGTTCGTCCCACAACAGAAAACAATTCGTGACAAGTGGCTTAAACTTGCTAGGCGAAATGCAACATCAATATCACCCAGTATACTAATCTTTATTTTTGTGAAGATCATTTCGACGTGAGTATTTATTTCACTTGTTCCATGACTTATGATTAATATTTATTTGATATAAACCAACTTGTATCGTAACGTAACCGAACGACGTTAAATAAAAGCGCAAAAAATCACTTTATTTGGGTAATGGCCGTTATGGGTATTTGTTTACACAAGTGTGACGTCTTGCGCTCTGATTGGTGTTTAACATATCATGGCGGGCGTCCGTATTTTTCAGTTAAATTTTATCAAAATAAGTAATAATCTCTTGATAAAAAATACTTATAAGCATTTTTCGAATTCTATGATTAAAAATTCACTAAGATAATACCATATTTTAGTGATTTTCAATTACTGTCATCATGCGTATTGCGAGTATGGCATAATGATTAGTTCCATAATTTTACTAAGCATCTTTTGAGCCTTTTGAAACAAAACGTGACCGTTGACGTGACCGTATCTAAGTCTAAAATCTCTACAAATTCGCGTTTTATTTAGGAATGTAGGTGGACCTCAGTGTTACGCCAATAGGAGTAAACTTACTTGTGTCAATAACAGCGACTCTGCCAGCCACTTCGTACAAGACACCAGCTGACCAGACGTGCGGTATCCTTATAAATACTTTGCCGGTGTCAACCGGCATTTGGAATCCCAATTTATGTAGTAGTTGCAAAAACTTCAAGTCCTTGCACATGGCAGCTTGTTCACAATTCCACGGTACCAGGGGTACAGACTGATTAAGAACTGAAAATATAGTAATAGAACAATGTAACATAACATCGAGTGATAGGTATAAAAGAATGAAAGTGATATATTGTTTGGTGCAAAGAGAATTTGAAATAGAGGTGGATTGTTAAAGAAAACCTTGTAGCCACAGTAAATTTACTGCCATCTTTCGACACATTGTTAAACTTTAAAAACGCCTTTTGTCTTTGATCCTTGTTCTTTTACGGATATGTGTTAGAAATGTTGGCAGTAAATTTATGTGGCTACAAAGTTTTCTTTGACAATACACTTTGGTTTGGTGATAATAGTAATTGAGAAAAATAAGAGGAAAGCCCTACAGCTTAAAGGGGTTGATGGATTCTGTCATACGATGTGTCCCCAGGTTAGTTAAAGAAAAGGCCGCTTTATCACTTGACGTTGAGGAATCGAGTCGCTACGATATATGCCTACTGCATACATTCGCACCGCCAAGTAAAGAACACTGAAAGACGTAATTTTTTGGACCAATGTAGATATGTAATAAATTGGTTTTGAGGATTCCGACCGTAACCAACAAGGAATAAGAAAGTAGGTACTTATAGTTTCACTTATCCTATTATGGAAGATGGAATTAAAAGAAAAAAATCGAGACTACATAAATACTTACGTAGAGCGTGATATGACACAGGAGACATCACTGGCGAATTAAACCCTTGATTAAACAACTTGAATTGATGGATACCCGTTTGATCCGCGGTCCTGCTGCATTCGCTACGGTACCTCTTCTCGATTTGCAATTTTGCGTAACAAGTTTCAAGTAAAACTTGTTGAACCCAGTCAAAGCATTTCGTTTTTCCGTCTTGTCTTAGTTGCTCACAAAGCTTTCCGATCTCGACATCCCTCATTTCTTTGTTTATCTTAACGCCCTTATCGGTCTTAACTTCAAACTTAGACAGTTTTTCATATTCCTCTTTGTTTATTATATTTTGTTTGTATAATTCTCTGATCACAGAATCTCGAGACTTAACTGTGCCGTCTTCTTTAAGGCGTCTTAACATTTCGCCAATGACATCCGGATGAGTGTTGCATTGCAGATAATTCCAATTTAAAGTAGACAGTTCATCTTCAGTCCACCTGGAAAATTAAATCATATTAAATAATAGATAATAATAAAAACAGTAATGGTAATAGCCCAGAATCCGTGACGGCCAGACTTACTTCGAAGTACCTATAAATGCTGAAAGTTTTTCTATGAATGCCATGTCCAATTCTTTATCTATTCAGGCGGCTCGCCTTTGGAATAGTCTCCCTGTCAAAATTAGACAGTGTCCGAACAGAGGGCCTACCGCGAAAACCGAAATTCGTAAATTGCGGGGATCTTTCTCTTTTACTCTCACTAAGACGTGATTAGAGTGACAGAGAAAAATGCCCGCAATTGACGAATTTCGATTTTTGCGGTAGGCCCTCAGGTTTGCTTTTAAAAAATCCATAAGTGAGCACTTTGCTGGCAGTACTGGAAAATCTTATTGTTTCTGCTTTGAAAGTTCATCTGATTTCATACATATGTATGTATTAGACGTGTGCGCCGCGCCGGCGCCGCCGATAAATGATCGGCGTGAAATCGCCGTGACCTTGAATGTTTACTATTAACTATTCCAAGTTGGTATTTGGATTACAATATGTTTTTTTTTGTATTACATGTGTTACAGTTGCCAGATATATATTAATTAATTAAATGAAACTGAATAGCCAGCTGCACAAACTATTTGACACACCGATTTAAGAAACTGAGTAATCCTCAGTATTCAGCGTCAAGAAAGATGAGGGAGCGATATATGAAGTAGGATTTATTCCTGTTAATTGCGAATTCACATTGCCTCACATACGAAGGCAGCATGCTCCGTCATGGAAATACTTAAAATTAACAAATCAACGAAAACACAGGGCCTATGTACCATGGGGCCTTAAGGTGGAAGAGAAAAGGAAAACTAACTGGCTAATATTGCGACCATCATCCTTGCTTATTTGCTTGCGTCTTAAAATGTAGTGCAGTCCAGCAAAAATCTGAGAACATTGATGTGCGAAAACTCTCGAGACCCAATAAAAAGTCGTGTGCCATAAATGTCGAGAAATAGAAAGAGAGAGAGACAGAGCGACAGAGATTCACTGTCAATCTGGCGAATCGCGCAAAAGCTTGCCCTGTTACAGCGTAAATGAGTGAAGCAAAATTTTCTTGTCACTTGTTGCTATGGTTCAGTGCAGTCACCTAGATCACTGGGGCTAATATGACTTGGTACAAAAGTTCTTGTAACAAATTGTGCTACTATATTTTCGCCTGCCTGACGGGAATAATAACAAGAAATATATCGAATGGCTGCATTACTGAAGAAAATTGAAGATGAAAGAGAGAATTCTAGAGAGGACTAAAGTTCAACCATTCCAAGACCAAAGTAATAGTATATAGTACTAGTAGACAGCGCAAACATACTCCCAGTCACCGACGCACTCTTCATTACGAAAAAGCGAGCTAGTTTGTATATTTTGGGTTAATAACCAGTGCTGGTGGTTGCACCGCCGATATACGCCGCAGTGTGGCTAACCTCGACAAGATCTGGAAGAACAGAGATATTCGCCGTGCAACCAAAGTGTCCTTGGTACGAATACTCGTCAATATTTCAGCATGGTGCCGAAGCGTGGAGCCTCAAAAGTCTGAAGTGGCAAAGGTTGTCGCTTTGAGATGTGGTGCTAACGAAGACTGCTGCTTATACCTTGGATAGCTAAAACAACAAACCCCTCCATTCTCAGAGAGCTCAATATCACCACTCAGCTCTTCACAACATGCCATGGGTGACGTGACCCCTTGAATTCTTTTGACATATTGTACGGTTTCCAATGCATGATGTGGAAAAACACATGAATTTAGGCCGAATGAATGGCAAACGTGCCCATATTTAATGGGCATCATGAGAATATGGAAACTTACAGTTCGGATCGAAGGTCATTGAGAACAGGTAACCCCTTAATGCAAGCCAGTTACTAGGGAAATCAAGTTAGTATACCAAAGTATATTCTCGTCGGCTCCATTCGGCTCAGCATTGCTCCAAGCAATTATTAGGGGTGGCACAACTTGACGTCCCTATACGTGCACGACCACAGATAAGATAATGACTTGAATTTTGACCACCTCAAATAGCCGAAAGGGATAGTGTTATACATTAGAAAGGGACAGCATGATTCGTCCCTGAATCGCTGTCAAACTTTGGTTTTGTAGGAAGTGTCATATACCAGTAGGACGACGAACCCACCTTATGCCATCACTACCAAATAACATTAATTTGCTTTCATCGCTCCAGAGTACATCGGCCCACTGTTGCGGTGTCCAGTGTTCGCGTGCTTTACACCAAGCTACTTTCATCTTTCGGTTCTTCACAGATATTAGCGGTTTCTTTACAGGACGTCGTCCGTGTAATCCGGCGTCCTGCAAACGTCGTCGGACAGTCCTTATAGATGGAGTAGGCTGCCCTTGGTCGATATTTCTTTGATAATATCCGGCGCTGTTAACCGAGGATTCGCACGAGACACGCAACACGGTCGACTAAAGTTGTAGTGCAACGTGGTCTGCCGCATGTTTTATAGCCAATTGAACATCTAGGAGACTTTAAACGCTTGAATAGCTTTGTAACCGCCGATCTTAGAACACCAAACTGCTGCGGAAGCTCATTATGGGTACGCCCCTGCTTGTAGCCAGTAAAGAGAGCTTTCTGTTGACAGGTGTCCAAATTCTTCGACCTACGAGTCTTCGGCATCTTCGATTCGTTACACACCTTAGTTTTTTTTAATGTTATTTCAGGGACAATTTCACGTTTATATGCGATTATAGGAATACTGTCACATAGTATTAAGTAAAAACAACAAAAACCTAAATAACGACCTTTATAATATAAAGGTCGTTATTTAGGTTATACACGTATTATGTGGCCGGGTTTTTTCATCGCTCGCCCAAGGAATCTACATACAACCTACTTCATGATATAGTATAGTAAAAATAGTTTAGAATACATATATAAAAAAAAGTTTTTCCTTAAATTTCCTACTTGTTTTTTAAAGACAAAACTCGTATTTCTTTAAATTTAATTTGCCTATAACAATGTTATGTAATACCTTTTTTTAGATGACTGGCTCGCACTGCTGTGTACGGACTTTTTCCTCCCCGCTTCGGCCGCAGGCTGGAGATCTTTCTTTGCAGACGCAACAACTGCTTGGTGTTCGGTTAGGACTTTCTTGTCGTCAAATATCTGTGTGTCCATCCTAAAATTGTCAATAGTTAACAGCGCGTGCGGCTTCTTTATGAATGTGTTTATCACGTATTCTATTAAATCAGACCAATCCTGTAAAATAAATTAAATAATTCATAAATGTCAAAATTATTAAGCTTTCTTCACTTAAGTTGACGTTGCAGTTATTAAAACGTGTGTGCCTATATCCTTAAGGGATCAATTAAGTACAATAAGTGTCAGTTTGAAAAAAAAGTTTTAGACGTAATCAATTAATATCTTTCACTTACGTCGCAAATTTCAAATTCAGACTTCCAAATAGAAGTGAACGTCTTCAATATCTTAGGTTGATATAAACTGATCAAACTGTCCAGCTCCCCTCCCACGTGGTGCATGATCGTGAACACGCAGTCGTTGATGAACGCCCCGTTCACAGCGTAGTCTTCTAGCAATAGCCCGTATTGGTACATTATTTCAGGGGTCGCGAACCTGTATCAAAACTCCTTTGAGTGCGTGAATCAATCAAGACACTGAACACGAATCAATAGTGTTTGATAACGAAAGCTGATTGTTTAAACTTATTTTACAGTACATATGGTGCTACTTTACCGCACTAGTGTGATAATTAGCATATTACGTTACTGTGTCAAACATTTAAAGGGCCATAATGTACTGTAAAACGTTTTACGATACATGTGCGAATACGTAATTCGCAACCCGTGTCGATTTAAAACACTCCCTTCGATCGTGTTTTAATTTATCGCCACTCGTTTCGAATTTCCTATTTTTCGCACTTGTATCGTAATGTACTATTGGCGATAACACTGCGTCGTTGTTGACTCGAAGAGTTTCCGTAAAGGGTGACATGATTCTCTTAACCTTTGGTATGCTTAGGAGCAGATCTGCTCCATATACATTCCACAAAATTCAACTTAAACATGAACAATTCATGTTGCTAAATAAATGGCAAATTTTTGACAGGCGCATACGAAAGGTTAAGAATGAGCTTTTTCTTTTGTTCAAAAATTATTGGTCACAGCTTGTAAGGTAACGTCTAAGATTATCGCTACGGACAAAGTGGCGATACAAAATATGTATACACTACCTTAATATATGGCCAATAAGGTCGTGTAAAGTATACATATTTTTGGCACTTTTTCCGTATCGATATTTTCACACGTGACTGTACCTAATCGTTTTTGTTGCCCGTGGTACAGTTAGCCAAGAAAGTGGTTTACCACAGGGCTATTACTTGATAAATAGAGTCGAAAAGTGATAAACCACTTTATTAGCTGACTGTACCCACAGTACCTACTAATGACTTCAATACATCAATTTCAACCATTTTCAATTTTGACAGTCACATTTCTTTTGTTTCATTCGATTTTTAAGTGAAAGATATATGTATCCGTATTTCATACATATATTATTCATTTCAAATCAATAACAGATTTTTCTGGTATGATGGTTCTTAGGAAGATAAAGATACCTTAGCTTTGTTTTTAGGGATAAGAGAGACGCAGTAACGTCACACGCTTTGAACGAAGCATTTCCACGTAGCTAATTTAATTTAATACGTTCAATTTTCGTTAACCATACCCTAGATATTATGCAATATCCGCCCACCAGTCAGAATTTGTTACATAAAGTAAGAACGCAACAATCTGATCCGTCCATGGGCAGTCTAACCTATGCCGTAAGCAATAAGTGCATCAATATTTCATGATGTCCAGGTAACATAAGGTAGTTTTTTTACCGCGGTGAATAAGGAACGACAAAAAAATTTAATATACATAACATAAAACCTAGTGCCTAAGTCACGCGGCACTGCATGCGTCTACAAAAATATATCACTATTGTGTCTGATACCTACTGCACGAGATACGTGTACGTACTGTTTAATGTGTTCTACAATGTCGGTAGAACCCAAGTAGCTCGGATTCCTTATAGCGTTATCCAAAAATGTCAGCAGTATGTGGTTTGTTACAACGAGGTCCTGTAAAACATATGAAACAAAATTAAGAACATAAAATGCCGACAATCGCTTGGTTTTACATATATGTATTCATGTTTTCCCATAACCCATAACAAAAAAAAGGAACAAAAAACGCATTTAACCACTTAAACAAAATGAAAGTTTATTAAATTGAGTTATTGAAAAAAAAAACCCACTAGTTACCATGCACCAACTCGATTTGGTGGTAACTATTGGGATCTTTTTTTTTCGAGTAGTTACCACTGGTAAAAGGTGGGATTTTTTTTCCAGTACTTACCACCAAAATTTGGTTAGCGTTCAATACTAATAAAACACTCTAAATAAGTGCTTTAATCAATAATTAATTAAGTCGAATTAATTATAGGTTAATTAGTTATCAGTTTAATTATAAGTCGATTACTGTTTCAGTCAGTCGATTACAGATTACTGTTTTAGTTATTTTGATGATGACATTGACATATTAGATACATAGTAGTTATGTATTCTGTAGAACTAGTTTTAAAATTGTTAGCTTAACAGTCTCTTGACGTGAAACATGTATTTCATAAAATAAATAAAAAATATTCTTTGACATTTGGAGAACTTTTACACCTCCAAATCTTATTAATGTGTATTATTATCTTTCTCAGACTGGGGACCTTATACATCTCCAAACTTAATGTATTAACCGTGGAGACTATACGTCTCTGTCATATTTTGACGACCGGTTTGGCCTAGTGGGTAGTGACCCTGCCTACGAAGCTGATGGTCCCGGGTTCAAATCCTGGTAAGGGCATTTATTCGTGTGATGAGCATGAATATTTGTTCCTGAGTCATGGGTGTTTTCTATGTATTTAAGTATTTATAAATATTTATATATTATATATATCGTTGTCTAAGTACCCTCAACACAAGCCTTATTGAGCTTACTGTGGGACTTAGTCAATTTGTGTAATAATGTCCTATAATATTTAAAAAAATTAATTTATATTTATTTAAAAAAAATATTTTAAAATTTAAATTTATTTATATTGTATAAAATACTTGACTTCGTACATACTAGTTATGTATTCTGTAGCATTAGTTTATGAGACTGCTTGCTTAACAGTCCAGACCAGACGTGATTTATTTATTCAGTATAAATTTTATTTTGACACTTGGAGAGACTTTACACTTTTGTTTGTTCCTTCGTATAATTGCGACGTTATTTATTTAAATGGACCTTATTGTCGATGGCGCTTACGCCATTATCAGCGATGCTCCTATATAAATACAAGTAAGCGTAAGCGCCTTCGACAAAAGATTCAGATTTCATAGATAACGTCACAATTTATTCAATTTACAATTCATAAGATAAATTTCAACCAAACGTTAATTTCTCTTTAACTATTATTTTTATGCAGCATAAAGCTGTAGTTAACTGAAACACTAATCGACTTATAACTATTTATTAAAGCATTCTTTATTTATACTTAACTATTTCTACTGTTTTTATTAGTATTGAACTCTAACAAAATTTTGATGGTAACTACTGGAAAAAAAAATCCCAACTTTTACCAGTGGTAACTACTGGGAAAAAAAATCCCAGTAGTTACCACCAAACCGAGTTGGTGGTAACTAGTGGGAATTTTTCTTCCCAGTAGTTGCCAGTGGTAAAAGGTGGGAAATAAATTCTTAGTAGTTACCACTGGTAACAACTCGGTGTTAAATAGTGGGAATAACCCATTAAATTTGTTACAAGTTTTATTCAGTCAAGTTTTTCGATATCTTGTATAGTTTTTTGAGATATCCGCTTTTAAAAGTTTATTTAGGGCTCTCAATTTTATCTTGCTATAGTTGCTATCTACATCAGTGAAACTGCTAGGCCGTGTTTGTATCTATCATTTTCGTATAAATCGGTGGTGCAATTTCATTTATGGTATCACATTGACACCATTACTATAGACTATTTTTTTAAACTCCTCTTCACGCTTAAACCGCTGAACCGATTTCGTCATAAATTGGTGTAGAGATAGTTTGAGTCCCGTCCCGGGACAGGACATAGGATAGTTTTTATGACCAAAATCATCTTTTGAGGGCTGAGATTTATATGTTTTCGGAATGGTGGCAGTGTGATACCATAATTGAATTTGGCACTCCCTATTTATACGAAAACGATACCAAACATGGTCTAGTAGCTTCACTTGATACCTACAATATGAAATTGAGAGCCCCAAATAACCTTTCAAGAGAGGATATCTCGAACACTATTCAAGATATCTAAAAACTTTACTAAATTAAACTAGTAGCAAATTTAATCAGCTTTCATTTTGTGTAAGGAGTCAGGTCGCTAAGACGCATAGTTTTCAATATTATAAGTGAAAACCCGAAAAATTAGACCTTCAAGCCCCCCCTCTCCCCTACCGCCTCAAGAGCTACGGCCGGGGACTTTTGATATGTTCACCTCGTAATACCTTCTTATTGCTTGCCTTAAATAAATAAAATTTAAAACAGAAACATTATTCACTTAAAAAGCTCTTAATATACCTGTAAATACTGCTTGGAATGGTATTTCGGATTATAGTGACGCAACAGCAGCACTAAGAGTGACCTCAATTCATTGGTTTCGCACATTTTGTTTTGTAATTTTATAAGGGCGTCTTTATCAGCGGCACAAATATGCGGAATCTTTTGGTACACTTCAATAGCTTGTACAAACTCTCTGATTGCTGTAACAACCTGAAAAGGCAATATTTATCATACAAGAACAGGCCACTATAAAAACAATATCATATCATATGACATCTTAATACTTACCAGATGAAGACGCCTGCTACTTGGCTTCAAGTTATTTCTGTCTAGCTTAACAGCCAGTTCAAATTGTTCACATAAATTGACACCCTCAGCAGTCAAATACGATACTATATCAAAGGATATCACACCGGAAATTTGTTCTATATCCAACTCGATTTGGGTCGCAAACTTCAGAAAATAAGTCACTAACCAGAAAAAATGTGACGTATCAATTTCCAATAATACGTTTGTGAGGATTTGACTATGTAGTGTTTGTACTAAAGAATTGTAACCTTTGAGTAAAAAGTCAACAGTAAATTCTTTAAGTACATAGGATATGTCATCATCTGTTGGAGTTTGATGAGTGAGCCCTTGTACGTTTGTGCTGAAATAACGAATAAGATTTTCACTGAAATGCAATGAATAACGAATTTCTTTCATTATTTAATGTAAATTTGAAAAATCATGTAAGAATTTACTTACATGTTCGCTTTACCCCTTTTAGATATCTTCTTACGCCTTCTCTCTTGTAATGTAACACCAGTACGTGCCTTGGTGTTCACTCTTTGTTTAGGATTGTGTGGTTTTTGATGAACTCGTTTTTTCAAAGGCATCTCGTCATCGTTGCTTGAAGTAGAAATGGACTCTTGATTTTCGATTTGCGTTCCATATCCGCAATCAGAATTTTCAGATATCATCCCCTTCCCTTTCTTCTCAGTCTTTGATGGCTGTTGATTACTTGGCTCGGTTGGTAAATCTTCGAACACCACTTTTTCTTCCTGTAATATTTAAGTTACTCATGATTTCATTTATAAATAGGTATTAAACACCTAATTTCAATAATGAAAACGTATCATACATTATCATTATCAGACTTCATATTTTCATCGCCAGTCGATGCGTCTTGGTCCCTCATGTGAATGTCATTCTCATCAGGTAACGGAGGCTGAAACTGTTGATTCTCATCTTTCATTGTATTGTTTTCGGAAGTTCCCCACACATTTGTCTCCGAGTTTGGTTCATCGTTACTTTTTCCGCTACCACCTGTATCCGACGAATCAGACGTCGGATCTGATGTCATCATAGGTGACGAATCTTCACTACCTAAAACGAGTTACATGTTTTAATGTTGATATTACCTACTACTTAATAAATCTCATACAACGCGACCAACGCGTCTTTATAATTTGACTATATTTACTAAGTACCTCTATCCGGTGGAGAAGTGTTACTTTCATTGTCTTCTGAACTCTCAGAATTACAAGATTCTAGCCACATATTGAGCAGTTTGTGCAATGTAATAACATGCTGATCTTTATACATCAATGCTATAAGTTGTACCATTGTAACTCCCCAATTAGTCTGGAATATAAAATAAGTACAAAACACAAACCTAATCTCATTCAACATCGCATTATACATTTTATAAATCTTTTATTTTAAGAATTTAATGCAATCAACAGGAAAAAAAATCGCAGCTCTACTAAGAATTATGTATAGGTCATATTGTACAAAATGTAAAAGCTATGTAAATCTTGAATGAATAATAATTATTTTTGTCCTCTAAAAAAATTAAGTGTATATGTACGCATTGGTTTAGTTTGTTCGCAAATCACCGACATTTGTAAGTGAGAACTTTATAGAACCACCTGGAGAATATACATTCTGGCAGGCAATCGTATGTAAAAGCCATCGTACAGACCAAAAGGGCGGTGAACGGGAGAGCAGAGAGACGTCAGCGCGGCGCTGGAGCACGGGACCCGCCAGCGCAGACGTAGTTGTCGTCGTTACGTTAACCCCATCACGTAACACATAGCACGGAGCGATCACCGAAGGTCTGTGGTCACTAATCACTTGGAGAATATCCGCGTGGGCCACCCCGATTCAATTTTAATTAATAATTTTGGTTTCGTTTTAATTTAAACTACTTTTGACAATACTTAGCTATTCAACTGTATTTTTAACTTTGTTTAACTGTTGCATTGCTAGAAATCGAATCTTACAATCGTATAATGCTTTTTTGTCATTGGAAGCACCTACCATATTGCACGATTCGAATTCGAGAGTTGATCATATACTAACTTTATATTATACTGTTATTACAAGAAATCGAATCATACGATCGGGAACTGCTTTTAATGAACATAGCAAACAAGCATTTTGCAAGATTCGAAAGCAAATATTTAAATATTGGAGAGCTGATCACTTACCGCTTCCGGTATAATCATTAGCTTAATAAGTACTTTATCAACGCTTTGGCTAAACATGTTCCAGAGAATCTGATTTTGCACGGCGTGGCCAGATCCATTGTTGCCTGAAATAGGACTTTTAACGTCCTCTGGTATATGCAGTATGTTTCTCAATAACAAAAGACTATTACTTATATTTGTACATTGTGCCGGTGACACTTTTGGTTGATCAGGATACACATTTTTCTTTAAAAAATCTACAACTACTTTTGTTGCTTGTGGACCAGTAAAGGCCACTTTAGTGGCGGTCAGTAGCTGGTTTATTTCAAATACTGTATGCAAACCAAAATCTGATTGCGATGTTACTTCAACTGATAGCAAGCACTCTATGGGTATTGACAAATTGACTAGTATTCTCACTAGTAGTTCTATAGTTTTCTCTTCCTTAGCGTGGATCAAAAGAGGTATTAAGTCTTTTTTTATGTTTTGCCCGCAACTGATGCTCCTGCGGTATGTCCGTAAATACTTGTCTTCAGTTAAAATATTATTTAAAATAGTTTCTAGGGCAGCTGAAAAAAAAAATATTCCTGGTTATCTTATTTCGTATGAACCTATTATCGCACTACCTTCTAATAAGACACTGTTTAGTTTAGTACTTGATATCTACGAGTATTACAGTAGCTTTCCTCAAACACTTTAAACTAATCACTTAATATTGTTTTACCAATTGATAATTTTGTCGTATAGGCCTACAAATACCTACCATGCAAGCAAGGGTTTCGGAATAGCGACTGACGACTGAAATTAATACCAACACTGGTATTACCAGAAACAAATCTCAATTCATTTAGTTATTCGTATACTACAAAATTATCAACTGTTAAACCAATATAATTAATTATCTATGTCTGTTGCCAATTTTAGGATAATGATCCACCTGAGGCTTGATATTTAGTTTTGCCTGTTCCAACATAGCTTTCTCTTTCCTATTTCTTATACTTTAAGTAGTTAATAATCATCTAGCAATGAATTGAACTCACCATTACAGTTGTCATTTACGTGATATCCATCTGCGTGCATAAAGCCAAGATTGCTGAATATGCTATGGATCTGTGGACTGCTGAGAACCCACTCCATATTTCGTCTGCAACAAGAAAAATCTAGGTAAGAGTCCGAAGATTTCTACTATACGTGTCTAAATTAGGTAGATATTTCTGCACAAACGTTGGCAGGTATGTACCTTTGGAAAATCTGTTAAAATGCGTTTGATCAGTCTACGTTATACCATATTCTCCTGTTCCGATATCATATTTAAGTACCAAATATTTAAAATTTAGTTAATAGTTATATATATTTAAAAAAAAAATTATACTTAGATAAAATAGTGAGTACCGACTAAAGTTAACTGTTCCTTTGATGCTCTTGTAATTCAAGATAAATATACTAGTACTTTATGCATTTTTTCTAATTAAGCGAAATGTAAATTTATTTGAGAAATAAAGTTCTTTAAACCAAAAAAAAAAATCTCGAATTCAGAATAAGAAAAATATGGAAGAATACGTAAGTCATGATATTTTTAATCCAGTCGCACTTTCAATTTCCTTGTTTTTGTACATACAAAACAAGGGAAGGATGTGTGCAAGGGATGTGTTGCGTCGTGATCAACTGCGCGAGTAGAGCAGTGCAGTGTGAAGAGCCCGCTACACACCCTCGCACCGCTCAGCTACCTCGCACATCTCATTTGGATACATTCACAACGTTCCACATCCCCGCTATGCGTGCCCGCACCGCTCAGCTACCTGGCAACGCAGCCTTACTAAAAAATATATTCTCGAATCCCTTTCTACCCCCCTTAGAAGTTAGAAGAAGAATTTTCCAAACAACTGGATATGTATCTTCTTGGATTCCAATATAATGCCTTTTTACGAGGTGGACGTGAAATACAAATCCCCTGTAGGGTGCGATGGGGTTGAAATGACTAAATATCAATATGGGTGTCGTTTTATGGTTTTTTGGGACGTTATTTACGAAAATGGCATTGAATCTTATACCTTTAAACGAGCAATTCTTAAATATATATATATATATATATATATATATATATATATATATATATATATATATATATATATATATATATATATATAAATATATATATATATTACCGGGATCTCGGAAACGGCTCTAACGATTTTGCTGAAATTTGGTATATGGGGGTTTTTGGGGGTAAACAATCAATCTAGATTAGTCTTATGTTTGGAAAAACGCGTATTTTCGAGTTTTCATACGCTTTTCTTTCGACGCAGAATATGGTCGCTAATTTCGTATTGCCGGCCACTGTCCGTCTGGTCCAGCGGGTTAAGACGCGGACTGCTAAACGAGTGTTACGGGTTCGAATCTCGCCCGGTGACTAACTTTTTTTTTTATATGTTCAAGTTTATATATCTTTTTTTAATTTTTATTGTTTTACACAAGTTTAATTTAGTAAAAAAATGTAGTTAAGATTATCACCTATACACCACCATATTACAATAAATAGTTATAACCGAGCGTCGCCCAGGTACTGATTTTAAAATTTAATATTGTGGAAATAAAATGTTGAAAGTATTTTTGCCAAATTGCAATTCAATCGGTCCAGTATAGTTTCGGAGCAAATCGGTTGTAACAGATAGATGGACAGACAGCCACACGTGAACCTATAAGGGTTCTATTTTAGCTTTTGAGGTATGGAACGAGACCCGCGTTATCCTAATAGATATTACGACAGGACTGTTTCTCCCACGGTCAGTTGTATGTGGCGTGTTCCGGTGTATGTTCACCTCAAAGTTTGGTTCTATTGCTACCACCTTTAAACATGGCAAAAAATTTTGTTCATAAGGAAGTACCTACTTTAACAAGTATAAAGTTGTTGAACACTTCATGCATTTTTCAGAACATGATTCTAAATCTAATAATCAGGAACAAACATACATACCTACATGTCTTCATACAAACATACGGGTCAAACAAAGAACTTTTTTTTTATCTCGCTTGAAAAAATATTTTAACCCCATTTTAACTCCCTTAAGCAATAATATTCAATAACGCTGAAATGATTTTTCTTGTTTTCGAATATTATGGTTTTCGAAGAACAAATCGACAAATGCGACATCCATTCGTATTATGAAAAAATAAAACAGGATAGTATTTTTGTTTCTTGTGCAATAGTGGGTTATTTGTTTAACCCTCGTGCCTTGAAACCCTCGCAACGCTCAAAATTCGACTTTACAAACCACTCGCTACGCTGGTCATTCAATGTTGGAGTCCTTCGCTTGCTCAGGTATCAATATTAGCACGAGCGGTTAAACAACAACTATTTTCCCTTGTAAAACGAACAACTATTATCTTAATAGCTTAATAGTATCTGTAAGGAGTCTCCGTTCGAAGCAAGCGGTTAGGGTCTCCACACACTTATCTTTTTTGCTATTAATTGCGTAGCTATTAGAATTTTATACAATCGTGATATAATAGAGAGCTTTTCAGTCGAGTACCGTGTTTTGGCAACGAAGCTTGCTGAGTTGCCAAAGTGAGGTACGAAAACTACGAGATTGAAAAGCTTGATTATATCACTATTGAATACAATACTTTTTAATACGAGTTAATAAAAATAATACTTTAATAAAATCATACAACAAGCCAAAAGTATACAGCTATTAAAGATACGCGAGCAGCCGCGATACCTTCATACTCGTACGTGCCCCGGTCGCCAGGACTCGGCGGGGTGGTCAAACTGGTCAACGACACCTTTTTGTAACTCATGAGGCCCTGGTACTTGCTCCTTGCTAAATTCAATTTTTAGACAGTTTTTTTTCTCGATTTTGGTCACCGTAGCCTATGGAAACTAACAAGCAATGGTAAGCGGTTTTCGTAGTCTATGGATGTTGCTATATTAAGGGTTACACATGTGTGTTTATGACTTATGAAGCAATTGTTTTTACTATACAACCTAAAATAAATAATTAATTTGAGCTATCGTTTTGTTTCGTCTTGTTAACTGCGGCGAGCTGTGATTGGTCCATTTCATTATAGTTGACTAAACCGTTTCTAAATGAATATTATAGTTGAGTTGGGACCCCATACATGAAAAGTACCCAATTACAGTTTGGTATACGAAATCTTAATTCAACCATTACAGTCGACGAGTAGCAATAAAAAACTTTTTTCTATCGTCTTTTACCAATTTTGCATCGATGGGCGTTTTCTTAAAGATTTACTTTCAATTTTTACTTTAAAATTGGGAATTTTTATATTTTTTTTCCACTCAAAATGATGAGCTTTTTTCTATTACTAAGATAAAAATGTCCCCATTTTTGGTCTATTTGGTTACTTTTTCAATATCTACGTTCTTGAAAAAAGTACTTAAGAGCCCGCTGACATGACAGAGAAATGGACTTTTCACGTCAGCAGCTGGAACAAGGGTAATTTGCTGCTTAAAAACAGTGAGCAAAATCGCATTTTGCTCACTGAGTGAGACAAAATAACATTCAAGTGACCTTCATATTCGAATGTCATTTCAACGTGCGGGCCCTAATACAAGTTCGAAGTATTTGGATTCTATTGTCTTTGTCCCTTTCACGTCATTAGCAAAAAGAAAGAGACAAAAAGTGCATACGTAATTCAACGATATATTGACGGTTTATAATAGACCCCCGAAATAAGTCAGACCGCATCGTTCCAAAACACCCTACGAGTCTTCATTCGTAATAATTAATTAATGAAATAAAAGTTTAAAATTTAATAAAAATACCCATATTTTACGTATTTTATTATACAATCAAAACAATATACTTATACAAATTTACGCAATTGTTACGCAGTAAATAATTCTACTTAACGATTTTTAACGATCTCTACTATAGTTGACAAATAGTAGTATCCGCAATTCGGACCGTATCTTACAAAGTTTTTTTTAACAAAAAAAAGTTGACGATTGAACTGTCAATTGATGTTCGTTAATTCATTATTTTCGTTTGAGTCCCTTACTGCGCTCAAGATTCTAAATTAGATTCTAATCTAAATCTCTCATCTCAATCTAATCTAAAGGGTTAGGGTCTTCTCGGTAGGGTATAACTCCTCTGAAGTTACAGGCGTACCTAGGCTACGGAGACTGCTCACCATCAGGCGGCCCCTATGCTTGTTTGCCACCGTCGTAGTATATAAAAAAAATCGATTCTAACCTACTTCTAATAACCATATCGTTTTGAAACTTGCCAGTACAGATAACAAAGAATAATCTAGTGCAAAGTCCAAGTACAGTCGGCAATAATTGTGTTTCTAACAACACAAAAATTAAATAGAGAAAACATTCTCTTGTGATAAATTTTGAGAAGTATTATTCCTTTTTTTTTTATTCCGCTACCTAAAGGTTGTCTGGAAGAGATCGCTTTTTAGCGATAAAACCGCCTGTTGTTTACCTCTTCTTTATGTGTTGTATTATTTGTACTGTTTCTGTATTGAGGTGTGCAATAAAGTGTATTTGTATTGTATTGTATGGCTTTGATGTCTTTCAAAATAGTCTAGAATAGTCAATACATTGGCAAAATGCATCATAATAAAAAATGTGTTTTGCAATCTGTCATGGTCTTCTCTTTAAAGCGTACAGGGATGTTGGCAGAAGCCCGCATGGACATGGACATCCCTGGCATCCCTGGTGGCCGGTGAAAATGTATAACTGTCTCAAAGACGAACTGAAATCATTACCATTTTTCAGTCTTTTTTAGCGTAAACTTAAAAGTTGGTTGGTACAAGAGTGTTTTTATTCAATTGATGTTTTTTGTCAATTTTTTTTACTGGCTTTTACTCCCTACCAATTTGCACAGGGTGAATTCGCCAATATCAGTGTTGACTTTCACACGTGAGGAGAATGTTCAGTATAATATTTGTACTTGTGGGAGGATGTAGGTGTTTTGACTATTTCAGATATGTCACTGACACTTGGAATTAGTAAGTAAATATTCTTTATTGTGCACCTTACAGTTAAAAATAGACAGGAAATGAAAAAACACGTAAAAGTTAGGTAACAACAGGCGGTCTTATCGCTAAGAAGCGATCTCTGCCAGACTTACTTTGGGTAGCAGGAAACTATGAACTTACAACATTGAACGGGTAGTGCCGATATGCATATAATTCAACAAAATGAAGACGCAAACATATAATACATACCTACCTTTCTTTTTGTTGTACTTAAAAGGAGTGACATGTATAATATTACATTTATTAGCATAGTTAATAGATGTATGCGTGTTTGTGTTTTTGCATGCCAGTTGCTTGTAAAATATGCATGTGCTTCTTAGTTACTAAGTCCATCTTGTATACCATATTTTATGCAAAATAAAGATATTTGATATTTAAGGGAAAAGAAAGATTTTTCAAGGCTTATGTGATGGAGTATAATCAATTTATTTAGTTCCCTTTATGGTTGTTTTAATGTGGAGACATGGGTAGGATATTGTCTCGCACACAAAGAAATCTTATTCGGATAATAAATGATGATGATTGTACATTTTCGGGTAGTTATAACATTTATTCTTATTAAGAGCTCGGGCTCTTAATAGTATTTTGTACAAGAGGTAATAAAAAAGGATTTCTCTAAATTAGATCTATTATAGAATCTTTCGCTTGCACGGGACTCAAAACAAGCACTCGAAGAAATATCAAACTTTGCTCTCTTGTTGTACAAATAACTATTTTATCCTATAGTTTACTATTTGATTTGTTGTTATCATGGTAAGTAATAGAAATATAGTTGGTCAAACCAATTTGTCAGTAAATAAGAACAATAAAAACTATACTCATCCTTTTCTTTTGGATGCTAGTACTAGTGTAAGACAAAGATAGTATGACTCCCTCTGTCTATGTTTGAAATGAGATAGCCCTTTGACAGACTATAGTTATTAGAGCAAAGTTTGATATTTCTTCGAGTGCTTATTTTGAGTCCCGTGCAAGCGAAAGATTCTATATTACTCGCTACGCTCTTGAATCTAATTTAGAATCTTGAGCGTAGTAAGGGACTCAAAGCGCACGAGATGTAAATAATTTTGATCTCGTGTAGTAGTAGTACACAAAAATTTTCATGTTTGCAGTGGGAACATATTTCGAAGGTAAAAGTACAACCTGAAAAAATTTAATCCGTCTTCATCACTATTTCACTCATGTTTTCTGAAGGTATACTAACAATTAAGTTTAATTACCGCAATAAAACAAAACGAAAGAAATTTCAATCAAATAATACGAAAATAAAGAAATAACAAACATCAATTGACAGTTCAACCGACAACTTTTTTTTGTAAAAAAAAACTTTGTAAGATACGGTCCGAATTGCGGATACTACTTTTGTCAACTATAGGAGTGATCGTTAAAAGTAATCGTATATTTCGATGCTAGTGAGTGGCAAAACTCGGGACGAGTGAAGAATGACATTTCCGCACGTGTATCGAACGACGTTTTTTAATACAGTTGTGAAAAAATAAGAAAAACAACAAATATTTTTTTATGCATGTTCTATAAGACAGAAACAATTATAAAATATTATACTATTATTACCTAAGTATCTTTATTTACGATTATTTGTGTATCGTATTTTTAAATTGTATAAAAACAATATCGAATGTTGCCTAGCTTTGGAAACTTAAAACATTCTTGCAGTAACAAAAAACGCCTCTGTTTTGACAGGCGTTTCGGCAGCTATTCAGACAACTTATTAAAAACGATTTTTCAATACTCAATATTAAAAAATAAACGTGTTATAATGATGAAGAGGTAAGTAATAAAATATGAAATATGCTTATATTTATTATTTTTACATTAACAGTAGGTTTTTATGTTGATTACGACTTTTAAAGGAAACTAATATTAACACTTATCAATAAGTAGTCATGAATTGGAACAAGTGGAAAAGTAAAAATCACTAGTTCTCGAAATCCAACTTTCCGCACGCTAAACAGCTACGTAAAGTAGCACTTTTTGAGCAACTGTATTAAAAAAATATTTACTTTGCGTAACAATTGCGTAATTTTTTATAAGTTCATTGTTTTGATTGTATAATAAAATACGTAAAATATGGTGTTTTTATTTAATTTAAAACTTTTATTTCATTAATTAATTATTACGAATGAAAACTCGTAGGGTGTTTTGGGAACATGCGGTCTGACTTATTTCGGGGGTCTATTATTAACCGTCAATATACCGTTGAATTACGTGTAAACTTTTTTGTCTCTTTCTTTTTGCTAATGACGTGAAAGGGACTAAGACAATAGAATCCAAATATTTCGAACTAGTATTAGGCCCTGCACGTTGAAATGACATTCGAATATAAAGGTCACTTGAAAGTTATTTTGTCTCACTCAGTGAGCAAAATGCGATTTTGCTCACTGTTTTTAAGCATCAAATTACCCTTGTTCGAGCTGCTGACGTGAAAAACACATTTCAACTGTAGTCAGTTACGGTAGTCCGTAAGAAATGAAAAAATGTGTAACCGCTGAATATGTAGAGATTATTAGATACTTACCTCAAAAACCGCTGGTGGCCTAGAAAAAACGCTGGTGGCCTAGCGGTAAGACTGTGCGACTTGCAATCCGGAGGTCACGGGTTCAAATCCCGGCTCGTAACAATGAGTTTTTCGGAACTTAATGTACGAAATATCATTTGATATCTCCCAGTCGCTTTTCGGTGAAGAAAAGAAGATTAGATACTCACCTCATGCATACCTAATAACCTACCATTAAACTGTCTATATCAATAATACTTGTATTTGCTTAGGTATTTGGAGTCCATGTGATACCGTAACAATGTATAACAGTTGATTACGTATAGAGATACATACCTTATACCGACTCTGGATTGCAAGAAATAAATTAATACTAAACATAAGTACTTTAAATACAACCCGGAACGACAGATAAATGAGGCTTAGCTCTGTTTGTCACCGTTGTATACGGAATCCTAAAAAGGAAAACCGAACTGTATAAATAATAAACTACTAATCTACTTTACTTTCAAATTTAAATGCCATCAGAATTCAAAGCCCTGTTGAGCGAATCGAAATTCCAATAAACGATTTTTAAATAAAAAAGGAAAATCCGCCCCCTCGAAGACTACTACGTAGATTTGAGAGTACCCTATACACGTGACGCTTGCGAGCGCGGGCGGGCCAATAGTAGGTCACGCGAGTCGCGTGGCCCGCGCACGTGTCCAGTTAACGTGCCCAGCTATAACGTGCGCGTCCCGCGCTACGAACGAACGTCGACGAACGGAGACGGAGAGCGGAACGTGCTCATATGACGCGGTTTGGACGATTAGGTAGCTGGTGTCGAGTATTATTGAGAATAATATTCCTATAACACTTACGTAACCTCTACCTACATGTTTCAATGTTATAAAATTATGTATGAACATGACAATTGTAAAGTTTTCTTTTTAAATCCCTTAGAGTTATTTTTGTTTTAATCCACTTATCTGAAAGATGTCGCTCTTTTTCGAGATCAACTGTCAAAAATGTATCACACATGTATATATACTCCACATGCGATTATGACAATGGGAACATATAAAAATCGAAGCCTCCATGTACAGTAAATCAAAAGAATTTAGTAAATTATTGAGGTAAAACTAGCTAAAGTGCCGTAATAAAGTTGTCGGCTGTGAATTTCTAGACTTCACTAATTAAAATACAGTAAGGGTCTCCTGTCAATCCTAAATTAACAAGTAAAGAGAAGGTGATTGAATCGTCAATGAGATGGACAATTGGACAAGCAATTATTATAAAGTCTGTCAAAATACTCAAAATTAAAGCAAACAAGCTAAGGAAACAGTCGGATTTAAATCATTAGGTCTAGGTCTAGCGCAAGAAGGTCGCGACAGTATCTCGCCTGCGAAATAGACTACCCGTCCCTTTTTAATTAGTATAGAGTTAGAAAAAGACGGATAGTCTATCTCGCGGGCAAGATATCGTCGCGCTCTTGCATGGCCTACGATAAGTTTTTTTATTGTTATTTACTGTTTGTTTTGTGTGTATTTAGTAATCTATCACTAAACACACTTACATCTACATCTTACATTGGATTTGCAACACCTACTAACATCGTGTAAATGTATCGATTTCCGCGACCTAAAGCTTGGCTGGAAGAGATCGCTTTTTAGTTTTTAAGGATAAGACCGCCTGTTGTTTACCTTCTGATGCTGTTTCGTTCTGTATTGTTTTTTATTGAGGTGTACAATAAAGAGTATTTGTATTGTAATAGAAAAGGAACCTGACATTCTTCTGAGGTCGAATCAGCTATTCAGACGCTGAAGCTCAATATGCTTGCGATAGCGATGGCATAACTGCACAGATGCAAAAAAGTTTAGGAGTCGAAGGGAATCTTGCACAAGATCTGTGAGAACGGTGAGAAGATTTGGAGAACAGGCGTATGGCCCGAGGACTGGACCGAATCCACTTAGTTCCCCTGCACAAAGAAGGTTGTACGTGCAAAACTGAAAACTACTGAATTCCGAACAAGCGGCTAGAGAATTATAATGTAGGCAAATATCTAGCAGGCAAGATTTGTAAGAGTTAAAGGTCGGAGGGCTGGAAGGGTGGTATGGTATCCAAGTTTAGTAACCTCCGTTTTGCAGATGACACGACTATAGTAGGTGCCTCTGAAAAAGAACTAGCAGTCCTGCTGCAAAGGATTGAGCTCGTCAGCGATGAGTATGGTCTTGTCTTAGGATCAACTGAAGCAAGACGAAGCTGACGAAGTTGATGTTTATCGATCAACTTTTTTTTTATACCACGACGGTGGCAAACTAGCATACGGACCGCCTGATGGTAAGCAGTCACCTCAGCCTAGGGACGCCTGCAACTCCAGAGGTGTTACATGCGCGTTGCCGACCCTTTAAAAACCTGTACACTCCTTTTTTGAAGAACCCCATACTGTAGACACTCGGGAAAACCTCGGAAGGGAGCTCATTCCACGAGGAAATTCCTCTTGAACCGCACAGTACGCGACCATTTAGGTTCTAAGGTGTGAGGATGAACACCCTGCCGACGGCGAGCGGTGCGGTGATAGAAAGTGGCCGTTGGCATCATGTCAAACAATTCCTCAGAGCACAGCCCATTGTAGAAGCGGTAGAACACACACAAGGAGGCAAAGTCTCTCCTTAGACTTAATGGTTCAATACCGCTTGTGAGTTTGGGATCGTCAACGATACGTCGTCAGGCTGGTAAAATGCAGAGAACCAACGAGTTGTACGATCTTGAGGTGGTACACAAGCATGTTTACTTGGGATCTCAAATAAGCGACGATGGTGACTGCGACCAAGAGGTGGTTAGAAGAGCCTAGATGGCCAAAGCTGCGGTGAAACGACTTGAGAAAAAATATGGGAGAGCAGATGCATAAACCGCAAAACAAAGATCAAACTAATGCAGACCCTTGTTTACTCGATCTTTTTGTACACGTCGGAAACCTGGGGAGCCCAAATACAGTCGCTCAGGGAGGCATTGAAGTATTAAAAGAAGAAGAATACATGGAGCAAACTGACATTAGGCAATGCGCTCTGGTAGACGCTAATAACGCTTCTTTATAATTTTAGTCAAGTATTTCATACAAAAGTAAACTTAATGCAATACAGTTTAAGTGTAAAATTTGCAAACGGACATTTCAAAACATTGAATACTTTATGGTTAAATGTCGTTTTCGTAAGTTGATCATTGTATAAACGTCAGAATGAATAGCGAGTGAATGGAGTCGCTTTATGTAAACAAATTATTTTAACATTATTGTCTTTACATAAAAGTATCAAACCCGGAAATAGAATATATATATATATTAATAACGATTGAGATAGTTGTATGAATGGTCTTTGTTTTGAATGACAACATGCAGTCTGCGATTGCCCTGAAGGAATATACTACTTTAGAAGAATATTTTACCACTTACATAAATATAAAATAAAAGGACTTAAAAACACCTGAATAAATTTAATTTGTAGTATAATTGTCTTTTTGATCTACATTCTTTTGGAGCTTTCTTTTTTCGCAATGTAATTTAAACGTACGGTTAAATACAGGTTGGTTATCGTCTTTATTACAACAATTCTATAATTGTGGTTATATTCTTCTTCTGGTGGACATGACGTCAAAATGTTTACGTGCACGAATGTTTTCAATACATTAGATGCTATTATAGAATTGTCATAATTCATAATAACTTATTTGCGAAAAAAGGAGTTACAATAGTTGGTACATTATATTTTCAAGAAAGTCCATCCTCTTAGCCGTCCATACACAGCATGCAAATCTTACTAACTAGCCTAAATATAAAATATTTATTTATAATCATACCTAAAACAACAACATAATTTAATAAATAATTTACAACGCCTTCAGATCAGAAGTAAAAAGTAAAATATAGAAGGGAGTGCATAACCATATAAAATTTAATTGAAATATAATGTCAAATTGTCAAATATAAATAATAAAATAAGATATGGTCATGGTTTATTCCCCTTCGCATGTTATGTCTTAAAAAGTTTCAGTTGTTTTGCATACTTTTTTATGCGTCTGAAGATGTATTTACCATTTTTAGACGCATAAGAAAGCCCACCCATGTACAATAACAAAAAGAACGTATCGGCAACGCGTTTCTGACACCCTGGTGTTTTAGGACCCTATAGGCTACGGTGACCGCTTGGCACCAGGTGAGCCGTACGCTTGTTTACCACCAACATGTTATTAAAAAAAATTAATGCATACTCCATAGATTTTTGTTCCGTTACAACCGTTAATTTGTATTACCAAAATGAATTATTAAACACCATACAATTACGAAGAATTCACATTAGTTCTGTTAAAATATCAATAGAACTCACTGAAAGAAATATATGCCATCCTTTTTAGGATTCCATAGTCAACTAGGAACCCTTATAGTTTCGCCATGTCCGTCTGTCTGTCTGTCTGTCTGTCTGTTTGTCCGAGGCTTTGCTCCGTGGTCGTTAGTGCTAGCAAGCTGAAATTTGGCATGGATATATAAATCAATAAAGCCGACAAAGTCGTACAATAAAATCTAAATTTTTTTTTTTAGATTACCTCCCCTACACGTAAAGTGGGGGTGAATTTTTTTTTCGCTTCAACCCTAGAGTGTGGGGTGTCGTTGGAAAGGTCTTTCAAAACTAATAGGGGTTTTCAATAAACATTTTTTTTATAAAGTAAATATATTCGGAGATAATCGCTCCGAAAGAAAAAAAATATGTGTCCCCCCCCCCCTCTTAACTTTTGAGCCATAGGTCCAAAAAATATGAAAAAAATCGTGGAAGTAGAGCTTAAGAAAGACATTAAATGAAAACTATAGCGGACATGATCAGTTTAGCTGTTTTTGAGTTATCGCAAAAAGTTTTCCCTTCATAGTAAAAAGACTTACTTTAATTAGGTACATGCAAATTTGCCTATTTGTTTAACTCGGGTGAAAGGTACGTTTCATCCCTTGGTTAACAATTTACTATACTTTAAGCTCCAGTTTAGCTTATTGTGACGGAAGAGTAACTACGGAACCCTACACTGAGCGTGGCCCGACATGCTCTTGGCCGGTTTTTTTCTTGTTGTTTTGCTGTTATAAGCGCATTTTTCACAGAACATTTCGTCATGTTTAACAGTTGTCGCTGTCGACGGCCGAAACGAGACTGGGAGCAAAACTCATGCTCAAGGCGTTCGAGCATTACTTTTGTGGGGATGTTTTTTCGGCTGATTGTGAATCCCGTTAATTATACTTACATCAATGCAGGGAGGCAAATGGTCGAACGCATATACGTGTCACTAAGGGCAGTCTCCGATTGTGGTGAAGCCAATTTGGTCTCCTTCAATGCTAGTAAGACTCAGGCGTCTTATCTCCGCCAAACGGAGTCCATTCCATCTGACTCTCCTACTTTCCGAGATGTATCCCTTCCGATAACCGACCATCTTGAGCTTCTCGGTATCCCGCTGACTTCGAAACTCAACTTCGGTCCGCACATCCAGTCGAAAGCACAGTTAGCAGCATAAAAGCTGGGCATCCTCAACAACGCCATGCAGGCAGTAGTTTACACCTAGGCAGCTGCTCGAGCTTTAGCAAGCACAAGTCTACTGCTGTGGCGCAGCGACCCGAAGTGGATCTTGACCTCCGACACCAAAGACCGCCATGCTTCTCTGTCCAAAACAGTTTACGTCCAGTCGACGGCGCCGAGTTCGCTAAGGTCTTTTTGCACTTCATCTCTCCAGCGGTACCTAGAGCGTCCAGACGGTCTTCGGCCATTTGGAACTCCAGACTGCACGATCCTCACCCATCCGGACTACGTGCCCGAGCCATCGGAGTCTGGGGGCTTTCGTTTCTCCAATGATGTTCGGCTCGGAGAACAGATCTTCAATATCCTGGTTCCTGCGGAGTCTCCAGGTTCCATCCTCTCCACGTGTGGAAAATCCTACATCTGTGGGATGGTTCAGCAAAACACCAGCTTGAGGCGCTCGAGTCAATCGAGAGGAGGGCCAAGAGAATCATTAATGACGACGATCTGACGAATGCTCGACTCCAAAGTCTGGAGCATCGTCGCAAGGTTGCCAGCCTAACGATCTTTTACAGGATACATATTTCGCCATCGGACTACCAGACAATCGGCACTCCAGCATCGCTTCATGGTAGGTATTCCACAAATACGCACGAAGCACTCCTTATGCGAACTGCCAAGTAGTGAAATGCCCTGCCCGAGTCTGTGTTTCGTGAGAGTCAGAATGGCGGGTGTACCTAAATAAAATTAAATGAAAGCCATACCATATTTTTGTACCTAATTTGTACTAGTTAGTACCTCCTTTAAAAAAAATTGTACCTCACGGTACTTAAAGTAATCACCAAAAAACAGGTCACCCGCCATCCTGACAGTCAGAATGGCGGGTGTACTTTATTACGCTATGTTCCCGTGGTTATTGATAAATTCTATAAAAGCCAAATTTTTGTGCCTTTTTTGTACCTTCATATTCAATTATAATAAGAGTCATTTTATTTTTGGTTTCCAAGTTTTACTCATTTTATATTTTGCTTGCTATTACAGTTTTGCAGGCGTTATAATTTTTCAAATTATCGATTTCATTTTTAAGAAAAAACGCTAAGGTACAATTATTTTTATTACGCCAGGATTTAGTACCTTTAATGTATAATCTGTTAAGTTCAAATAACTCAGTAAATCATGTCTTCTTCTATAAAAAACCATTTAGGTCTTAAATCTCACTTTTTTAATATTTTATTAGCATTTCATTTTTACTCACCTAAATGAGGGTATTTATTGGGTACTTTGTTTCGGGTATTTTTACTCACCCCTACCAATTTTTATTCACTCTGGTATTTTAACTCACTCTACAGGAATGCCGTCATGACCTGGGAAGGAGTCGTGTTTCATTTCTTTGATAGCATGTTGAATTTTGTCTATACATAATGTTATAACCGTTAGTTAAAACCGAAACCTGTCAAAGGATAGATGCATTCGAGACATAGTACTGAGCAGCTCATAATCACTGGCCGCATAGCAAGAAAGCGTATGGCCATACATTGGGCGGACAGATTGATGTCAGAAACAGAAGCCATATTACAGGCCAGCGTACAATGGGCCCAAAATAGAGCGGCTTGGAGAGCACTTGTGAAGAGTGTCCATAGTCATCACGTCCCTTAGCCATGAAGATACAACAAGGAAGATTATTTTTATTATAAACTGGTGATTGACCCTACTCACACCTGATGGAAAGTGAAGATAGAGCCTAAGACTGTTTATGAGTAGAATGCTTAGAAATCTACTACCAGAAACTGTTGTTAATGCACCGTCAGTGAAGTCTTTCAAAAATAGACTAGATACACATTTTAGAACATTATAAAGTGCTAAATAAACACAAGTACTGCGATATACATGCATCAGGTACGATATGCAAGAGGTGCTAGTGTATCAAATAAAATAATAATAATAATAAATATCCGCAGGGCAGCTTGTGGCGAGCTGTTGGGGAGTAACGACCCCACGGACCCGAGTACTCCTGAGAGTCGGTCAGGGTCTCCGTCTCCGGCGTGTCTTCGTCGGTCGGAGTGGACACGCAGGACTCTCAGCTCTGGCTTGCCTTCATTGGCCGTCCAGAGAGGAGTCGTTAGAGCTAAATGCTCCAGGGGTGGAAGTGAAAACTTGCATAAGACGCGAGTTGGCACAGTGGCTGTTATCAGGCACTGGGTAGAATGCGGCGTACACCTCTTGACACCCCTGAGCCGCTCACACCGGTGTTGCTCCTGGTGGTCTTCACGACGGCATTTTCAGGGGCCCATCTAGTAGGCGGCGAGTCACCACCTGCCTCGATAACTAGTGGAAACATTGTTATGGCAGGTGTCCGGATGTCTTTGCAATAACCCAGTCTCATTGTCCTCCCAAACTTCAATCCATAGATCGTTATACTGTTTATTTTTACTACAATAGTCCCAATGCCTGCTGCGACCGGTTCATGGGTGTCTATTGTTGCGCCTGTGAACAGGTTCCAGCAGGCGTTCTACATGACATTAAAGCTCTCCAAGGGGCCTCTACGTGTTGGATGTATATCCCCACGCAAGCCTATCAAAGGACCGGGATTTATAGGCCCGTGAAATCCAAGGAGATACAATAATAATAAATAAAGGAAAACTCACCATGTCAGACGAGACTCAAACTCGCAACTCTGAAGTATCTGGAGTGCCCATCACTCTGCCAACTGAGTTACCGAGACTTACCCGAAAACTTAGTTCAGTTGGCAGGACTGGTATCTCAGAACCGTGAGTTCTAATCTCGCCTGAGACAACATTGTGGTATTTTTTGCAGATGTGTTTGCTCAATACAAAAAATAATTGATGAGTAGAATCACCAAAATTAAATAAATTGATTGCAACATAAAACAGCTTGTGTCAGAATGTACCAAAGGGGGTCCAAAAAAGACTTAAAAACTAAAATTTTTGACCAAAAGAGCAAAGTATATAGGAATCAAAAAAGACTTTATGGCTAATTTAGTGTAATTATATGGATTGGTGAATTTAATGTGGTCTTGAGCCTAGATATTTAGTTTAATGCTTTTTGGCTTTTGACAATTAAATGAATCAAATCACCGAGTACCTACTACTAATAAGTAAATACATTTTATAAAATACTAAGTGCATGTACTTGTAACTACATAAACTAGGGTATTATCAGTATTATCAATCTAACAATGCTTAAATAAATAAATAAATATCTGGTCTGGTACAGTACATTTGAACAGAATATTAATTAAAATATCTTACCTTTTAAATTATCTTCAAGGATTATCATTTACAACCAAAACTTCTTAATTTACACGTAAATCACGGTAAGAATAACTCAGAATCGTTCAAGTTCACTAACACTCTTGACTTTTAACTCACTTCCATAATAAGTACCTCTTATAAAATTTTCCTTTGCACTGTAACAAACACAACAACTCACGATACAAATAGTTGATGTACTAGTTACCACAATCTAGAAAATATATTTCTAATCATTTGTCAGCTTAGATATTTGTTATATATTGATAAGTGCGTAAGTGACCAACCGTGCCTAAAATACACACAACACTGAGAATTAGATTAGATTGTTTAGACACAGCACAATAGACAGCAAGTTCCAAACAAGTCAAACGACTAATAATAAGTAACAAGCATAGACATAAAAGATCTTATTTCTATGAGTTGTGCCAACCCGAATAATTGCTCGGAGCAATGCTGAGCCGAACGGAGCCGAGAAATCCCGAACGCTCTAGTTTCATCCGTCTAGTCTAGTCCGACGGGCGCAAGCGTATAGAGCACATCTTACACATCTAGTTGATCCTACCATCTAGAATATGAGTTGATGATATCGGTTTGTTCTTGTTTTTGAGTGAAACGAAACGACACAAAATAAGAAGAAACGTCTAAGCAGTATGGCTTACGATCTTAGCCTGTATAGGGTAAGGACGAATAAAAAAAACGTCAAAATTGTCAAAAAAGTGTGGTTCGTTGTCGTTGTCGATCGCATTTTGTATGCATTTTGTAAATAAATATTCAAAATGACTATTGACTTTCGAGGTTTTGAAAAGAATTCTTCAGATGAAAGTGGCAGTGACTCTAGCGAAGCAATCGATGAAGAATATGCTACGGATGATGATAACGGTACATGTACATCACGCTATTCTAATAATTATAACCTATATACCAAGTACTACTTTATGAAGTGAGATTGATGCACATAGATAAACACTGGGATAACGTTTAATAATACTGAGACCCTGGCCTCATTTTAATCATTTTGGTATTTTTTTTTTTTTTTTTTTAATTTATTTAGGTAAACAAACAGTCACTACAAGAAAGGCTTAAATATAAAGTATTTTAAACAGTGTTTACAGTATGTGTGACCAACACCGTTCACCACTTATTAATTAGGTACAATTAGTTAGATTATTCGGAGATTTTATTTACAAGTTTTACAACACTGGAGCTTAAGGCTCCGGGAGGCATTGACATTGATAAATTCATGAAGAAGATTAAATAATCCTTAAAGCTTAACAGTTAACAGTGCATGCAGTGTTACTTTAATATTGAATAGTTACAATTTTTTTTCGCTTCATATCAGTAGATGTTACATTTAGTTATTATCGCTAAGTACATCTATTACAAGTTTTTTATATACACCAGTACTGCAGCCAAAAATATCCACATGGTTAAAATGTGTGTTGTAAGTATGAACGAGCCTGCGAAGACTTGACCAAAACATTTTTAAGGTTTAAAATAGCCCTAACTTTTCTACCCTCCAACTTGAGTTCTACATAAATTAACTTGACAGATGTTTGATTTCCAGATAGTACAGGAAACAACGACCAAGACATGAGTAGTAATGAAGCTGGTGCGCTGGAAGCACAAGAAGTAGATGATGATGATGATGAGGATGAAGTAGTCAAGGCGATAAAGGCAGAGAAAAATAAGCCACGTGATCATCCTCCTACCATAACTTGTGAGGACTTCATTGTAGACATTTCATTTAATCCAGCGAAAAATTTGATCGCTCTAGCCAATATTATGGGAGACGTCTTATTGTATGAGTACAATGATAATGAAACAAAACTTGTTAGTACATCGGAATTGCATCTTAAAGCATGCAGAGATGTAGAATTTGATGCTGAAGGTACAACTATGTACACCACTGCCAAAGTAAGTATATCAGGTCATTTTTTTTACCACTAATTTATAAAGGGTCTCTTTATTCTTCAAAAACTGATGAGGAAGTTGTATTTTATCCACAAGAGTGGCAAAGTAATTTGATGCAAATGATGAGTTGTTTCCTCATGTGGGTTGGTGGGATTGACTTTTAGTGTAGTGGTGATTATGAATGATAAATATTTAATACATCTAAACATTTATTTGGGTTTTATATGTAATGTTCTGCAGTTAAGATTTTCCTCACGTTGGTATGGTGGAAAATATTGTGTTTCACTTGGTAGCAAAGTTTAACACTCGTGCCTTGAAACCCTTGCAATGCTCAAGATTCCACATTTTCAACCACTTGCTAAGATCATAGTTTAATTTTAGAATCTTTTGGTTACTTAAGTATCAATGGGATGGGAGGTTAAAGAACTTTGCCATCCTGAGCACAGCTATTGAAATTTTATGTGCAAAGAAAGAGAATTAGAGACCTTAATGTCTACTAATCCCTTGCTCTACTTGGAAGCCTGCACTTTATTATGACAAGTCATTTAACTAAAAAATAACTTATCCTCTAGCTGCCCAGACATCAGAATTTGCCAAGACAAATTTTAATGTAATTTTAATTTGTCAAAATTTAGAATAGAGGGGTTATATCAATATCTAAATATTAATAGGTAAACAGCCCTAGTGCGAGTGATTTCTGTTATCCATCATATATAATAAACTTCCTAGGGTACATCGACCATATAATATATTTTTCTTTCAGTCTCCACTTGTCTCATATTAATTTGTATTTGCAGGACAAGGCTATAATGGTTACAGATGTTGAAACTGGGAAATTAAAGAAAAACTATGAAAATGTACATGATGAACCTGTCTATTCTTTGCTATGTTTAGACAATAACAAAATTGTAACAGGTAAAAGAGACCTATATTATAAACAAATTTGGAAATGTGTTAAATTAATTAGATTAAGCACTTATATTGTAGTTGTCATAAAATGTAGTACTCATGGTCCTGCAGCTGCTTGCAGTTAGTAGGAGACATTGATTTGGTAATAGCTATCTATATTATTTTCTCACTCCAGGTCTGGTCTGTAGGTAAATAGATAAAATACTCTTTATTGGTACACCTCAGTAAAAATATACATAATACATACCCTACCTATATATAGATACATACCCTGAATGAGTACATAAATAAAATAAATAAGAAAACCCAGAAAATTAAATAAAAAAGGTTAAATTGGGTGTATATAAAAACACGTTAAAATTTACAGGGGATGATGGAGGTACTGTCAAACTGTGGGACATGAGAAAGCCTGATCCCATATTCAGTATAAAAATTGGTGAAGAGCATGTAGCAGACATGATCACCAATGATGCACGGAAGTATTTGGTGTGTGCTGGTGGCGATGGTGTATTGACCTCTATTGATCTAAAAGGAAGGTAAGACTGACAGAATGATTATAAGTCATAATCAGAACAATCAACAATTCTAATAATTATACAACACCTATAAAAAAAAACCTCTTTAATGTTTAAGGGAGCAGCCCATGTCTAAAGTCAGACCAAGATAAGTTGGCAGCGATTTTGACAGCCCTAACACTGCAAGTGATATTTTAAATGTCTAACTTCTATGAAATTATGACATTTCCTTAACACCTGCACAGGCTGGGCTATCAAAATCGCTGCCAACTTAGCTTGGTCTGACTCTATCTACTTGTATACCTATACTAATTCAAAAATCAGTCAAAAGTAGGTGGCTCAAACTGTACAAATTATTGAACAAGCAGCAACATATATGGTATCACATATATCAGTCATGTTACTCATATTTAAGCTGAAATAATTATCATATTACGATTTTAGTTTTTTTTACATTAAATTTAACAAATATGTACATTTCATTTTATGCTAAATCATAGAAAGAGACAAGCTTATGTTAACAGATTCATTTATATTAGGAAGTTTATTGTCTTGATAACATTTCCAGATTATAAACTGCCTTGTTGCACAGATATTCCAAATTTAATCGAAATTCGTTCAGCTGAATTTGCGTGATACAGAAACCAACTCGAAATATCCACACATCTAACATTTGTAATTTCAGTTCAGTATATTTTATTTTATGTATTGTTTCAGCAAAATTTACTCAACATCGGAAGATTATGATTCAGAGCTAACATGCATGGGACTGTTTCGTTCAGACACAAAGCTGCTAGTGGGCTCTTCTAAAGGAAAAATGTATTTGTTTAATTGGAAGGAATTTGGCTTGCACAGTGACGAGTATATTGGTCAAAAACACTCAATTTCTTGTATGATACCTATTACTCAAAACATTGTAGTGACCTCTGGTGAAGATGGAGTACTAAGAGCAGCCCATATGTTTCCTCAGAGACAGTTAGGCGTTGTAGGACAGCATCGCCTACCCGTTGAGTGTTTAGATATTAGTCATGATGGCTGCTATATAGCCTCATGCTCACATGATAATGATGTCAAGTTTTGGAATATTTCGTACTTTGAAACTATTGACTCTATTATTGATGTTAGTCAAAAACAGAACAAGAAAAAAGACATGAGTAATAATTTGCCATCTAGTAGTGTTAAAAATGCATCTGATTTTTTCTCTGGACTAGCCTAATATGTTACTTACTTACTTACTTCACTGGCTTAGTGGACCAAACAGGATCTTGGCCTCCGGCACAAGAGAG
Organism: Cydia pomonella; assembly: GCF_033807575.1. Taxonomy (NCBI): domain Eukaryota; kingdom Metazoa; phylum Arthropoda; class Insecta; order Lepidoptera; family Tortricidae; genus Cydia; species Cydia pomonella. The sequence continues at coordinate 10,482,298 of NC_084707.1, forward strand.
CGCCACTCTGCCCTATCCTGCGCCACTTTACGCCAGTTGGGTATTCCGAGGGCGAACAGGTCTTTTAGGACTTCGTCACTCCAGCGGTATCTGCGATGACCAGACGGACGTTTTCCACCCGGGTGCCCCACATACGCTCTTCTCACGGCACGATCCTCTCCCATCCTCTCTAGGTGACCGAGCCATCAGAGTCGTGTGGCTTTGATCTCGCCAATTATATTGCGCATCGCAACCAGCTCTTCTAGCTCCCTATTCTTCCTACGCCTCCAAGTTCCATCTTCATCCCTGATAGGTCCAAGAATCTTCCGCCCGATTTTCCTCTCCGCCACTAAGAGCTTGCTCTCTTCTTTCTGAGTCAGAGTCACAGCTTCACACCCATACATCAAAATCGGCCTAATTACAGTCTTGTAGACACGAATCTTGGTTGGTCTACTGATCAGCTTGGACACTAAAACTCAACCAAGATACCTAAAATGATCCACACCTTTGTAGGTGCCGTAGGTGGTTGCTCCAACTACTAGGTCTTCTCTATCAGCTCTGGTGTTCTTGTACCTTTTTAATTGGATATATTCTGTTTTCTGGTGGTTGATTCTGAGACCTATCTTCTCCCCTTCCTGCTCCACAATTCTAGCCATGGCCTCCAGGTCCCTTTTGTTTTGCGCCAATAGCCCCAGGTCATCAGCATACCCAATGATCTTATGTCTGCCGTTCAACTCTATACCCCCATCATGCATAAGTATATTTCGGACGACGTATTCGAGTGCCAAGTTGAATAGCATTGGCGAAAGGGCGTCTTCCTGCTTCAGGCCTGTGACAACTTAAAATTCAGCCGTCAGTTCTCCGCAAGCTGTTACCCTCATCTTGCTGACTTTGGTAGCGACAATAATCATTTCCACTAATTTTTCTGGCACTTTAATGTACCGCAAAATCTTATACAGTGTCTCTCTGTCAACACTGTCGTATGCTTTGGCAAAATCAACAAATAACATGTGGATGTTTAGCCTAATATGTTAAGAAGTAAGAATATAAATTAAGTTAAGTACCTAACAATTTTTTGTTTTTACTATTCTTTCTTCCTCGCGTTGCCACGGGTCATGGAAGCCTGGGGTCCGCATGACAACTAATCCCAAGATTTGGCGTAGGCACTAGCTTTTACGAAAGTGACTGTCATGTGACCCATAGAAATAGGACATGTCTCTGATCTGACCTTCCAACCCAGAGGGTAAACTAGGCCTTGTTGGGATTAGTCCGGTTTCCTCACGATGTTTCTTGTAAGTATCATCACCGTCTACCGGAAAAATCTGAACCTTTTTGTTTGCACCGAAAATTATCGCAAAGCTATCGTACGATTGCGATTTTTCTTTTAGAGTCAAACCCATACCATACTGGTTATCACCGGGAACAAAAGCGGCCAAGTGCGAGTCGGACTCGCCCATGAAGGGTTCCGTACTATTTATGACGTATTAAAAAAAACTACTAGATCTCGTCCAAACCAATTTTCGGTGGAAGTTTGTATGATAATGTATATCCAGCGATTGATAATAAACATAGATGACGAACTAGCTCTGCAAAATGACCCCACACACATTGTGCCGAAGCGGGCGGGGCGTCAACTTTGTGCCGCGGAGCTATTTAGTTCGCAAATGGCGGCCCGTTGTCACAGTCGTAGTATGAAGTAGTCAAATTATATCTTTAATGAAAGACATATGCCTTATTATGCGGATAAATGATGTGCTAATCGTTCCAACAAACACTGGAAAACATATGGGATTACCTTTCACGTATAGTTTAGCTAGGATCATATTATTTTCATTTCTCTTGATCAAAACAGATTTTCTATGGGGATGATGTTATGCATTTTAAACAATCGATGATATTAAGAAACTTTCATTTTAAATTTGTTCAGGTTGTAGTTTTGATAATTTAAATTCGTGATAGTAAATACGAATCGTTGTTGTAGGTGGCGCTTTTTTATGTGTACATTTTTACGAAGTCCTGGTATCTCGCTGCTATTTATAACTTTTCGTTAAATTCGCGGACGGCTGGACCGATTTGGCTAATTTTGATATTGGAATATTTCTAGGTCCAGGGACGGTTTGAACGGTGAAAAAATATGGAAAGAATGCGAGGAAAATAGTAAAAATAATAATGATATTTTCCCATACAAAATATTCCTACGACGTTTTCAATACGATTTCTGCATGTTTGCTCTGATCAAGATGAAAATTGAAATCCAAGATGGCGAGCGTTTTTTTTTCATGTTTGATCTAAAATTCGTTATAAAGGTCCTCTCGGATCCTCAGAAATCGATTTTCATCTTGATCGAATGAAAAATTCTGAAATTCAAACCTGTGTTTTTTTATATTTTGATTTCAAATTCATAATAAAAGGCCTCCCAGATCCTCAGATATCGGTTTTCATCTTGATCAGAGCAAAATTTAAAAATCCCAAATGCCAGCTGTTTTTTTTTTTCCGATTTTGACCATTCAAATTTACGTTAATTTCTATCAGACATATTTCTGTGCCACTTAACTAAATATCGCAGGTGCCCTATAAGATGAACGATACAATGTATTAATTGGTTCGGAGGCCTAATTGCCTTTAAACACGTGCGACAAACGAACAAATAACAAGCCTGTATATTAATACACTTTAAAATAAAATAATAAATTACTCGTATCATACAAAAATATTGCATTTAAAATGTTCTATATCGCATGAAACCGTCTACTTCGAGTTGGTTTCCATTGTCATGTATTTTCAAGTGTCAACGCTACAGCCAATCACAGCGCCTTATTTTATAACGCACCAATCGTAGTTTAGATGGTTTAAATTGACTAATCATGGTCAAACGAAGTTACGTCGAAGAAAACAAGACCCGAGTTGCAATTGGTCCGTTATGAGTACTGCGTGTTTTAATAGTGGGGCCACTTTTACGCTGATATTTTGTTTGACGTTAGTCTTCCATGTTTTTTTCGTTCGCTGTGTATATCATATATTTTTTTCAGTTTTATCATTCTGTCATTTTAGAAGTTTAAAGGGGGCGAGGGGGGGGGGGGGGACACATTTTACCACTTTGGAAGTGTCTCTCGCGCAAAATATTCAGTTTTTCAAGGGGAACCCCCAAAATTTATTGTTTTTTTTTTTCTATTTTTGTGTGAAAATCTTAATGCGGTTCATAGAATAGATCTAATTACCAAGTTTGAACAGTATAGTTCTAATAGTTTCGTAAAAAAGTGGCTGTGCCATAAACGGACAGACAGACGGACATGACGAATCTATAAGGGTTCCGTTTTTTGCCATTTGGCTACGGAACCCTAAAAATACGAGCGTATATAATGTCTAATGTGAGTTTTATTACGCAGCGATACCGCGATTATGAATTTGAAAACACCACTTCGTCTGTGTTTTCAACGCTTAGATCGCTGTCTGTTTTTTTTCTGCTTCGTTCCGAGGTCTTCAAATGGTTTACGTTTCAATCGCGTCATGGTTCCAGTTGATGATGTGCTTAGTGTATGAGGAATGAGATCACTGCTGGTTGATGCGTGGGCTAACTGAAGATAAAAGCAACTTGGCCAGTCAATATTTGCTTCTAACCAAAATCCATACATTGTTCTAAATTTTTCTGTGTTCCGTTAGCTTTTCTTCCATCTGTCAGTAGCAGCTCTTGTAAATCTTCGGCAAAATTCTTTCAAGGTGTCACGATATTCTTCTGTACCCCTAGTGTAATTTTAGTCGATAGCGAAACGTGACGTACGCGTTTGCGTTAAGTCTCATTTTGTATGGGTTTTTGAACAGCGCGCCAAGCGGAACGTTTTGGAAAGTCTAAAATCTCATATAAAATGACACTTAACGCAAACGCGTACGTCACGTTTCGCTGTCGAAAATATTTACACTAGGGGTACAGATAGGTTAAGGTTTGATTTAGTTAGCAGCACTATTTCAAACAAAGCTTCGTGATTTAAACTAGATCCTTGAGATTTTAGGATAACAAACAAGTCCAAGTTCGTAATAAGACTCCATGGTTTATGGTCGTATAAGTTAGCGGTTAAGAAACGTAGTGATTATATGCTCTTTGGTTAAGAAGCTCAAGATGAACTAAAATATAAAATGTATCCCTTACCTATTTATTGCAAGTACTAATGAACACCACCATTCTATATCATTTTTATTGTAATTAGTTTTTAAACTCATCAGTTGTCAATGTGTCATTTGTTAAATACTGTTTTATTAAGTACAAAGATAATCTAATAAAGAGGATACAAGGGTAATAATGTAAAGGATGTAATGGTTTTATTTTCAATTTTCTACTTGTAACTCTTGTATGTTTATTATTTATTTGATTAATACAATGAGAAAAAGCTATTTCAGCATGAAAAAATAAGTTTTTTAATTTTTAATTAAATAAGTGCATACGGTAGAAAAGTTCGCGTTATGTCAAAATATCCTTAATAATTGGTACTTAAATCATCTGCAAGGATATTACGGTATATCTTTAATTTTTGAAAAAAAAAACTGTTTTACTCGTACGCTCCATACATTTGCTTAGAACAAAAATTGTGAGAGTCAGAATGGCGGGTGTACCTAAATAAAATTAAATGAAAACCATAAGGTAGAAGTACTAGTGCTCGACGCTACACTAGTACTCGACATGAGCACTTTATGTCAAAGTGACAAGGATTAAGTTCGAATACAGAAAAATCTTCGTTGTTCTAATTTAACCTATATTTCCATGAAATGAAGTGCCCATGTCGGTGACTAATGCAGCGTCGAGCACTAGTACTTCTACCTTACCATATTTTTGTACCTAATTTGCACTATTTAGTACCTCCTTTAAAAAAAATTGTACCTCACGGTACTTAAAGTTATCACCAAAAAACAGTACACCCGCCATTCTGACTGTCAGGATGGCGGGTGTACTTTATTACGCTATGTTCCCGTGGTTATTGATAAATTCTTTAAAAGCCAAATTTTTGTACCTTTTTGTAGACACGATTTTCTGAGTTATTTGAACTTAACAGATTAAACATAGTACCTTTAATCCTGGCGTAATAAAAATAATTGTACCTTAGCGTTTTTTCTTAAAAATGAAATTGATAACTTGAAAAATTATAACGCCTGCAAAATTGTAATAGCAAGGAAAATACAAAATGAGTAAAACTTGGAAAGCACAAATAAAATGACTCGTATTATAATTGAATATGAAGGTACAAAAATTTGGCTTTTATAGAATTTATCAATAACCACGAGAACATAGCGTAATAAAGTACACCCGCCATTCTGACCGTCAGGATGGCGGGTGTACTGTTTTTTGATGATAACTTTACGTACCGTGAGGTACAATTTTTTTTAACGGAGGTACTAAATAGTACAAATTAGGTACAAAGATATGGTATGCTTTTCAATTATTTTTATTTAGGTACACCCGCCATTCTGACTTTCACCAAAAATTCACTACGCGTAAGGTACCGAAAAGGTGAAGGCTACGCTTTTTAAAGCATATTGCCAGTCATTCTACACGTGCAACCTATGGATCAGCTATACGCACATTGATGTACGTTTACTTACAATACTTACATCAATGTATACGCAGCGGGCATACAGCGCTCTGCGGGTGCAGTACAACAACGCGTACAGGGTGGTGTTCGGCCTGCCGCGACACTGTAGCGCCTCGGGTACCTATGTTCACAGAGGGACGGATCGATGGCTTCCACGCGATCATCAGGAAGAGGTGTAGCTCGCTGTTGAGGCGGTGGCGCGAGCTCGAATACCATCCTGTGCACGTTGGCCGACCGGTGGGACTCACCGTGGCTGAAGCACTGGGTGCAGCTACATGCCCCTTTATGTAGGAATTTGTATTAATATCATGTCATACTAACCCTAGATTTAAGTATTTGTATGTTACTAACACAATATGGACATTGTTCGAAATAAATTGTTTTTGATTTGATTTGTTTGTTATTGGTTCGATCAAACTCAAATTCATCTTTTGTAGTCAAAATAACGAGTATAACCGTATTAAAAAAAAAATATCGATTTGCACCTCGTAGGAAAATTCTAATTATGTGGAAAAATCAAGAATAATTGGTTTTAAAATCATCTGTCAGGATATTACGGTTAACTTTTTATTTTCGGAGAAAACTCGATTTTTCTGATACGCGCCATACAAAGATTTTGAAAAAAAGTGGTAATTAATTATTTTTCCAACCAAATTAGCTAAGATTAATTTTGGGACATAATAAAACCCAACAAAAGCTATTCCAATAAAAAAAGTTCAAATTTAAGACTTCGGTTTCTATTTCTATGAAGGCCGATTTTCAGCCCACCGTGAGGCATCTCGTCAGTTAAGTACCTATCCTATAGATGGCAAAACAGAGCAATTTAAATAAGTCGAGTAGGCGTTATCTAACGATTTAATTGGCACCTGGCACATTTTACCTACGTGAGACTTTAATTTGTTTATGCCTGTAATCGATTTATTTACTCGATTAGTATGTAAATTTAACTGCCAACATATCTGCTCAGTCATAAAACAAGCCGCACTGCCATTAAGTATCCAAAACAAAACTGCCCTGGCTATGATCTCGCGATCATACAGTCGAACAGAGAAGTTGAGAGTCGCTATTATAGAACATGTAGTCGCAGACGAGCGTTATTTAATACCTTAGTACATCTTATACTGTTATTAGAATGCAAAAACTTATTCATTTTTTACATCCTCATTTCTCGATAACGGGCCCGAAGTCAGTCATGTCAAAGAGCATATAATCACTACGTTTTAGTAGGATCAACTAGGGGGCCTACCGCAAAAATCGAAGTTCGTCAATTGCGGGCATTTTTCTCTTTCACTCTAATTTCGTCTTCGTGAGAGTAATAAAGATTCCCGCAATTTGCGAATTTCGGTTTTTGCCTACCTTTGAAAGGTAGAGGCAAGGAACAGAATCTCCATATACCAAAAAGTGTCCGACAAAAAACCATAAATAGGTGGCGCTACAAAGTGAGTATCATATTCTTTGCGCTACAATACCTAGAATACCTACTTAAAAATCTAATCATAGACAGCGCACTTCACTCCGGAGAGATTTGGAACTATTATTTATAGCTGACAGCTGATGTCCTACCGCGAAAACCGAAATTCGCAAATTGCGGGGATCTTTCTCTTTTACTCTCACTAAGACGTAATTAGAGTGACAGAGAAAAATGCCCGCAATTGACGAATTTCGATTTTCGCGGTAGGCCCTCTGGACACTTTTGCAACAGTTCTGCCTAAGGAGATTCTGTTCCTTGCCTCTACCTTCCATACTACCACCAATGTAGTGATTATCTTATACCTTTAAACGAGCAATTCTTGTATATATATATTTCTGTGATCTCGAAAACGGCTCTAACGATTTCGCTGAAATTTGGTATATACCCAATCGATCTAGATTAGTCTTGTTTGGGAAAACGCGTGTTTTCGAGTTTTCATGCGTTTTTCTTTCGACGCAGAATATGGTCGCTAATTTCGTGTTGCCGGCCACTGTCCGTCTGGCCCAGCGGGTTAAATTAAGACGCGGAATGCTAGAAACGAGTGTTACGGGTTCGAATCTCGCCCGGTGACTAACTTTTGTTTTTTTTTTTTATATATGTTCAAGTTTATATAAAAAAAAATATTTTTTATTGTTTTAGACAAGTTTAATTTAGTAAAAAAATTTAGTTAAGATTATCACCTATACACCACCATATTACAATAAATAGTTATACTCGTCACCGAGCAACGCTCGGTCGCCCAGGTACTATTAGATTATATGCTCTTTGCTACCACCGATGGTCCAATGTCACTTTACTTGTCAATTGCACGGACTTAAAAGATTAACCGGATAGGGTACAATGGCCAAAAAGTGTGTCCACATGAGGAGTCAAGGTGGGCCGTTGCATCTTTAACCGGATAGGGTACAATGGCCAAAAAGTGTGCCCACATGAGGAGTCAAGGTGGGCCGTTGCATCTCTTTCTAATTAGGGTGACCATGAGTTATATGTATATATGTATCTGTGATATTAGGATAACGTGGAATATATAGTTTGGCCAAGATCTTTTCTCATTTCTGCATAGTCAGAGAGAATCTTACTGTCTTCTTACTGTGATAGTATTATGGCCCCTGAAAAGAGATGGATATAGTTTATTCTCTTCTGTAAAATGCTTCTCAAAATCTTACTTAATTTAGTCGTCCTAAAAGCTGTTACTGATAGCTGATAGGCTTACCGGACCGCCACCATGATCGATCGTGAGGAAGGTGGTCCGCCGTAACTTCTGTCGATATTCGTTCTCGCTTACACATACTAATAACTGGGGGCCTACCGCAAAAACCGAAATTCACAAATTGCGGGGATCTTTCTCTTTACTCTCACTAAGACGTAGTAAGATTGACAGAGAAAAACGCCCGCAATTGATGAACTTCGATTTTCGCGGTTATAGCCCTGGATTCCATGTGGATGAGATTAATATTTTCTAATTAAAATACTTAAGGTGTTACGATGCCGGATATGTGTTTGAAGATTAATAAATGGCGGCCGTTAGCCGCCACTGTCGAACTCAAGAATGGTCACGATTTTTTATTTGTAGTCTGCCTCTTTCGCATACATAGTATGTTCATATGCGTGATGGCTTACGTTTTGCATACTTTAACTATCTTTAATTCTTTAAGCGTCATCTTCTCATCGTAGATCTGTGATTACAACTAGTTTTCAAATTTACCGCCCTTTTCTACTGACGGAAATGTGTGTCCAACCTATATCGAATCGATTAGGTATATATAAATAGTTAGTAAAACCGTTTCGGACTTTGGATTTCAATTTTGGCAATGAATTATTTTGTAATAGCTATCATTCCACCAAATTAATCATGCCGAAGTATAGACATACCTAATTAGATAAACTTACTTAAATACTTAATAAAAATGGTGTAAAACTGATTCACATCGTGCCGACATCATGGTCACCCTAATGAGTTTGACAATTATCGTCTTGTATTTTTATCGTAAAATAGGGTTGTTTCCATCTACAAACCTTAGGGCAGAATTGTATCCCAATAAATTCTTTTACAGTACATATGGGGCTACTTTATAGCACTAGTGCGAGAAGTAGCATATTACGTTACTGTGTCGAACATTTAAAGGGCCATATGTACTGTAAAACGTTGTACGATACATGTGCGAATAGGTAATTCGCAACTCGTGTCGATTTAAAACACTCCCTTCGGTCGTGTTTTAATTTATCGCCACTCGTTTCGAATTTCCTATTTTTCGCACTTGTATCGTAATGTACTATTGGATTATAAGAACATGTTAAACTACTTTTAGGGGGCCTGTAATGACCATATTTTTGTAAATATTGAATTTAAAATATCTTTTGGCACACGTCACGTGACCAAACTCGAAACGTTATTGAAGATCCTGATGACGTCACAACTCTCGGATTGACACTGTTGACAGTTAGGCGATAAACAACAAATGACAAATGTCAGTTGACAGTTCGTATCTTCTACGTGTGTATGTAGTTATGTGTCAAACCGTGAACTGTGACGTCACACAATTTTCAAAGAGCGTTTTGGGCGCGAAAGCATCTGTCAAAATCTATTTTGTTGATTTAACATATTTAAAGCCGTTTTTAGTATAAAAGTTGAATTTTACAGCAACTTTTAGGTAATATAGAACGTAATACAAGCGTTTCAAAAAATTGGAAACAACCCTATTGAATGATTGTGATACACCTGAGAAAATATAATACCACAATCACATGGTGACGGACGGTAACACACACTGTCACGCTCGCGGTCCTTCCTTTGATTAAAATAGTAATCGTGAGATTTGGCTGCATCCGCAGTCGTCTGTGTGTATCTGTGTTCATCTAAGCTGTGTAAGTGTGCGCAACGAGCGCGCGCTTGTGATAGTGCAATAAAATTGATAGCGACTATTTACTGTGTATCACTATGTGACTTTTTGCGTGTGGTGGGTAGGTGCTAATTGACAAATACAAACAGTTTATTCACTTAACTTTTATTTTCATTCGTAAATAAATACAATTTTTAATACCGCATACACTTACAAACTTTTTAATAACACCACCTCTGTCCGAATCCGAACTTTATAATTTTATATAAATTATATTGACACAGTTTTAATATTTGCGCTATCTAGTGGCTCCCGTAGGAACTTCTTGCGAGTATAATCCATAGTGATCAATATGGTTGTCTGCGCCGCTGCTTGTGGTAAACCTCTAGGGGCGACAGGTGTCGCTAAGTGCGACTGCGGCTTATCTTACCATAAAGCTTGTGTGGGGCTTTTTAACATTGGCAACATGTGCGAGTGAGACACCGCGCCCCACTTTTGCTATCTCAAGTGAACCGTTTTCTCTAGTCTGGTAAGAATTTCTGCCTCCGTGATAAGGTTCAATTTACTATAACAAAAAAAGTTAGAGTGTGCTCCATTTTATATCTCCATGGTCAATTGTCATTGTCAAAAACTTGATCGAAATGTGTAACTGAAATTCCGACTTTTACTTTTGTGTTCAATGAAAGGAATAAAATTAGTATTTTAATTAAGTAATCTATTCAATATGTTAAATTGCGTATTATTTTTCTTATTTACTATAGAATTAGCTTGTTCTGATGTCCAGGATAGTAATGGGTACTTGGTATACTGTCCTTGCATGGGTAAGCAGAAGCACCTTTTTTCTTCCAAGTTGTACCGGCATATCTCATTTATTAAACAAATTCAGTACTTCGCTATTAACTACTCGGCAACTTTTCTTAATTTTAATCTTATAATTATTTACAGGCAGGTTTGGTAATCAAGCAGATAATTTCTTAGGCGCCCTAGCATTCAGTAAAGCCCTTAACAGAACATTGATTTTACCTCCATGGGTTGAATACAGGTACGGAGAGCCGAGGTCTAGGCAAGTTCCTTTTGACACTTATTTTAAACCTGAAGCTTTAGTCCAGTATCATAAGGTGATAACGATGGAACACTTCATGTCTGAAATTGCACCAACTCTCTGGCCAAGTGAAAAAAGAGTAGCTTTCTGTTACACTCAACGACAAGGAGAACAAGATAACAGTTGCAATGCAAAATCTGGTAACCCTTTTGGCCCATTCTGGGATACATTTAATATAGACTTTGCAGCATCTGAATTCTATGGGCCCTTGAATTATGATTCAACCAATGCAGTCATGATTGAGAAATGGCAACAGAAATACCCAACTTCAAAATGGCCAGTGTTAGCCTTCACAGGTGATTTCCTTACAGCACTTAGCATGATCAAAATTGACATGTTTAATTTTTATTTTCCTCTTTATCCATAATAAGAGAGTACTATTTTGTTCTCTCAGGTGCTCCTGCCAGTTTTCCTGTGCAAAGTGAAAATAGACCTTTGCATAAGTACATGCAATGGAGTGATGACATTGCAACAAGATCGAGGCAGTTCATAAAGAAAAACATGAGTGGGGGTGGTTTTCTTGGTATCCACCTTCGGAATGGCCAGGACTGGGCAAGGGCTTGTCAACATGTGAAGGACAGCCCTCTGTTGTTTGCTGCTCCTCAGTGTGTGGGCTATAAAAATGAAAGAGGGCCTCTGACAGAATCCATGTGCCTGCCATCAAAGTCGGACATAATTAAGTATGATATTAGAAAACTTAAATCAACTAGTTCATATTTCTGTTTCAACCTGTCATGTATTATATAAGAGTAGTTGTTGATTGTTAGCAAAAGGATTATGGGCTAAAATAAGAAATATGAAGATAAAGGAGATAAATGAAAAATAATTTATCCTACTAATTCTTTTTTTTTTTCAGACAAATAAAGAGAGTACTAAAGAGATTGAATGACATAAAGTATGTCTTTGTGGCTTCAGATTCCAACCACATGATCGATGATTTAACAAATGCCTTGCACCGATTAGATGTATCTATTGTAAACCTAAAGCCTCCAAATCCTCACATGGATTTGGCAATTCTTGGGAAAGCTAATTATTTCATTGGGAACTGTGTCTCATCCTTTACTGCATTTGCAAAAAGAGAAAGGGATGTTATTGGATTAGGCTCAGAGTTTTGGTCATTCCCCCACCGCAAGAAACAAAAACATGAAGAACTATAAAATAAGTAGCTTGGTTTATCTGAACAATCAGCAGAGTGCAACACCAACATTCAGTCTACAGTTTGTGGGTCACGGCATCCTGGATTATTATAGGTATATTGAAATACATTGGCCGACAATCTGCCATATAAACAAAGTTCCAGTATTACCTACATACCTACTATTACCTAGTCAAGGCTAATATTACTAACTACAGTCTTTTGATAAAATAAGGTTCAAAGTGATTCTGAATTGTAATAAGCTAAAAAAATAGGATAAGGAAGCATAGACTGCTGCAAACCGCATATTACATTCATTTCTTACAAGTATAAGGAGATATGCGAGTTATCATTCTTTGCTCTGTTGGTTAAATCTGCGCAAAACGCTTCTCTCACAAGGAAGGGTACCCAACTGTCCGACTCCGATTTGATTCATTTTGATATATGTTATAGAGTAGTCTAAAATAACGGACACGTTTTTTTTTAGCTGCCCAAACTCAACCTATTGGGAGAAATTGTCCTCCAAAGTACTAAAAAGTTACTAAATCTTCTAACTCCTATAGAAAGTGATGCTCAAGCAACTTGCTAGTTAATGGCTGGTTTGAGTATATGTTTGAAAGTAGCAAAAAATAATGAGCACGTGTTTTGTTATATCGGCTAAAACTCATTTTTTCCTAAAAAAATCGACATTCGAAGTTTTATAATATCTTATCACACATAAAGACGGGTGTTTTTTTAGGAAAACTTGAGTTTATGCAGATATAACAAAAAACGTGCTCATTATTTCCTGCTCTCAAACATATACTCAAACAAGCCATTAACTAGCAAGTTGCTTGAGCATCACTTTCTATAGGAGTTAGAAGATTTAGTAACTTTTTAGTACTTTGGAAGACAATTTCTCCCAATAGGTTGAGTTTGGGCAGCTAAAAAAAATTCGTGTCCGTTATTTTAGACTACTCTATAACATATATCAAAATGAATGAAATCTGAGTCGGACAGTTGGGTACCCTTCCTTGTCAGTTGAAAAGATTGATTTTCATCTTTCGCTTGCAGTGATATACATCACTCATTTTGCTCAGTGGATCTGTAGTAGGGATTGCAATCCGGTCCGGCGGATCCGGTAAGCCGGCACTTTTCAGGAGCTACCGGATCCGGTCCATTAAAAAAAAAACGCCTAAATACAGCATGCACTGTGCGGTTTAGATGAGGAAAAGGCGACGGATGAGAGGAATGAAGTTGAACAGAGCATAAAACGAATGAAAAAGTTTAAATTTAGTTAAATAAAAATATTTTTATTATGGCGATGACTGGGAACAGAAGTTGCCTTTCATGTTGGTGGCACGATACGACGATTACATAAATACTGTAATAGAAGGAAAAATTAAACGATGGAGATGCCATGGAAGGCATTTGTAATTTATGCTAAAGAGAAGAAAAGAGTGTCATAATGATGTCATAGGAGATTAAAAGTAAACAAATGAGCAGGATTAAGTCGGCGGTACTCAACCGACTAGAGTTGGGCTAATCAATATGTGTGAATGAATATATGATTGTAAGTATTGAAAATGAATGTATGAAATTAAATGATAACATTGATAATCTTTAGTTTACTTCGATTTTATATATATATATATATATATATATATATATATATATATATATGATAAAATGTTGTTTATTCTCTATTCAAATCTGAGAGAGAATCTTTTGTATTTACAATTTCATCCTATCTTATGCAATTTCCTTCATGGTACATGCTACTCTACGTCTAGCCAATTCTTTATTTGATCCATGTAACTTTTCTTAGAGAGTCCCTTTCCGCGATGGATTTCAATCGTACACTCTATTATTTTTCGCATGAGATCGTCGTGTCGTGTTCCATTCCCTATAATTTGACCAATATAATTTTCTGTAAATAAAAAAAAAGTAAATTTTTTAAATCATAGTCTACTTTACTACTTTCTTGGGCAAAAAATGAGGGAAAATTTAATATCATTTTGGTTAATAGTAAAATATCTTATTTTCTTACTAGAATGGATGTCAACGTTACAAAGAATTCAATCAAGGAATAGTTACGAAAACTTGTCTTTTCAAGGAGTTCCAATTCCCACCTCACATCCCATTACCGGGCTTTGGAAACTAATCAAATTTATAATTGTAAACGAAAATTTGAGCACTTTTGAATGGTTATATTATAGTAAATGACCAATTTCATATTTTGGTTTTTAAGTGATATTGACAATGTCACACTTTTTACTACTAAGGGTTATTTTATTGTTAAGAAGTTATTTATTAACTTCAAATTATAGATTTAGGAATACGTATTACGCAAAAAACTAGAAAAATATGTCATTTAATTAACTTTGATATCCCTATACCAAACCGGATCCGGCCGGATTGAAAATCAATCCGGTTTGCAATCCCTAATCTGTAGATTATATTGTTCACGTGTGAGTAGATAGAGATGTCAACCAATCAGATACACATAAGTGCGATCAAGACGGCGAATCACGCAATACAATCTTGCCATGTTTTCCCAATACCCTCTGAATTCTTCCAAACCACTCTGACACATATTCGCATTCAAATCAGCCAGCTCGAATTCAAATCACGAGTGGGAAAGAGCAAGCAATGAAAACTGAGATAGATTAGTTACTGAACAAATTAAATCATCAGTGAGTTTAATCAAAAGATATAGTTCATTTAAATCGCTCACTCGTAAACGACGCAAGTCTAATAAAGGTGCATCTAGATCGAGAGACTATACCATAAATGCAGGATGGGTTAAGACATGCAGAGGGCAACAGGTCTAAATAAATGCATCCGAATAGCACGTTCACCAAAATTCTCACATGATTCTCACGTGAACAGCATATTCCCTAGATCTAAACACACCTTGCCATAAATAATTTTTTGTTAATTTCAGATGATGAGAAAATAAAAGAAATCTAAATATTTAAATGATTTTATTAAGCCTTAACAGCATACACCCTTGGGGGGAAGAGAGACTTCTTTCTGATCTCTTTTCTGGTCTTAATCTTGGCTTCATGCTTTGTGAGGGCCTTACGCATAGCACGGGTCTTCTTGGGTCTCAAGTCCAGGGGCTTGTACTTCTTGTTCTTGTAGTGATTACGCAGGTTAACCTTCATCTTCTGGTGGTATACAATGTATACTCGGGCAATGGCTTTCCTTACCACCCGACTGAAAATATGTAATTTATATTACTTAAAAAGATTACTTTTTATCATCATATTCTGTACTTAGAAATGCAATCATCTGTACAATGCATCCCACATCCAGCTCTGTAGACAAACAACCAATTTCTCCCCATTAATAATAGCTTACAGTATATAATTTGATCAAGATTGAATCATTCATTCAAAACTAAATAAATACTTTTTTTGTATCCCACTTATTAACCTTTTGAACGCCGCTTAGGATGTCATCGGACGTGCCCGTGTCGCCGCCTATACTAAGTAATAACAAACTGTGTAGTGCTTGCCACATAACTTACGATAAAATATTTTATTGTTTATAGTTTACAGTGATTAACTTCATTTTTTACCACCTTATCATTAAAAAAAAATATTATAATAATTAAATCACGTTTACCAATGTCTTTTTTATGGTTTCGTCCCTTTATTAATGGATTGAATCTGTGAATTTTACCAGCTATGCAAATTTATTGATGGACTTTGCTACATCACTATTATTTTTTATTTCGTATCTGTGACGTCATGAGCGGTCTACTATTTCAGACATTGGCGAAGGCTTCATTGTATTTTCGTTGATAAGTTGACACTAGTAGGGAGAGGATTGATCACATTAGAAACGTATCGAATCTGAAAATTTCAACGTTGTTTGGCATAATAAATCATAAAATTTTACACAGTAACACAATTATTTTGATAAATAAATATTGTAAACTCAATATTATTATAGTATTCAAAGTTTTAAAACTACTAAACAGTACCTTCTTATATATTTTGTTGACCTAACATAACTTTGAAATATCGAGTAATCTACACCACTAAAATTTTCTAAGTTATATCTTTGACGTCACATGCGGTCTCATTTTTAAGACGACGGCGTAGTCTGTATTGATTATTATTGCGGAATATAATAACTTAGTAGGGATTACCGATGAACCACGATAACAGAGGCTCGCCTTATTTATCGATTCAAATCATCATCAAAAAATCAATCAAATCATTATCTATCATCGATGAAAAAAACCGACTTCACGAAACCCTGGAAGGTAGGCACTAGTACAATTCAAATATATTTATTTCTAAGTAATACCTAATTATATACTTACTTCTGCCATAACACGAATCTGCCGTAGCCAGAATCTGCCTTAAACAGAATCTGTCCTGAACCGAATAAAGGGGTTGGGTATTGGCAGTTGCTCTTTCTGCGGCCTCGACAACCGCGGCAACCTGAGCCCTACCTCTGTGCCGGCGGCACCCTAGGTTAGGTTTTTATAATGTTTTTATTGTTTTCGGCAATTAGGTACATGTAATCCGAGACATTTCCCAATTAAGCGGCTAAAACTATACACAAAAATTGAGAAATAAAAAACATGTTAACATTCTTAAATTTATTTAAAAGAACATATCGAAGTGATAAAATAGGTTAGCTAAGTAAGGTCAGTCGCATGCATAAATCTTACGTCGTAAATCTAAACATCGAATGAGAAAGTCGACGTAGATATTTCAATACCAATCATCGTCACATCACTGGTGTCTTTTAAATAAGACTTTGGCTACGAGACTTGGGGTAAAATCATACATAATCTAATGGTATAATTAAAGTTTATTTTCAACTAGAAAATATAATAAAATCAACAGATCAGTCTCACTGTTACTTAATTAACAATTACTGCGACTTACTTATGCAAAGAACCAAAGTAAATTTTATTAAAAGTAAAGAATGTCTTGAGAAAAACATGAAAAAAATTGTCTTATTTATCAGACTGCGGCGACACGAGCTGGGTATTGATTGTCTGATATATCAGACTACGGCGGTCAAAAGGTTAAATATGTTGAATATTTATTGTAATGCTCAATAGCACTTATAGACTAGATGATGATGATGAATTATATTATCGCCTCCAAGAGAGACAATATAGAGAGTGGTTGACTGGTAGAGAATGCCTTAAGGCATTAAGTCCGCCATTTGTACCTTCATGTATTGTGCAATAAAGATTAAATAAATAAATAATAATAAGAGATAAAGTTACTAAAAAATACCCCTGTGGCCACGTAGTCCGACTGCTTTTTCCGACTAGTCGGACGACGTGAATGTATTTTTCCCGTTGGTCCCCGTCTATCGGACTATAAGGAATCGCAATTCCACTCCGTCCGAGTAATCTACTCTCTACTTGGTCTTTTTAATTTCAGTTAGATCCACTATCTGCCTGCATGGATTCGCATTCCGCTTAGTTCAAGTGATCGGTCTACCTGGCTTTTTTTCCTGTTAGATCGATTAATCGGACTAGAAACTCACACCATATAGTCAAAATAATAGAAACAAGTAAGTAAAAAAAACAACTTTTTTTATCCTATGGTAACACAGTTTGCAAGATCATATTTACCATGTCTATTACACTTTTCATTATATTTACTGTATCATTTATTAAAGAAAAAGGCCTTTCGGCCGCGTATGTAACCGAGTTTTGTAACCAGGTACAAAATAAGAAAATTTACTATTTTCTCATAACCAGTTACAAACCAGTAATAATATTTAGAGACTTAGAAATATTTTAAATAGTTACCATTCAATAATTTCTGTTCTTTCGTTTTGTATTTCGCTAAGTTACCTAAAAAGACCTTTAATTCTTATTTTGTAACAAAACTTTTCACCCTTTCAATATAGAAAATTTAACTAATATAACTTGTTAAGTTTGCAAATAATTAATGTGACTATGTTGAATATGTACAGTTGTAGAGTAATGAACCCAATTATTGTCAATGGCGATAAGAAAACTTGAAATTCTTATTGTTTCCTCGTATTTAACAAAATTTGGCTCAACAAATCAATGCGAAGCAGTGTTGAGGTGCAACTATTGCATCTTAAGGTGTGATATTAGATATGTAGGTATTTATGTCATGACAATATTTTCTATATTGTTATTTGAGTAAATATATACCCACTTAATTAAAAACTTACGGCAACGGGGTAAATAAAGTCTGAAGAGTATAGTACATTATTGTAGAGGCCGGGATTCGTGGATAAGTTTCGTAGCGCAGTCCGACAAAGAAGACGAATCCACGAATTGCTGTTCCTGCCGAGGCCTATATAGTGCTTTTCTCCAAACATGCGAGGAAATCAGATAAAATACTCATAATTTAAACATGAACTATCACTCAAATCGAACCTTGTGAAGGATCTTCACATCAAAAACGTCAAGATCAATTTCCCTCTAATCCGCTATCTGATAGACGAACCAACGAGAAAAATAAATCCACGTCCACAGGGAAAAATACACTTACATTTTAGACAGCTTGGAAGCTGCTCCACCAGTGACTTTAGCTACTCTGAGATTTGTTAACTCAGTCTTCAGCTCTTCCAGTTGTTTGAAGAGCTCCTTCTTGTCCTTCGTACGCAGTTCTGAGCACTTAACCTTACCCTGAAAGAAAAGAAAATGTGTTCCATTACGTTCAAAACGTAACTGGGCAAAACAGGAGTGTGATTTAAAGTGAAGTTTCGCCTCGAGACTGTACGCATCCTGGCGATATATGCTGGAGACACTGTGTCCGGCCCTAAGAAAGTTGAAACGTTTATATAGTTTCCGAAATACAGTCGTTTTATTGTCTATGACAGATTGATGTTATAAGAATCAAAACAAACTGGTACATTCGACGAAAATTCCCTAGTAACACAGGAGGCCTGCAGTTTCCTGCATACTAAGGCATGAAATTTTAAATTAAAATAAAACGGAACACGGCACTTGAAAAAAAAAATATTTTTAAAACCGCATTCATTCACACTATATAGTCACTGAAAATATACACTCCCACATCAAAAAAAACCTCAAATTATACAAGCAGACGTTAAAAAACTTATTTGATAGTAAGATCGGCGCAATAAAAGAAGATTTGATAATATTTCACTAACCATTTTGGAATCTTCAAAATATTCCTCCGTCTGTCACCATAAAAGTTGACGTAAAGAACGTTTGCCATTGTGTTGCCATACAACTACAACGCGCGATAATATTAATAAAGGGATCCACATACTAGCAAAAGTATTATAGAACTTACCATTTGCACAGTTGCAACTGGCCCAAGCTACAGTAGTTTTCCGTTTTACGAAAAATCAGACCATCTTTAGAGTCAATTGCACTTGTAAATCGCACGTAAGTGTAACAGGGAGGCAACACGTCGAACTTGGTTCGCGGTAGGCTGTATCCTATATACTTACTTTACTTTTTGGTTGGCGCACGGGTTATTTTAAACGTCAAACTTGGCCGTTTCACTGCTGTTACAAATGTTGACCACGAGCATGTCTAATTTCACAGCAACGAAACGGCCAAGCTATACTGTTTAACCAAGATGATGGCTTTATAGAGTTAGATCTTGTAAAGTTAGGATTTATAGAATTAAAGGGTTAGGATTAACGGAGTAAAAGTCTTGGTATTAAGAGATCTGGAGGCCTACCGCGAAAATCGAAGTTCGTCAATTGCGGGCATTTTTCTCTGTCACTCTAATTACGTCTTAGTGAGAGTAAAAGAGAAAGATCCCCGCAATTTGCGAATTTCGATTTTCCCGGAAGGCCCCCTGATGACTTTTTAGTGTTAAAACTATAGGCGCATGTTAGTCTTGGTAACACTTTACATGAAATGTTTTTGGTGGGATACTTACTTTTGAAGCGGTGGTGGCCGAGTGGATATGGCGTCCGACTTTCAATTCGGAGGTCGCGGGTTCAAATCCTGGCTCGTACCAATGAGTTTTTCGGAACTTATGTACGAAATGTCATTTGATATTTACCACTAGCTTTTCGGTGAAGGAAAACATCGTGAGGAAACCTGCATACATCTGCGAAGAAATTCAAAGGTGTATGTGAAGTCCCCAATCCGCATTGGGCTAGCGTGGGAACTATAGCCCGAGCCCTCTCGCACATGAGAGGAGGCCTGTGCCCAGCAGTGGGACGTATATAGGCTGAATTATTATTTATTATTATTACTTACTTTACTCTGTGGTATAATTTCAGGGCCCGTATATTTCATGCCGTTGACGGAAAAATGACGTCACGCGACATAGAGTTGATTCCAATTAGTATTTTCATAATAATTAATCGTTTGTCAACCTCTTTAGTTAAAATGATATAAATTCTTGTCAATCAGTAGAGAAACGGCAGAAACGTCTAACTGGCTTTCATCTTATTGTCATTCAACTTAAGAATATATTATTAGTTTAAATAATACATATTTTTGATTTTTAAGTGTGTTTTACGTAAATAGTATTTATTTTTCTACGCGCCAATAGGTAAGTATCAGTAAGTATTGTATTCTTTGGTAAGTAAGTACGAGTATATCTAAAGCCCCCTCCGGACTATGCGCGTGAATCGCGGCGCGACTTCGTGGCGATTTCACAGTTTGGTTCGCGGCAAGATGGCGCCGAAGCGTCAGCTGATCGGATTTAGTTTGCGGCAAGACACTGATTCAAACTGGGAGCTGTTAAATTGATTTTTGGTTGATCAAGTTCGCACCCAGTAACCAAGTAGGCGCCATAGAAGGTTATGACAGTTTACAGATTAACGTCGGTTAATCTGTAAACTGACTGAAAATCGTGAGCGAATCGCGGCGCGAAGCGATCGCGAGTGTTGCAAGTTCGCGTTTCGTGTCTCCTTTGACGCGGGCCTAATACCGACAAAAAACGGGGAATAAGGTGCGAAGGCGTGAACATTCTACGAAATCGACGCGAGGGCCCTTCACACTCGCGTTCGCGGCTTCGTGCCTCGATTTGCGCACGAGTGTGGAGAACCCTTAAAGGGTATAGCCGGGTAAGCATGGATGGCCAAACTGCCCTTAGCGAAAAAAATAATTCCTTATACTAGATTATTGACCTATATATATATATGTAGTGGTTTCACCAATAAATAAGCCTCAAATGCTTTAGGTTTTAAAAGAAATGCAAAAAAAGAAAAAAACATTTTTATTTTGTTACAGCCAAAGTACTAATCCGATTTCTTTGTGGTTTAGGTATGTTGTATATACAAATAAGGTCATTTTCTGAAAAAAAAAAAAGAATTATCTCTTTAAAAATAGTAAAAAATTGGGTTGAAAATTTTCAGAAAAATTTAAAAATTACGTGCGAGATTGCGACAGTTATCAAATTTACATATTTCATGTAGAATTTAATAATGTTTAACATATCTGATTTCAAAAATTAAAATTCATGTCTTTTGTTTTTATTGTCTCATGGAATTCAATAAAATAGATGTAATTCGACTTACTAGTACAATAATATAACCTTATAAACAATTAATAATGTAAACTAAAACTAAAATATGACTAAATTAAATCTAAAACTAAAATAAATCTAAAAATGGCCCCTGCGGCATAGTACCGAAATTAAAATTGGGATTAATAGTGTGAAAAACTCGAATATTATTTTAGATGCAAAGTAATTGTATTAGATGCAAATTAAACTATATTTATATATATAGGTTAATAATCCAGTAAAAAGAAATTATTTTTTTCGCTAAGGGCAGTATGGCTATACCCCTTGTAGTGTTGTAACAAACTTCCTGTATGTGAAATTACGTCATTCTTGCGTCAACGGCATGAAATGTACGGGCCCGTATACATACACAGAAGTGACAGAAGTCAGAAATGTCTAAGTTAAGTCAAATCGATAGAAAACGTATGGAGCTCATGGATAAATAGTACATATAAATAAATTCTGATAAAAAGTGAGAAAGTATTTTGAATAAACTCGTGCACGAAGAATAAATCGTGTTCAGAAAGTCGGGGTACTCAAGATTGACTACCTTGTGTTCCTGCATCTTAGGTATCACACATTTTCTGAAGCATGACCGATGCTCAAGAAAGTATATGCTATGAAAAAGCTTTAGAGTACTGGTCCGAAATTCCAGCTACAGTTGATGGCGTACTCGGAGGTTTTGGCTTTATTTCGGATGTAGACATTCAAGGATCTAGATTGTTTTTACAGTCTATTCTCTCGACCGAAAATCGACCATCTACTAATTTAGCTCTCGACTGTGGAGCCGGCATTGGAAGAATATCTAAGTATTTACTAATACCTCATTTCAGCTTGGTCGATGTGGTTGAACCAGATGAAAAATTCATAAACACTATTAGAGAATATGTTGGAAGTAATGCAGACAAATTAGGAAATTTATATAAAGTGAGTTTACAAGAATTTAGACCAGAAAAAAAATATGACCTAATTTGGAACCAGTGGGTTTTAGGATATTTAAAAGATGAAGATTTGCTTTCATATTTAACATATTGCAGGTAAATATGAGATTTTTTTGTTTACATTAATGTATGTAAATTATGTATCACAGACAGAGCCTGGAATTTGATCTGTAATAATTAGTTAGTGGCTTCCTATACACATACAGTAGCGGATTTTATTTTATCATATTGTGATTTTTCTGTAAAATATTTCAAATTAGATGAAACCAAGTACTGAATTTGTTGATAACTTATCAAAAAAGGTTATATTGATTTATTCTCAACCAATTATATGCTAACAGGCCGGTACATATTTCGAAACTCATTTTTCTGGAATTTAGTGTCCGTCACTAGTAGTATTTAAGTCGATAAAAATCGGAATATCGTGCTAATTAATAATCATATTTGTAAGAAATATCAGTTCCGTCATGGGGAGACCATGTGGAAATAAAAACTTAACAGTGGTTATACAAGAAGCAAGTATAAATTACGACGACCGGTCTGGCCTCGTGGGTAGTGACCCTGCCTATGAAGCCGATGGTCCCGGGTTCAAATCCTGGTAAGGGCATTTATTCGTGTGATGAGCATGGATATTTGTTCCTGGGTCATGGGTGTTTTCTATGTATTTAAGTATTTATAAATATTTATATATTATATATATATATATCGTTGTCTAAGTACCCTCAACACAAGCCTTATTGAGCTTACTGTGGGACTTAGTCAATTTGTGTAATAATGTCCTATAATATTTATTTATTTATTTATAAATGGCTATAGAAATGGTTTCACACAATCTACGCTAGCTAAGCAATTTCAAGCTCATTAGTCTACTATATCGAAGGTTTTGAAACGGGAAAAAGCTCACGGAGGTGTCAAAAGGCCCAACAGACCTGGTGGCCCACGCTGAACATTATGTTTGGTAGACCGCAACATTTTGCAAATAGCAAGACACAATCCACGACTCACATCGAGCGACATTATGCGGGAAATATCGTATGGAAATTCAGTTTCTGTGTCCGTACGTACTATAAGAAATCGTCTTATCGATGGTGGACTTCGTGCTCGTCTTCCTGCAAAGAAACCACTGATATCTAAGAAAAATCGAGCAGCTAGAAAAGAATATCTTTCTTAGACTCCGGAAATGTGGGAAAAGGTAATTTGAAGCGATGAATCCCAAGTTTTTACTGTTCCGAACAGATGGAATTAACTACGTACGACGTCCCTACAATGCTCGCTATGACTCCAAGTATCAGCTCCCTACAGTCAAACACTGCGGCGGCTCCCTTATGCTGCGGGGCTGTTTCAGTGCAAGTGGAGTTGGTCCTTTACATCGAATAAACGGCATTATGACGAAGGAAGTTTATGAAGGAATATTACAAGATCAGTTTCTTAGTGGGCACGCCAAAATTCCGGCAGAGCGTTTATGTTTCAGCAAGATAATGACCCGAAACATTCGTCTAATGGTGGTCTAAAACAATGGTTCAAAAAACGTAGAGTGAGGGTTTTGGAATGGCCCAGCCAAAATCCTATAGAAAACCTATGGAAGGAGCTAGGTCGTTGTGTGAGTGCAAGAAATGCAAGAAATGTCAACGAAAGATTTGAACGATTAAAGGAAGAGTGGGAACGCCTTCCAAGTTCTTTCCTCGCGAAGTTGATTCCATCACTGCCCCGAAGATGCTAAGCAGTTCTTGAAGCAAAGGGTTTCAGTACCAAGTACTAATCTAATATTTTGATTTTCATTGCAGAATCTGTAATTTTTGTTGTTTTCTTTAAGTATTAATAAACCACTTTTACCTATATTTCGAGTATTAGTTATTTTATGCACTTTTTAATAAACTCGTACAAAACGAGTTTCTTATATGGTGTCATACAAATGTAGTATATGATTTTATTCTCCATCTAAAGGACTTTCACATGATAATCGTTTAGGCGGCCTTAGTCGTTCTCATAAAAAAATACTTTAAAAAAACACAAATATGATAGATTATTTTCCGCTACTGTATAGGTATTAATGTCATTTCTTATCATTTGGTAATTTATTTCTTTAAAACCAAGTTAGGATTTATCCTTACTTGTATTGTACAATCCTATGTATTACCTATCTAAAATTAGAATTCAAACAAATAAAAAAAAAACTAAGAAATGTATTCCCTTTTAACATGATATGATAAGTGTCTTTATCAAATAATTTATTATTAACTTATTATTCTGTTGATAAGTTCAGTTGTCAATGTCAATAGAAATCAACAATCATCCAGCTTAAAAATACCCATCATAGTGTTACTTTTGCTGGAGAACTAATTGTAAATTAATATAAAAACCAAGTAATAAAAAAAAACAAGAAAAAAGACAATGGGATCCTGTATATCACTAAGTATACATTATTCTTTGATTTCAGGGATGCCCTGTCAGAAAATGGAGTTATTATTGTTAAAGAAAATGTGACGTCTTCAGGGAAAACAGAAAAAGATGATGCTGATTCATCAGTTACAAGACCATTGAAGGAATATATAAAAATCTTTGGCAAAGCTAAATTGAAAAGGATAAAACAGTGTAAACAAACAAATTTTCCAAATGGTATATATCCGGTATACATGTTTGCTCTTATACCTAACTTAATATCAGAAGCAGATCTTAATAATGATCTTAAGTTATGATACATCTAGTTATATTAGCATCTGTTGTGTGATATTTACAAATGTAATGGATTTTGATAAATATAACTGAAAACATCTTACCATTTTTAAATGATTTCAAAATGCTTAACACTCAGTAAAGCCTATTTCGCAGTTATCATACTCATGCGGGTTTGCACATTGCCCTTGTGTAAGATAGTACTATGCCAAATGCCCATATATATATGAGTATGTATAGCAATGTCCCACTCAAACTCAAACACTAAGGTGGTATGTGAAAATCACCTTATAGGTTTATATGCTTTAGTTTTCAGTGCAATCTTAACATTTTATATACTTATTATATTTGGTATTGTTACAAAGTTTGAACTTGCGTCTCATCCACATAAAACAAAATAGCCACAACCGAATAAAGAACCTCCAGCTCCACCTTCTATGAAATTGAAGCTGGAACAAATAAACATAAAAGTATACACTCTTACACTAGGTACTGTTATTTAACAAGTCAAATTAGAAGGAATTTATAATAAACCAAGAGCACCGGCCCTTGCTCAGTGTTGGGTTCTGTAGTAGCCCGTCTATCTTGTGATGGACAATAGGTGGACTTCAATGAGGGGTTTGTGTATATACTATGGATATAATAAGCAAAGCGAGCAGTATTCTTAGCACTACTAAGGAGGCATGACTTCGAAAACTTCAACAACATTAAGTCATGCTGTAGGTTCCCAACACACGGTTCGGAAGGGAGGTCCTGAAAATATTTACGGCCCACCCCGCCCACCGCCCATACAAATAAAAAAAACAAGTACCTTGTTGTGTAGCAATACTTTATTTATCTTATTTATTGTTAATAGATTGTAATTAACTTTGCCTAACATTCTAATTGGGCCTTACGAGGAAAGGGTTCTAGCGAAAAAAAAAACACCCCCAATTTACGAGTACGGGTTTACGAATATGTCCGCTTCATTGATATAGGTACTTCAGCAGATTCAGACGGACAGACAGACAGACCGAGTACATATCGAAACTAAGGGTTCCTAGTTGACTATGGACCGCTTCGGGGGTCTGGGGCTGACAACCCTATATATTTGTGTTCAGCATCAACAGAGGAGACCCCAAGCAATGAAAATAAATTAAATAAACTAACAGCCATTCCATTTATAGGCATTAGGTCAAATTCACAAAACTCTTGTAAGGGGCATTGGGATAAGTGCGTAATATTTTTCGACTAGTTGGGAAGCCTTCATTGTTTATTTTTTTCTTAACGATTTTGAATATGGTGTTGCGAAAAGGTTGAACTTAACGGTATGTATGCAGACAAGAAAAGTATTAAAAGTTTCTGAATCATAGGTCACCTGAATTAAAAAAAAACAGTACAAGAAAATCATATTTCCACAAAAAATTGTGTGTATTAATATACACACAATTTTGCTGGCTGGGCTGTTTGCTTGCCCCTTAAAAGACTTGTATTAAGGCGACGGATATATTATTCGTTATTAATCCCTTTCTTAATTATATATAAAACTTAACTAAATAACTTGAAAACCATAGTTTGTGACAGACTAGAGTAGGTAAATTTGGGTTATTACAATACAACCAAAATTTGGTTAGGGTTCAATACTAATATAAACAGTATAGATATAGAGTGATTTAATCAATAATTAATTAAAAGTGGAATTAATTATAAGTTAATTAGTTGTTAGTTTAATTATAAGTGGATTCCTGTTTCAGTAAACTGCCTTAAAAGTGATCAAAAATAGTCGATCTTTGACTGATTTGTTTGTTTGTTCATATAATTGTGACTTTTTTATTGAAAGAGACATTATTTATTATCGATGGCGCTTACACCATTATCAACGATCCTCCTATATAAATACAATGCTGCGGTACGCAGTGCGGCGTACGCGCCCTCGACGAAAGATCCAGGTTTCATAGATAACGTCACAATTAATTAAATTTACAATTAATAAGATAAATTTCATTCAAATATTATTTTTTTTACTATTTATTTTATGCACTTGCACCGGTTTTAAAATTTTTGATCACTTTTAAGGCAGTTTACTGTAACACTAATCGACTTATAATTATTTATTAAAGTGCTTTATATTTATACTATACTATTTTCTACTGTTTTATTAGTATTGAACTCTAACAAGATTTTGGTGGTAATTACTGGAAAAAAAAAACCAGTAGTTACCTTCAAACCGAGTTGGTGGTAACTAGTGGGAATAACCCGTAAATTTTAGTTGTTCAGTACCTCATATCTTCTAATAGGGGCCATGTCGATATTGAAATTACTAACTTTAATATAATTTCTAACATATTCTCGGTCACTCTCTGTTAGTGAAGTCCAACTTTCCAACTCTACTAGTATTCGTAGGCTCATACAACTCTGAATAATCCTTTCAATCGATACTATAGTTAAAAAGTCGGAATGCATGATCCGAAATTCTTTTAAATGAATCAGGGGATTTTTATCCAAAAGTTTGAATACAAATTCATCTGTTATATTAACGGCGGTACCTAAATGAATATATTCTACATTTAAGCAATTAGTGAGAACAAAAGACAATTGATCATCATTGCAAGTAGCCACACAAGTAAACTTTTTTAAATTTCGGAATGGCAATAACTCTAACTTTTTTGTATATAACGACGTATGTTGTATCAATGTACAATTATAGAGAGTTAAATGTTCTAGAAGAGGACACATCTGGCTGATATACATTAAAGCATTTAAATCTATTTGATCCACGTGTTCAAGGTGTAAATGTATGATGTTACAGCCCTTAACTTGAAGTATCTGTTTTACTTGATCCCCGTAGAAATCACACGACAGTAATTTAAGCTCACAAAGGTCCTTAAGACCTATGAGCATCATTAAATCCCCATGCACAGCATTGTGGAAGACAGTCATGCTTCGTATAGCCGGACACATATCTACTGCTAACTGCAAGTGGTTTGCCGGTGCATATCGACTAACATATGTTTTCAACTTTAATGGTCTAGCAGAAGAAGTTGTCAAATCAATGTATTCTAAAACTTTACCAATATCGTCACAGCGTCCAATGTCCTCCAGATTTTTACTTTTAACAAGTAATCTTGCAAAGCCTTCATATGTTACAGATGTCCTGTATAACTGTATAGCTTTTAGGGTTAGTAATTTAGCTAAGATGTTAATACTTTCATTTGTCACGCATTTGGAACTAGATACATCCAACTTTTCGATTTTTTTACAATTTTGTATTATACATTGTAAGATATTATCAGTGCAATCATAATTTATTGTCAAGTATTTAAGATTATGAAGTTCTTTGAGCGCTTCAATTATGGATCCTTCCATGTCGGCTGTTTTCCAGCCTCCAGAGAGAGACCCCAGGTTCAGATAAACTAGACCTGAGAGCATTTGTAATTTTGAATAGAAAACGCTACGCATCATTTTTGGTATGATATCGATAGAAACATAAGTCAAATTTCTTGTAAACAAAGTCTCGACCATTCTCACAATGACATTCATTTCACTGACAAACTTTCCCATAGATCCTCGGAAGTGTGCCTTCTTAGTGTTTTCCAATAGCGTTGACAGTGCTCTTATAACTTCAGTTACCAGCAAATCATGAACCATCCATGGAACATTGTAATCAATGTAATTACGAATACTGTCGATGTGGCGCGATAGTGATATTTGAGCAATGGTAGTGTCCCGCTGAGCTTGTGTTGAAATGGGCGCCATAAGAAGCTCCGCCTGTACTGCAATCCAGTCACCAAGCCTGCTCAACGCTAAGCTTTCAAGCGGTTTCGGTTGTTTGTATCTCGACATTGTCATTGACCTGGAAAATAATTTTTAAGCACGTATTTTAAAATAAGTATCTACAATCACTAAGTTTCAGAACTGTTGTAAGGAGTAACTACAGAAATAATAAGTTGTCTCCTAGCACTATTTTGTGTAGATTGACTGAAACCCATGCTAATAAACAGGAAACCTATACTAGCAAACAGGTAAACCAGTTAGCATGGGTTGTATGGGATATCGAACCTTCGCCTCCTCTTCTCAGTTATTTGTGGACGAATTTATTTGTTGCTTCACACTTATAAGGATTTCTCAAATTATTAACACATGTTATATCGTCGGCTACAGTCGCAAACCTCCTCCTAACTCCTAGAGTTAAGATTTTTTCAACTTAAGGTATTCTTGTATAAACTAGCAAATCCCTGGAAATGGAATAACAAGGTTTCCGACTTAGCCGACGATATGTAATGTAATAGGTAGTATTTTATGCAATTGTAACATAATTTATAGAGCTAGTCAATTGAGTACAGCGTTGACTAAAAATGTAATTACTTATGTCACTATTGCATAATTACAGTCGCCATCAGATATTTCGAAGCAGCCAAGGTGTCCAAATATTTGTGAGCAAGACTAAATTTCAATAAATTCTGCACACTGCAAATGCCATTTATATCACAACTATTGCAATGGCAATAAAATCTGAGCACGTTTTTTTTTCAATAATTTCTTTGCACACGTCCAGTCGAAAATATCTGATCGCACAAAATGTCAAACTTATCTAAGCAATAAAGGCTTTCACAAAAATCTGCTCATTTGAGGACATTATACTGTATGTGTTTACTAGTATATTAATTGGTTGGCTAATAGTGTGGTACAGTCACGTCTGAAAATATCGATACGAAAAATATGCCAAAAAATATATACACTACCTTAATATATGGGCAATAAAGTCGTGTATATATATTTTTGGCACTTTTTTCGTATCGATATTTTCAGACGTCATCGTACGAGTAAAGATAAAACTAGGTAACATTAACTCCCAACCACTAATAATGTCTTCCTTGTACCCGTACAACTACTCTACTTATCGTCTTTTCAAATTTCTTGAAGGAAATGTTTTTATTTTTAAGCACCTATATTGTACTTTATGATCTTACATTTATACGTGTTTTTGCATTGCTTATAAATGCAACTATGTGGAAAATAGCCATCAAAATAGTGACTCAAATGCTCGTGCTTGTGTGTATAAACTTCTTCATACCTTTTATTATGCTATGCTAGCCTAGTACTACTATTAAACTTATAATGCATATTTTGTCTTGGATAAATCGGAAACACTCACTACCTCGTAATAACTTATACAATCCTAGTCATTCGAACCTTAATTTACGGACTCGGATAACTCTGGGCTTGTTTCATTCCGAATAGCTGATACTTATTATTCTCCCACTATTAAAATCAACGGCTGTCAACTGACACGCAAGGCACGTAAAGAGGGACACATAATTATATCGTTTGACGTTACGTTACTCTTCTCGTGAATTGTCAAAATTTAAAATACGAAATTCACTTTATAGCTTGTTCAGGCTGCCTTATCTTATTTAACCTTAATACAAAAGCTAATAGTACCGTAAAGTCGGGTTACATGACCCTTTTTTCTTGTATTTTTTTATATACTTCTAGATCATTACGTTTCTATCCTTGATCCGAATTTTTAGTTACGGTTAGGTGCATCTTAAGGATACGTCGGATAAGTAAACGTAAAAAAAAAGTAAAAAAAACCCTTCTGCGTATTTTTTTTTATTTTTTCATTTTTGGGCCAAAGTTGATCTTAGATGCGGGTAAGTTTGAACTTTATACTTATTTTCATACAGAAAGTCCCACTATTAATCTAAACAACAAAGAAACCCAAGAAACCTCTTTAAGGTAGGCTAGTAAATGAAACGAATAAATTTTTGATACAATATTTGACATTTATTTGAGCAAAAATCAAACAAAAATAACTTTTTCAGTTCTGAGATAGAATAAAAGTTGTTCAAATTTTAACAAAACCTTAATTAACAGCCTGTTAATGAGAATCATCATTAGAATTAGTCAACATATACGATAATAATCACCTTTATTAGTAACAAGAATATGGTAATATTTTACCTCTAAGTAAAATAAAAGTACAAAATCTCAGTCAAGTAAAACTTAATACTGAAAACGTAACAAATTCTTAAATCACAGCATTTTAACGAGAATAATTGTTGGAAATAGTAGGCTAACAATTCGTTTTTGTAACTTAAGACTCACTTACACTTATTTTAAACCTATGGAGAGCAAAAACTCACAACAATCATGAAAAACTTAAAATTTAGATACCAGCACTTAATGAATTCAGTCTTTCAACGAAAACTATCATTGGATTAACGAAAACTATCAACTGATCTTCGTCTAAAATGACATAATCGTATGATTATGTCATTTTAATACGATGGGTACAATCAATGGGTATTACTTGTAGGCTAGCTACCCGCGGGCTAAAGTTCCCCGAAATGGGGGACAATGTTTACTATGATTATACTAACGAACTTTATGTTTCTAAGAAAAGACTAAATAAGTTTTTATTGTAATTGCAGCATTCTCAAAGACATGCTTTGTATCAAGATATAGGTATTAGTAAGCTAACTTACCTTATTTCGCTGTTTTAACCAAAAGTTTGCAGACACCATTTATGTACGTACGTCTCACCTCACGCTTGATCGATACTGACAAGTTGAAACCTGCGCAAGCAACGTGGAAACGGTACCACGTCGCGGGTAGGTAGTGCCATTTATGATTTTAGAGGGTAACTGCTACGATCGGGCGTCTATTGGCTTTGTGGCGGGATGTTAAATCTTTTTAATTTTTTGGGACAATCTTTACCCTTAGGGCTAAAGAAACCCGGTTTTACGGTATTTTATACAATCGTGATATAATAGAGAGCTTTTCAGTCGAGTACCGTATTTAGACGTGAAGGTAAGAGATTGAAAAGCTTGATTATATCACTATTGTATACAAATTATACAATACTTTTTCTATGAGTCAATAAAAACCCTTCGGCCGCGTATGTAACCGGAGTTTTGTAACCAGTTACATAAAAAAAAATATCCTCATAGGATACAGGTAAGTAATAGGATTTTTACCTTTACTGATACCTGTATGATTGTTCGTAACTAGTATCCAGTAAGGAATAAATAATACTCTATGAAACCATGAGTGATATTATTACGAGTACCTGGGCGACCGAGCATTGCTCGGCTATAACCATTTATTGTAATAATATGGTGATGTTTAGGTGATAATCTACATAAACTTAAAAAAGTAAAATGTGAACTGACAATTATTATTATTTACAATCCACAGACATTCTATGTCAGGGGCCTATTTCTCGTACGTTACAAGTTCACAAGTCTACAAGCTTACATTTAAAATTTCATTGTACGAGTGTGTTTTAATTCTGTTTCTCTTGGGAATGATTACCACAAGTGCTACAAGGCGGCTGTCTAAAGTTAGAAAATAGGTTTGTTTACACTTTATTGAATTTAAGTGACAATCAATCTCATCAACTCGTCCTCAACAAAATGGCTGACTTGTGTTTTCGGAATATACAAGCGTATAATAAATTGGTAACTCTTGTATTTCTATCTGGGGGCACGACAGTGCCCCCACCAAGTCGAGCAAAAAAGCATCACGGCCGTACCATCCTTTTCTCGAAGCAATTCAGACCATTTTCGACCCCCTGTAACTTCGTTGTGGATAAAACTAGAAGACTGAAATTTCAGTAACCATGCAGGCATTGTAAAGACACGGTATATTTCAAATTTCATTCAATTTGAACCAGTATTTTAAGAATTATAACGGGTCAAATTTCTTAATTTTGTCACTCACTGACTCACCGATCATCAAAATTCTAAGGCACTTCTAGCAAACCTAGAAGCTTCAAATTTGGAATATAAGTAGTGTTTGGTGTATGAATCAAGGTAAATTCAATCGCCTGAAAACACATGTAAATTCAATTATTTAGTGCGATGGCCAAGTCTCAATATATTTATATAAAACATTAAAGAATTTTAATATTGATATGCGTCACTATAAGATGCTGTTAATTATTACGTAACAACTTAATGCTTCGAGTACGGAGATTCCAGACACAATTGATTTTCAATTGTTATGGACCACGATCGTGGTCTTAGAGACTGGACGTATTAAGACAGAAAGTCGCTTAAGTAGAGACTGAATAAATTAATAACCGACTTGGTATTACATGGATCTCACAACTTTTTACCGCAGAACAACTGAGTTGCGAGACTTGGTTTTTTTGACAAGTATTGTTTTTGATGGGATATTTTTTACAAGTTTCCGTTTCACGTAAATGTATAATTGTTACAAGAGCGGGGATAAAAGAGTTTTCACAAGTGTTGTTGTTTCACAAGTTGACAAACACTAGTAGATATTATATGTGTCAGTGCATCTGGAAAGGTACCTAGTCACGACATTTAGTTACCGAGTTACATGAGTTTTTGTGGAAGCTGGTGAAAAAGTGCCAAAATGGGTTTGTGTTATAATTGGGTTATTTACATCCTAAGGAACACGTGTGTATAAGAATATCAGTAAAATTATGTTTTTTTAGTATATTTCTCCGACTATAAAGTTTAGTAGTCAGGGTACCTTGTCACGCCATGTCTTAAAAGCCTTTAAATTTTGAATAATTTTGTCAATATTTCCATCGAGGGTAGTCAACTACCTCTTTCTAAGATAGGGTATAGGATCGGTCTATAGCAAAATGATTATTTGAACCAAAAAAAATACTTAATATTTTTTATAAGAAAACATTCAACTTGCATGACTCTTGTATGAAATAACTATTTATTTTAATTTAATACGTTTGCCATTAATTAGATCAGAGGTGCTGAAGGTGAAGGTGCCGAGGGGCCGGGGGATGGGGCGGGGAAGGGGAATGTGACGCGACTCGTGCGCCGCGCGCCGTGCGCGATATTAGTCTGCAGTCGGCTGCCGTTGTGTTATATTAAAAAAATCCAATAATTCTATCATTACAGACCTCGACATTACATTTACTTATTTTATTTTGTTTTGTACTAAAACAAAGTATTTTGATTTAAATAACCATGCCCGGAATATTTCACCAAGCCTATTTCATCGATATCGATACAGAATTGCACCTTCACTATCGTGTGTTGTCCATGCTGAGGATAGATTGAGGGAAAATACCGATTAGGTATATTTCTCGTACTAAAACCACACCAAGGTCGCGTCACGAGGTGTATAATAATTAATTTGTTGATCTCGAATTTAGTCAATGAAAAATTGAGCTGTGATTTTAGTTGTTTGACGTTTAATTAGTATTATAATATTGATTGAAAGACTGACAAATCATAAATTAGGTGCAGTTATGTACACAATTGAGTAATTTTTTCTAGTTTTCCTCCATTTATGTAAGATAATGACTTAGCGTGACAAGGTACCCAGTTTAGTAAAATGCTAAACTTTATGTCTTACACGACTAAAACAGAAGTTTTTATAAATAAGAATACATTGATTTCCGCTATAATTATCCTAAATAACATTTTGTTACAGATATTTCTTGCATTATAGGTACTAAAATAGTGATCTTCGAGTTTAAGTTACTAAAGTTTAGTAAATGTCGTGACAAGGTACCCTAGTTACGTTTCCATACAAAAGTTTCGACCGAGTCACTAAACTTTATTGTTAAAAAAAACTGCTTTAACACCATTTCTATTATACCATTGTGGTACACCACGCTCGATACCATTTGATCTTGTGATATAGCATGAATTTACTAATTATTTTGTTGATTTTTAATATTATTAGTGATCTTTTTTGTAATTGTTAAAAATGCGGTAATTATTAAATTTCTTTATGATTATGGAGTTTTCTTTCATTCAATTGTCCCAAAATGCCATAGAATATGTAACTATGATCAGAAACTAACAGTTTTAATCTCATTATTTTATGAATTGGGTATAATTAACACTTTCGTGTTTCTTCCACCCTGGCATGTTCAACCTAAGGAATCAGAATGATTAACATGTATTTTTAGACAATTCACCTTTATTATAATTATTTAACATCCAAAGATTATGATTATACCCTTCACTATGTAACTTCGAAGTAGAAGTGTGTTTTTTGCCACTATAAACTTTAAATGCAATTTTCTCAACTTGTGCATTTCGGAAGTAGAAAATTCAAAAATTTATATAAAAATAGTGGTTCCACCTACAGTCATTATTCTTTTTTGTATTGATAGCAAATTTAATCTACTTTTTGAAACTATGCATAACTCAATACCTGCAACAAGGTACTTTTCCATGTGCACTGACACATATACTAAAATAGTAGTTTCGTTTCTCAAAAGCTGTACTTTATACTTAATTGTGTCTTGTGACTTATCAATAATAAGGCTTAAGTTCTGGGCACAAGTCAGCAACGTCAGGATAGCTGAATACCTACTTTAATACATAGAACACAACTTTAACTCGGGAACAAATAATCGTTATACACACAATAAATGCCCTTATCGAGTACGGAACCCTAGGACCTTTATCTTCGTAAACAGAGCTACTACCTACTAGGCTATACGCAGCCTGCCAGCTGTTTAGACATAATATAAAATAAAATGGTTTGCTAGCATCCGTAGTTTCCCCAAATATATAAGCCGTATCATTGAAGTGAATAAAAGTGACCAAAGTGCTGAGATAAAAGCTGCAAAGCCGGCACTATTCAATTTATTGATATTTCTCGATTAATAATACCTATTTGAAATTAACTGCAATTTTGAAACAAAACTGCCTTTGATAAACGTAAAGTATCAGAATTTCACATTTTCGTTGTTTTTTTACTTAAAAATCTAGTAA
The DNA here is from genome assembly GCF_033807575.1 of Cydia pomonella. NCBI lineage: Eukaryota > Metazoa > Arthropoda > Insecta > Lepidoptera > Tortricidae > Cydia > Cydia pomonella. The sequence goes on from NC_084707.1 coordinate 10,518,173, forward strand.
AAATATGGTGAACACCAATTCCGGGACCAGTTCCGGAATCCCGGAATTGGGACTCAATATCGAAAATCAGTTCCGGAATTGGAAACCGTCCGATATTGCAAGCCTTAGTCAAGAGGACGAAACAAAACGACAGCTCAAATTAATTATTTATTTTAGGTTGTATAGTAGACACAATTGCTTCATAAGTCATAAACGCACATGTAACACCCTTAATATAGCAACATCTATAGACTACGAAAACTACTTACCATTGCTTGTTAGTCTCCATAGGCTACGGTGGCCCAAAATCGAGAAAAATCTGTTTAAAAATTGAATTTAGCAAGGAGCAAGTACCAGGGCCTCATGAGTTACGAGAAGGTATCATTGACCACCCCGCCGGGTCCCGGCGTCCGGTCCGGGGCGCGTACGAGTATGAAGGTATCGCGGCTGCTCGCGTATCTTTAATAGCTGTATACTTTTGGCTTGTTTACCTGTATGATTTTAATTAGTTTAAAGTATTATTTTCATTCCCTTCGGCCGCGTATGTAACCGGAGTTTTGTAACCAGTTACCTAAGAAGAAAAAATAATCCTCATAGGATACTGGTATCCAAGTGATATATTTTTTTCCTTTCACGTAACCGAGTTACAACCTAGGAAAACTTCCTAATGATAACTGTAATGGCTCATAGACTTAATGCAAAACATACTTAAACGTTACACTTTTCAAGTTTGGTTTTTACATTACAACCTAAAACAGAATATAACATGTGCTGCTACAGGATCCGAAATCTTTCATTAAGGAATCTTCTTTGTGAATTGTAAATAAAATATCCAAATATTTTAAATTTTAATTCACAAGTGTCGTGTAGGTAGGATTCTGGGCAAGTATAAATGTATGGCTTTGCTATATACTTCATTTTTAGCATTATAAAAAACCGGCCAAGAGCATGTCGGGCCACGCTCAGTGTAGGGTTCCGTAGTTACTCTTACGTCACAATAAGCTAAACTGGAGCTTAAAGTATAGTAAATTGTTAACCAAGGGATGAAACGGTACCTTTCACCCGAGTTAAACAAATAGGCAAATTTGCATAATCAGTACCTAATTAAAGTAAGTCTTTTTACTATGAAAGGAAAACTTTTTGCGATAACTCAAAAACAGCTAAACTGATCATGTCCGCTATAGTTTTCATTTAATGTGTTTCTTAAGCTCTACTTCCACGATTTTTTTCATTTTTTTTGGACCTATGGTTCAAAAGTTAGAGGGGGGGGGACACAATTTTTTTTTTTCTTTCGGAGCGATTATCTCCGAATATATTCACTTTATCAAAAAATGTTTCTTGAAAACCCCTATTAGTTTTGAAAGACCTTTCCAACGATACCCCACACTCTAGGGTTGAAGCGAAAAAAAAATTTCACCCCCACTTTACGTGTAGGGGAGGTAACCTAAAAAAAAAAAATTTTTAGATTTTATTGTACGACTTTGTCGGCTTTATTGATTTATATATCCATGCCAAATTTCAGCTTTCTAGCACTAACGACCACGGAGCAAAGCCTCGGACAGACAGACAGACAGACAGACAGACAGACAGACAGACGGACATGGCGAAACTATAAGGGTTCCGTTTTATGCCATTTGGCTACGGAACCCTAAAAAGGCAAACAATCTAATCTTGGCGTGTCTTTTTTAACCGACTTCAAGATTTCAAAAGAGGAGGTTATCAATTCGGTTGTGTTTTTTTTTAATGTTTGTTACTCCATAACTCCGTCATTTCTGAACCGATTTTGAAAATTATTTTTTTGTTTGAATTTATATATATACAGATTGGTCCCGTTTTTGTCAAAACTCAGTTCTGATGATGAGATCCATGAGGAATCGAGGGAACTCTTCAAATGTGAAAGGCATACATATAGTGAGTTTTATATTTTCTTTGAGAAATCAAGCATTTACATTTAAAAAAGTTACATTTGATGAAGTGGAACTGCTGATGATGATCAGAATGGAACTCTTCAACGACGCATAGTACACGTTTGGCGATTTCTCCTCTTCGCTGTGTTTGTTAAGTAAATTAGATTTTCAAGACAATTTTTTGTCAGGTTCGAGTTCTGACGATGGGGTCCATGAAGAATCGAGTGAACTCTTCAAATATGAAAGGCATACATATAGTGATTTTTGTATTTTCTTTAACAAATCAAGCATTTGCATTTTAAAAAGTGACATTTGATGAAGTGGAACTGCTTATGATGATCAGAATGGTACTCTTCAACGACGCATAGTACACGTTTGGCGATTTGTCTTCTTCGCTGTGTTTGTTAAGCAAATTAGATTTTCGAGACATATTTTTGTCAAGGACTCGAGGGAAGTCCTCAAACGTTAAAGGCATATATATAGTGATCTTAGTATTTTCATTAACAATTCAAGTATTTACATTTGTAGAAGTGACATTTGATGAAGTGGAACTGCTGATGATGAACAGAACGGAACTCTTCAACGATGCATAGTTTCACGTTTAGCAATTTGTTCTCTTTGCATGTTTGTCAAGCAGTTAGGTTTTCAAGGCACATTTTTATATTTCTATCCTATTTAGTTTTTTTTTACTAATTATCTGGTGCTTTATTTCATGCATGGTGTGAAATAATTTATCTTAAATACAGTCGAATTCCCTATTGCGGGTATCTTACCAGTCAACCATAGGGCAAATCTGAAATATGTCAAGGTGGGTGCAGTGGCAAAAAAAACATGTTACCTCCTTTTCTACATAATTAGGCGTAGGACGCTGTCTTTAAATTCATTGTATGAAATCTAAAATCAACAATAATCGTTCTTTCACCGGTCTCCCTCATTGAAGTCGGTTTTTTTTCTTAAAAATTATATTGTAAACTGCTTTTTGAAAATAAGTAACTTTTACTTATGAAAGTAATGTAAATTATCGTATATGATTTATAATTGTTATATATTTAGTTATTTTTCAAACGCGATATTCAATAAAAATACTTGTCAATATCGCTCACATTCTTTCTACTTAATGCTAAAAAAGCGAAGTAAGTAAAAAAAATCTACGATTAATGCGGCATGTTAATGCATTTTTGTAAGCGACGGTTAATACTAATAAATAACACCAGCATAGTGTAGTCTCGTAACGATTTAGTAGTAGTTAACGTGATAAAATTTAGGGATTAAATGATGATGAAGGTGATTCAAGAGATCGAAATAACATAATAAAGCATGCAACAGCTTTTTACTCGGAACTATATAAGCAGCCTATGGATACAATACAGTATGAACAAAACAACTCTGCTCAACAAGAAATGGTACAAACATCAATAGTGAAACCAATAGACGCAAAAGAAGTAATGGAACATATCAAAAGATTAAAACCTGACAAGAGCCCAGGCCCGGACCAACTCACAAATGATGCCCTAAAAATTGGAGCACTTATACTACACCACTATTACTGCACTATTGGAACACCTAGTCAACATTTTCAACAAAGTATTGATAGAAGAAAAAGTTCCAACGCAATGGTGCCAATCCAATATCGTATTGCTATACAAGAAAGGAGACCCATTTGACATCAGCAATTACAGACCCATTCGCCTACTTTCCTCAGTCTACAAGCTCTTCTCATCAATATTACTAAGAAGAATAGCACCAGAAATTGACAAACACCAGCCAATTGAACAAGCCGGCTTCCGGCCACAATACTCAACGGTTTACCACATACATGCCATTGAACAAATTGTAGAAAAATTCAAAGAATTTCGAATGCCACTGTATGTGGCGTTCGTGGACTACTCAAAGGCATTTGACAGCCTAATACACACCTCCATATGGAACACGCTAAATAGCAACAAAATCAATGAAAAATACATCAACATCATAAAGAACATCTACTCCAACAGCGCCAGTAGGGTACGGCTAGAAAGACTAGGAGAGGAATTCAAAATCGGAAAAGGGATGAGACAGGGAGACCCCCTCTCTCCAAAACTTTTTATAGCGGTGATGGAAGAAATATTTAAAAAACTTCAATGGGAAAAGAAAGGCATATGGATATCAAATAAATAACTAAGACATTTGAGGTTTGCGGACGATATAGTTCTATTTTGTAACACTGCCAAAGGTCTGGAAACAATGCTAAACAATCTAAATTCAGAGAGTCAAAAAGTGGGCCTCCACATGAACGCGTCTAAAACCAAAATTATGACGAACAATAACAAAAAAAGTATAACCGTAGAAGGAAAGTCAATCGAGTATGTGGACAGCTATATAAAAAAAAATGTTTATTGAGTTAGCACAAACAAACGTGATTTTGACTGGGCTGGTGCCTCTTTTTAAGCGTACATGACACTTGTGTCAAGAGACACCGCTCTCTCGTAGGTAATAACAGAATTTTTACATATAGGTACAATAGCTAAGCTTAAGACTTAAAACGATCTTTTTTTTTTAATAACTTAAAAAATAGAAAGAAATTTAGTAGGTATAAAAACAATTTTTAACAAAAATCTGTTCTTAATAGAGAAAGCGTAGATTTATAATTTTGAAGGTACAATTTGGTGGACTACAGTTTTAATAATCAAGGGAATAAGTGTGTGTGTGTGTGTGTATGTGAGTGTGTGTGTGTGTGTATATACTTAGGAAAAATTATTTCGTTTGACCCCAATCGCAACGAAAACGAGGTGGACAGGAGAATAAACATAGCTTGGAGAAAATACTGGTCACATAAAGAAATCCTAAAAGGAAATTATAGTTTAAAAATAAAGAAAATAGTTATGGATTCCTGCATCCTCCCCAGTTTAACCTACGGATGTCAGACATGGGTCTTCACTGAGAAAGTTAAAAAAAAAAATATTTTGCCAACATGCAATGGGAAGAAGCCTTTTGAAATTAAGAAGAATAAATAAAGTAAGAAACACAGATATCCGTAAGAAAACAAAACTGACAGACGCACTACATTTTAGCTTAAGACAAAAATGGAGATGGGCTGGACATTTGGCTAGATACAAAGTCAAGAGGTGGACTATTCAAACAACCAAATAGAAAGGTCCACTGGGCAAACGGAACTCAGGTAGACAAAGAAAGAGATGGGTTGAGGACATAATAGCAATAGCAGGAAAGAACTGGGAAAATACTGCTGAAGACAAAGAAAAATGGAAGAAGATGGAGGAGGCATTTACCCTCAAGGGATCCCACATCATAGAAATATAATAAAAGTCAATTTTATAACAGATGTGTGAGAACAAAGCTTAAATAATAATAATAATAACTTGTGGCGAGCTGTTGGGGAGTAACGACCCCACGGACCCGAGTACTCCCACGAGTCGGTCAGGGTCTCCGTCTCCGGCGTGTCTTCCTCGGTCGGAGTGGACTCCAAGGAGACCCGCAGGACTCTCAGCTCTGGCTTGCCTTCATTGGCCGGCCAGAGAGGAGTCGTAAGAGCTAAAATGCTCCAGGGGTGGAAGTGAAAACTTGCATAAGACGCGTGTTGGCACAGTGGCTGTTATCAGCCACTGGGTAGAAAGCGGCGTACACCTCTCGACACCCCTGAGCCGCTCACACCGGTGTTGCTCCTGGTCGTCTTTACGACGGCATTTTCAGGGGCCCACCTAGTGGGCGGCGAGTCACCGCCTGCCTCGATAACTAGTGAAAACATTGTTATGGCAGGTGTCCGGACCTCTTTGCAATAACCCAGTCTCATTGTTCTCCCAAACTTCAATCCATAGACCGTTATACTGTTCACTTTTACTACAATAGTCCCAATGCCTGCTGCGACCGGTTCATGGGTGTCGTCTATTGTTGGGCCTGTGAACGGGTTCCAGCAGGCGTTCTACATGACATTAAAGCTCTCCAAAGGGCCTCTACATGTTGGATCTATATCCCAATGCAAGCCTATCAAAAGACCGGGATTTATAGGCCCGTGAAATCCAAGGAGATATAATAACTTAATAAAATCTAATTAAAGTCCTTAAATCCAATTCCGGAATTTTCGATATTCAGTGGTCTCAATACCGGAATTGTAATATCGGAAAATTTGTCCGAGATTCCGAAATTTCGGATTGCAAGCCCTACTCTTGACCGCGGCGAGCTGTGATTGGTCTATTTCATTATAGTTGACTAAACCGTTTCGAAATGAATATTATAGTAGAGTTGGGAGCCCATACACGAAAAGAACCCAATTACAGTTTGGTATACGAAATCTTAATTCAACCATTACAGTCGACGAGTAGAAAATAGTACATTACGATACAAGTGCGAAAAATAGGAAATTCAAAACTAGTGGCGATAAATTAAAACACGACCGAAGGGAGTGTTTTAAATCGACACGAGTTGCGAATTACCTATTCGCACATGTATCGTACAACGTTTTACAGTACATATGGCCCTTTAAATGTTCGACACAGGAACGTAATATGCTAATTTACCCACTAGTGCGGAAAAGTAGCACCATATGTACTGTAAAGGTATATTTTGCTATACTGTGCAGATCTTTGTGAACCCCCTAATTGCTTAGATACGTTTGACATTTTGTGCGATCAGATATTTTCGACTGGACGTGTGCAAAGAAATTATTGAAAAAAACCGTGCTCAGATTTTTTTGCCATTGCAATAGTTTTGATATAAATGGCATTTGCAGTGTGCAGAATTTATTGAAATTTAGTCCTGCTCAGAAATATTTGGACACATTGGTTGCTTCGAAACCTTCGAGCTTGGTTGTTTGAAATATCTCTACTTTCTACTTTAAATTGACAATTTAGGTAAAAGTACCGTTATTTATGGAATGGGGAATTAATTATCAGAATAGAAATTGTACAACAAATCCATTTAAACCCATAATTAAAATGCTTTTTTTTATGATAGAGGAAAAAAATTATGCTTATTGTAAAAAATGAAAATAACATACTTACAAAGTACAGTGCTCTAGAGCAGAAACGTATCATTTTCTGCACATCCTTTAGATTCTAAAGGATGTGCAGAAAATGATACGTTTAGAACATCAATGACCCACTTTCAGAGCATGAGAAATTAAAAATATTTTTTTATACATGTAGCCTCAATGGGCTCGAATAAAAATTTTAATTTAATTTAGGTAATTGTATATACGTAACGTATCGTGGTCGGAATATAATTATTTGCATCAATTTTCCATAGGTACAATACAAGTGGTGCAGTCGGTGCCCTAACATAAGTCTACTTTTCTATACAATTGTGTGGCGACGTTGGATGCTCAAGTTGAAGCATATTACTGTGCAAGTTGTTTGAGGAACCAGTGCATATTAATGTTCAGCAATCAATAACCCTCATTTATTTAAAATAACGCGCGGGTAAGCAAGATTCAGCGTTCACGCATTTAATTGATAGTAAATAATCAATTAATTATCATATTAATCTATTATCTAATCTTATCTAAAAGAAAACAATTTCGTCTCGATTTAGATTTTACGCACCTACCTTTATTAGCGCCTAGACTTATTTCATATAACTATAGAACAGGTTGTGTTATAAAAATTAAATTATAATATATAATACACTCAAATCACTTCCCAACAGTTGGTGTTTTTACGAATAAAACTGAAAGGAACAGAAACATGAATGATCAAAATAACGCTGAGGTGTATTTTTAGATGAACGATGATAGAATGTGTTCGCTCTGGCGATCTTATTTCTGTTACTCATTGAGCTCATATAGACTCTACTCGATCTAGACTCGGAAAAGTCTGGTATAAGTATTATAGATCATAGCATAGGTACCATTCTAACAAACTACCTATAGGTTTCGCGTTAAGATGTTATTTCAACGAATCTTCCAAACTGAACTTAAAGTAAAATACTGTGTAATCCTGGGCTATAACCGCGAAAATCGAAGTTAGTCAATAACGGGCATTTTTCTCTGTCACTCTAATTACGTCTTAGTGAGAGTAAAAGAGAAAGATCTCCACAATTTGCGAATTTCGGTTTTCGCGGTAGGCCCCCAGGATAGGGCGCGCTATGCGCCGTTCGATAGAAATTGCCCCAACCTCGTGGGTTATTTACAGAGGGCCTACTCCACAGACTTATCAAACGCTAACCAATCATCCCATTTCGGTAGCCTACCCTGACCAAGCAACGAACACCGAAAAATCGAAAATGGTTATCTTCAAGTACGATAGAGAGGCAGATAATGATTTTCGATAGAGAGGCAGATAATGGTTTTCGGGCCCCAGCTAGGACGTAAACGTCAATTTGGCTCGCCGATTATCACCGATCATGGAGATATAAAGTGGAGCACACTCTAACTTTTTTTGTTATAGTAAATTGAACCTTATCACTGAGGCAGAAAGGTGTTCTTATCAGACTAGAGAAAACGGTCTACTTGAGATAGCAAAAATGGGGCGCGGTGTCTCACTCGCAGATGTTGCCAATGTTAAAAACATGCCATTGTGGTAGTATTTATATCAATATACTACTGAAATTAAATACTGTCTTATACTATTTTAGTGCTATATACAGAGTGCGGTTCTCAAATCTTTTAAGTAATTTGTAAATAATTATGATGTCAATATTATTAAGTGATTAAACCAAGCATGTGCACAACAAAAAAAAAACATTAATTTTAATATGGTAGACATTGTAGAAACTTTGAATATTAATTGGTATCCCCAACTTGATGACATATTTTCGTGATATTTCCAAAATACGTAAATGGTGGGGCTCAGCATTTAATGGCGAAATATTTATAAAAATGGGTAAAAAATGTTGTGTGACAGGTTGTAGAAGTGAAAGTTTTGCTGATTGTGGTATATATTTTCACAGGTGGACCACATTCATTCAATTTTACGATAAAAATACAAGACGATAATTGTCAAACTTATATTAACTTATACTATTATACCCTGATTCATAATTAAATTCCATCAAATCTACCACTGTGTTGCCAGTACGAGGGTTGCTACTTATATATCCGGAAACAAAAAAACAAACAAACGTACACGGCTGAAAATGGTTTTATTGTTTTTCAAAGTATTCCCCTTGATGATGATCTATGCACTTTTGCATTCGTGTGAACCAATTTTGGAAGCACTTCTGCCACTCCGCCTGAGGTACCTCCATAACGTGTTGTTTGAATGCGTCGACAGCATCTTCAGCGGTCGAAAATCGTTGACCGCGTAATTTATTTTTTATATTGGGAAATAAATAAAAATCATTGGGTGCCAAGTCAGGGCTGTACGGCGGATGACCCGTTAATTCCACATTCTAACCTTCCAAAAATAGAGTTGTTTCGCGTGACGTATGACAGCTGGCATTGTCATGATGAAGAAAGATTCTTCGTCACTGGTTAGTTTTACGAATTTGTTCAAATACTTCCGGTAAGCAAATGGTCGTGTACCAATCTGAATTAACCGTTTTACGGTTTTCTAGTGGCACGGTAGCTACATGGCCATTAATACCGAAGAAGCAGGCCACCATTTGTTTCAATGTACTTTTTGCACGAGTAACTTTCGTAGGGTTCGGCTCATTTTGAAACACCCATACCGTTGATTGTTGCTTCGTTTCGGGATCGTATGCATAGATCCAGGATTCGTCACCTGTATAGATGTTATAAACGGCCTTTGAGTCACCACGGTTATATTTTTTAACATTTTATTGCACCATTCGACGCGAGCATCTTTTTGCTCCTTAGTTAAGTTGTGCGGTATCCAACGCGAAAAATTTTTTTTTTACAGCTAAATGATCATGTAATATGCTATTAATGCTAGTCATAGAAATACCCAGAGTCGCCTCTATCTCGCGGTACGTAACATGTCGTTCGTCCATTATAAGTTTTCACACAGCACAGCCTCAATATTTTGTGGTACAACGACCGATTTCGGGCGACCTGCCTTAACTTCGTCCGTAAGAAGCATACTACGTCCACGATTGAACTCACTAAACCAGTGATACACAGTAGTTTTAGATGGAGCTTCATCGCCAAAAGTTGAAGTTAGTTGATCTATGCACTGTTGTTGTGGTAAACCACGCCGAAAATCATAATAAATCATAGCACGAATATTTTCACGAGTGAGTTCCATTCTTGCAGCGAGATGACATTTAAAACCCGTCAAAAACAAAACACTAGCGTTAATAAGAAAGAAAAAATATACCGGCCAGTACTTAAAAAAGTTCAAATTTTACCATGGAGGTCAAATACACTATTTAAGAAGATTGTAATCCCGGTTTCCGGATATATAAATAGCAGCCCTCGTAAAATGAAACGTTCCAAAAATAGTAAATATATTAATGGCGAACGAATGCACGTAAGTAAATAATTTACTACTAATTTGAAATACAATATTTAAATGCTTAGTTAAAAATAATCAGACTTATTAAAAAAGCAGGTTTTGGGCAATGTGAATGTCATCTCGCCTTGTGTGGTAGGGCATAGCACAGCAGATGTCATTCCAGATCTAGAGCAGAGCCCAACTGGGGAAGTACCTCCACCTTACAGAAAACCGCAGTATGACCAGCCCAAGATTTTTTGAATTTCCCGCCAAAAATGTGTAATATTTCAGTAGCCAGACTCTATATTTTAGTAAAGGTGGACGTAAGCGAAATATGCCTTTGAAAAAACGTTTCATATCATTATGTCTGCACCTAAGATTAATGAAAGAGCAGACCGGCAACTATTTAGTGTTCCATATTGAGCACCAGAGTCGTACAAATCAGTTAAAAAAGAAATCACATTTGGAACAGATGCTTGGTAAACAAAAAATATGTCGATGTGCTGCTTTGCATTCTTATTTAGATGTAACAAAAACTCTTCGTAGTAGTGATGTCCTATTTGTAAGTTTGAATAAACCACACGGATCAATAACTTCCCAAACCTTAAGTAGGTTGATTAACAATACTTTGCAAGAATGTGGTATTGATATATCAATATTTATAGCCCACAGCACAAGACACGCTGCGACGTCTAGGGCTCATAGATTAGGAGTCAATTTAGATGTAATAAGGAACACTGCTGGTTGGAGTGGTACCTCCAGCACGTTTGGACGCTTTTCTAATAGAATTATTGTTAAAAATAACAATTCCTGTACCTTGGCAAGAAGTATATTAAATGATTCATTGTGTGACAATTAACAAGGTGATAAAATATTGTTTAATTATTTTCTGTTTGATCTTACAGTTGTCCATAATTGGACTAAGAATACATTCTCTTTATAATGATTAACCTGACGTTTTTTCATTCCAAGTATCATTCCTCTCAATATCTACATGTGATAAATGCTAACCTCGAGGACAAGCTTGAGTATAATTAATGATTAAACGAACTTAGCTGAAGTGAAGTTCGATCATAATTATACGATTAGCTTGTCCGAAGAGGTTAGCATCCCACCCTCCCTAGGTAAACCCCTAGAATTGAAAAGAAGGAGTGAAGATTGCCTCTGAACTAAATGATGGCGCTAACTAAATGAAGTTACAATATACCCGCCAAAAAAAAAATGTTTGAGCAAATGTTTTTGCCGATAAGTCTTCGAAATAAAGTTCGTGAATGGCGACACCGCATGTGTTACTACATGTGATAAATGCTAACCTCTTCCGACAAGCTAATCGTATAATTATGATCGAACTTCACTTCAGGTAAGTTCGTTTAATCATTAATTATATGGAAGTGTCACAGTTAGTTCAACAAGCCCCGTCCGATACATAAATTTGTATAGAAAATGACTTTTTTCCTGCCTATTGTATGTTTTTCAAACGAATTAAGCGCTTTTGATCCTAATATATAGGAATAAAATTATTTATAACTTTATAATAAACTGTTTTATTACCTTTTATCTTCAAAAAACTTCAAAATATAGATATCATTATCTCTTAGGACAAAAGATGCCTGTGATTTTGATTAATATGTAACATAATATTTTTTTATTTGTGAATTGCTAATTTAAAAACCTCACCCCAACAAAAACAAAAATCAAAAATACAAAAAGAAATTCCGTCGTCGGGATTCGAACCCAGAACCACTAGCTAGAACTGGATCACTACCTACTGAGATACAAAGAGTGCGCCTCTAGTATAAACGAACTTTTGAAAGGGATTTTTTTTTGTATGGAGTTATCGTTCTTCTCCTAGTGAGTATTATATTCTTTGGTGGGGTGTCATAAAAAGGTAAATTAAATGCGCTATAATATTGTTCATACATTTGAACTTGTGAATACCATAGTTTGTGAGAAATTTTAAGTTTTATTGAAAATTTCCCAAAAAAAAAACAGTTTTTTTGTTTTTATCAACTTTACTAGTAACTTTACACTAAAACATTGTATGAAGATATGAATATTTCATTAATAAGCTATAAAACTTCATGAACATTTTGGAAAATCGGTGTATAAACAAGCAAATTACACTATTTTTGTTCCATACCGGATGACACCACCAAGAGTCGGATGGCTGTTTCAATACAATTTGCAAGCCAAATGATGTTTAAATAAACGTAATTGGTGACTTGACCACATTAGAAACTGTCTCCCGATGGTTTTTCAGTCAGAATAACATGCTTAACAACATACTAAAATATGGTGCTGGTTTCAGCAAAGCGTGACAGTCTTCATGTTGGAGGCACCGTTGGAGGCACCGTTTATCGTGGAGTTGACAAATTTCGGTACCTCGGATGCACGATTACCGACACAAACACCAGAGAGGAGGAGATCAACATACGCATCCAAAACGCCCTGCGATGCAGCGCAGCCCTCCATAAGGTGTTGGCGTCTAAGCTTCTCAGCAGAAATACTAAGTTACGGGTATATAAAACTATAATAAGACCAATCCTTATGTATGGCTGCGAAGCTTGGACACTAACACTGAAAGAAGAGAGTCAGCTCCTGGTAGCGGAAAGAAAGGTGTTACGGAAGATCCTGGGACCTATCAAAAGAGATGACGGCACCTGGAGGATCCGTAAGAATGCTGAAATCGAGGAGTTAGTGGCCGAACCCAATATCATCGGCGAAACGAAATGCCACAGACTTCGCTGGTTCGGCCATTTACTGAGGATGGGTGAGGATCGAGGTGTTAAGAAAGCTTATTTGGGACAACCGACTGGTTGCCGTCCAGTGGGTCGGCCCAGATACCGCTGGAGCGACAGTGTACAGGCGGATCTGTGCCAACTCAAAGCCGATAACTGGCAGGAAGTGGCACAGGATCGGGACAGGTGGCGTTCTCTCGTTTTGGAGGCCAAGACCCTCTTTGGATCACTGCGCCACAATAGTTAGTTAGTTAGTTTCAGCAAAGGCGCCTTTTGGACCCTATATGACTCTGAAGGGCCCTCCACACTCGTGCGAATCGAGGCGCGAAGCCGCGAACGCGAGTGTGGATGGCCCTCGCGTCGATTTCGCAGATTGTTCACGCCTTAGCGCCTTATTCCCCGTTTTTAGTCGATATTTGGGCCGCGTCAAAGGAGAAGCAAAGCGCGAACTTGCAAGACTCCACACTCGCAATCGCTTCGCGCCGCGATTCGCTCACGAGTCGGTTAATCTGTTAAACTGTCATAACCTTCTATGGCGGCTACTTGGTTATTGGGTGCGAACTTGATTAACCAAAAATCAATTTGACAGTTCCTAGTTTGAATCAGTGCCTTGCCGCAAACTAAATCCGATCAGCCGGCCATCCGAAATCGCTGTGAAGTTGTGCGAGTGTGGAGTCTACGTTAACGTCGCTTTATGTTCGCTCCGCGAAGTCGCGCCGCGATTCACGCGCATAGTCTGGAGGGGGCCTAAGGGAAGCGTCTACTATGACCTCGGTAGAGTCAATAGCATCCTAGCCAAAGTGCAAACGCTAGAATAACAATTTTTGACGCTAGTTCGAATTTGGGGGTATATGTTTTATTATTGAGCGCTCAAATATCACCATAAATCTAAAGCCTGACCAGTAATATATCATCACGCGCCATATTGCGGAATTTTATTGGAACTAAAAATTTCGTACTAAACTGAACTGTTACTCTATACATGAAAATAACAGCGCCCTCTTGACAATGATCATATATTTCTGGTCGGGCTTTAAAAGTATTTTTTATATATCAAATATTGTTAAAGATGTTCTGGTATTTTGTGAAACGGAAAATGATTATAAGGCCCGACATCAGGACTGATTTCGGGCCCGATATCAGGAAGTCTGGATGTAATTGGCCCATTAAGCTGCCTGGCAACCTTGCATATGTTGTCAAATTCGGTATGACATGATCAACTTGATCAAGTGACACACAATTGACCAGCCGTATATGAGCAATGAGCGATTATAATCTATTTTATTTATCCTGAAAATATACTTTCCAAGCGAAGAAAAATTTCAAATTTAGTTTATCGATAGCTAATGTAAAGTTGAATGCAGTGTGCCTATTGAATATTATACAACGTTGTTTTTAATGAAACGCCCTGTCTTTGAAAATAAATAAAGGGCTATGACTCTCCCGCTGCCGATACCGCCTTGCGCCAAAAGGGATGGCCTGAGTGGACTGAGCTGCGAACAATTCGAGTACGCTAGCACAATGGCTACAACATTGCTGGCACCAGTAAAAACTGAGAGAGAGATCCTGGAGCACTCGATGTCGGAAGATGACCCGAACGCGAATACGCAGCTCTCCAGTGAAGTGGGGAAGCAGCCGCGCTGGGGCCCGCGGCACCGAGGGGCGCAGGAGCTGGCTGAACTTTACAGCCCAGGTGAGTCTTACACACTTCCCATTACCCAACATTAACTTAAACCCTTATTCTAATCTAACTAAAAGTAAAAAATATAACATATTATGATTAAGTGATCCCGTAATAAACTGAACTTAGCATATTACTGAATAGAGGTTTTAGACAATTTAAAGTGGTATAAAAACTTGTTAAGCTGCATGTTCTGAGTTCTTTTTGTATGTAACAAATATTATAGTAATAGTTTTATTTGACCTTACTAGAGCCCTCTAAAAAAAATTAAGGACATAGTTTTTCTTCAGTCGGGTTGCTTTGTGATGATCCCGCTGACTTTACTTGCAACTCTTCATTACATATTACAATATTTTTGGATATGATATCTGAAAATGTGTTTTTCCATGATTATACTGTTCTAGTTTATGAGTAGAAACTGCACTGTATCTTAGAATTCAGAACATTTTACCTTTTAATTTAATATTACTATTTATTTTGATTATTATATCAAATGAAATATAATTTTATAAGGAATTAATTTATTCCCATAAGCCACGCAAATCACATTGGCTCATGTTAGCAAGTAGTGATTAAAGTAGCAGTGAGTAATTCTAGTGGCTCTGAACTTATAGACATGAATTGTTGGGTTATTCCCACTAGTTACCACCAAGTTGTTACCAGTGGTAACTACTGGGAATTTTTTTCCCGCCTCTTACCACTGGTAACTACTGGGGAAAAAAAATCACAATAGTTACCATGAAGTTGATTTGGTCGTAACTACTAGGATTTTTTTTTCCCAGTAGTTACCACTGGTAAAAGGTGGGATTTTTTTTCCAGTAGCTACCACCAAAATTTGGTTAGCATTCAGTACTAATAAAAACAGTATAAATATATAAATAAATAAAATAAAAATAGCCTTTATTATTGAAGTTTTTACATCTGTAAGTATATTTATTTATCATTTCCATTGGCAACTCCAACTCGTTCCTTGACGAAGGCCTCTTCCAAAGTCTTCCATTCTGGTCTATTTCTTGCAACACTCATCCAAGCTTTTCCTCCAGTCTTTTTTTTTAGTATAAATATAGAGTGTTTTAATGAATAATTAATAAAAAGTAGAATTAATTATAAGTTAATTAGTTTTTGGTTTAGTTATAAGTTGATTACTGTTTCAGTAAACTGCCATAAAAGTAATAAAAAATCGGTCTTTGACTGATTTGTTTGTTCGTTCGTATAATTGTGACGTTATTTATTGAAAGGGACTTTATTGTCGATGGCGCTTACGCCATTATCAACGATGCTCCTATACAAATACAACGCTGCGCTACGCAGTGTGGCGTAAGCGCCCTTGACAAAAGATCCCGATTTCATAGATAACGTCACAATTAGCTCATAATATAAATACAGTGTAAATTTCATATAACATCACGCGCTATAATGATTCACTCTTTATAAAATCGACATTTGTTGCCTATAGTTGGTTTAATATTAATAGGAGCAGGCGTACATAGGCTACGGATACTGCTTACCCTTGCTATACATACAGAGTTTACAAAATACTTTGTTGAGTCATTATCAGAGTGAACTCCCAATGGTCTTAAGTGCCATAAACCCTACTGGTGCTTATGTCTTTTTCCTACTCCTCTACTGTTATCTCAGTTATCTGTCATTTATGCATTCATTAACACGAATATAAGAACATACATAAAAGATTTCAAGAAAAGTCTATATTGTCTATTCCTCATAAAAGCTCTTGTGCTTTTATAAGCTATAACGTTACTGCGATTAATGGCTACCAACCTAACAAAACCAAAACGAATACAGTTTTAAACTAAGTGCATTGCTGCCAACTTACAAAATATTCATTTGGTTGCATAGTAAAAATAATTACTTCATAAGTCAGAAACACGCATGTGACACCCGTAATAGCAACACCTATAGACTACGAAGACCGCTTAGCGTTGCTTGTTAGTCTCCGTAGGCTACGGTGGCCAAAATTGAGAAAAAACTGTCCAAAAAATTAATTTAGCAAGTAGCAAGTACCAGGGCCTCATGAGTTACGAGGTGTCGCTGACCGGCCGGCCGCGGCCCGGCGCGGGCCGGGCGCGTAACAAGGTATGCTCGCGCGTCTTGGCTATATACTATTGCTGTAATTTGTTTACCTAAATTAAGATTTATTTTTGTTGACTCGTAGGAAAAATATTGTATGCAACGTTGTATAAGTAGGTCAAAAAATTCTCGTGGCGTATTCCTTTACAATGTTCGCCTACGCCTTCGGCTCCGGCTCACATTGTAACTCACGCCACTCGCCTTTTTTGACCCTTCTTATACAACTGTTGCATAAAATACTATTATGCCAATTTCGGCTATGTTGACCATTTTCCGAAAAATTAAACAACAGAAAAAAATTGAGAAATGCAACCTGCAAGGGAGAACCTCCGGACATACGAAAGCACTTTTGCCCAAGCTGAAACTGTGACCTTCGCTAACACTTTCTCAGTTATGGTACAATTTGTACTGATCTCTGGAACAACAGGTATGGTCAATCGGTGCATATGATTAATATATTATTTGATTCTATAACAATGGCGTTGTATTCATTATTAATTTTTGCTAGTTATATGACTGATCATTATAGAGAATAGGTCAAGCTGTACAATTGAATGAATTTTCGTATGTAATACAGTCAGCATCAAATTAATAGTGATGGCCTTAGTGGCCAAGTATGTATATTAGAACTCATCCTTATTTCTATGTTGGTAACAAAAGATATGTTAAAATATATTTGACTTAAGCTGTCAGTAGTGTGTAGTATTTGATGTTAACTGTATATAGTTTATATTAATTAGGCAGAACTATACCTATAGTACTAATTACTTCAAAGTAAATTAAACAATTTTCAATTGGATCAGACTTGCTTATCTTTTGTTTAAAATCTAAAGAAATTGCATTATATTTCCTTCACTATTAATTTCAAAAAATTCTATTAGATAAACTTAAATTTCTATTCATTACATCACATAGAGCTAAAAATAGGAGGTGATTCTGATTTGACCGTGACAGCAAATTCTATAGTAGCAAGTTTTGTTTTTAAAAAAAATTATTGGCAAATACCCTATTATATTTTTCTATGAAGTTTCAAGTCTTGCACCGAGAAAAGTATTCATACCTGATACGAACTTTCAACCCCTTGGGGAATTAATCATCATAAATTTTTGTTTACTAATATCGTGTTTATTTATGAAGTTTCAAATTCATCATTTCAAAAAAATACAAACTTTCATTCCCTTTTATCTCATTAGAGGTTGAATTAAAAAAAAGCTGAAATTACTTTGACTGTATTTGTATATTATGTTTTTCTAAGAAGTTTTAAAATAAATGCACCTTGTTCTAACTTTCAACTCCTTTCAACTTTTAACCCTCTTAGGGGATGAATTTAAAAAAAAGACTGATATCTCTTTTCGTGTGTTCTAATGATATGTTTTTTTACAAATTTTCAAGTCCCCCACTAAAAAAAATTTCGATCCCAATTGAAATTTTGAACCCCTTATTTTACCACTTTCGGGGATACATTTTCAAAATCACTTCTTAACACTTTATATGCAAAATTCAACTTTCTAGCTTTTGTAGTTTCTGCTATGCGTTGATGAGTCAGTCTGTTAGGATGGAAAATTTATAAGTATTATAAAACAGTGATACTAAATTACAATCCACATAGTAAGTAGGTTTTCTGTAGTACGGGCAGTTTATCTCACGGGTAAGATAGTGTCGCGCACGGATGTAGATAATAAACGGATAGAGTACACTGGCCAAAAAGTGTGTCCGCATGAGATGTCAAACTAGAGCCTTGCATCTCGTACTATTGGGGTGACCATAAGTCATATGTGGCCGTCCATGCCTAAAGGGTCCTTATGGCTGGTATTGAATTAAGTATAGATCCTGAATCTATGTTAAATGAGCTATCTAATACAAAAAGAATCGTGACCCTAAGTCCCATATTTAAAAAAAAAACATCAAACCTACACATGTTAAAATTGCACTTTTAAGAAATTGTTAAAAGAAGTTTGAAAATAATTTTAAGTATGTTCCCATTGGAAGTTACATAGATGATGATTGATTATGTATCTCAAGGTGTTATTCTTTTAAATTAAGTTATGGTTTATTTAATTTCACTTCCAGATCGTGAAAAATTTGCTTTTGATTAGAGCTAGTCGCTTATAAGAACGAAATTAAGAAAAAATAAATTTTCGGACTGTTCTTTAATATGTTGTAATTTTAACCATAGTATATATTTGGATATATTGGAATTCACATGTTAGTATAGAAATAAAACCACCAAGTTCACAAAATATATATTTTTTTAATTAAAATGTCATAATGATTATATTTTTCATCTTCGTCTATAACAATAACAATTTTTGTATAGTGATTTCTAAATTATTTAATCAGACCATAGAAGTATCACAAAAGCGTTATTATTATTCTACAAGTTTTATTTCTCTAGTTATAAACGATTTGAGTTACATAAAAATCACAAATTCACTCCCATACATTTGGGAAAAGGGTCCTTATGACCAATTACAGGCAAAAATTATTAATAATTACAGTATAGCACTATGTTAACACTATTTATTTACTAATCTTGTATTAAAACATAATACCGAAGAAAAAGTGTTATCATAAATTTACTCAAAATCATAATTAACACAAATTATATTCAAATGATCATTAACCTACCACCTTTTTTAACCTGCCATTTAACCTGCCAGACATTTGTTGGACTCATTCTACGGGTAGGTCTGAATTTTTGTTAGTCAACGGCAACTTGGGCCATAGCGAAAAAGCTGTATTAGATACCACTAAATTTCTAGGATTAAGTCAATACAACATGCTCAGAAACGCGAATAATAAAATTCTTGATCTGTTATTTTGTAATATTCTTTGTATGATTACTGAACCTGAGATTGAGCTTTCTAATGTAGACAGGCATCACCCTCATATTCAATTCGCGATAGACTTGTCGACACCAAATGCATTCCCAATGGTGCAAGTTCCAAAATATAATTATCATAAGGCTAATTATACTAACATATCCGATGAACTTAATAGAGTAAATTGGGAATTTGAACTTTCTCATCTAAGCCCGGATGATGCTGTTGATCGTTTTTATATTCTCTTATTCGACATAATTGACAACAACGTACCGTTAGTGAAAAATAGTCATCTAAATACCCTACATGGTTTTCTCCAGCATTAAAAAATACTCTTAAAAGAAAAAGAAAAATATGGCACCGTTGGAAAGTTTATGGCTCCTTAGCTGATTATTCTGAATATTCTCTTCTCAGAGCTCGTTGTAAAAAAATATGATCGAATTTCTTTAATATTTATATTTCTAATACCGAGAAATCTTTACGTAATAACATAAAACCGTTCTGGTCATACATAAAATCATCAAAAAGTCAGTCATCTGACTACCCACCATAGATGCTCCATAATGTTTAAATGTATCTAAGTACTTGGTTGTAGACAAAATAACAAGTGCCAAACTTTTTAGCTGTCAACCGGCTGAAGCATATTTGGTTATAGCACAATATTTTATTGGTCACCGCGATACATGCATGCCTAGTGCGGTTACCAATGCTTATCAACTTCGACTGTAATATCTTTTGCTGAATAAATATTTTATTTCCTTTTTCATTTTTCAATGACAAGTTATTGGATTCTCCGGAATTAATTCTCATAAACGTTGTTAAATGATTCACACAGTACTGGGTTATCCCGGAAGCGAACTACTAGTGTCCGAGCGAAGGTTCGATTTCCGTTTCGGCCATTTTCAGCCAAAAAATAATGCTTCGGCCGTTGTTTCAGTTTCGGCCAAATATCGGCAAACCTTTGGGCTGAGCCGAAACTTAGGGAAATGGTACTTCGTTAGTACGAAGTACCATTTTGTAAGTTCAGTACTGTGTGAAAGTAAAGTATGTAATAAAGACAAAAAGTTGGGGAACAACTAGGACAACAAAATTAATATACTGATTTATGGTTACAGTAATTAATAATAATAAATAAATAACATTTATTTCAGACAGAGCCCATACAATTTTGTTAGTTAATCTTAAAAACTAATTATTAATTGATGTTCTTAACTAGCATTAAAATTTACAACTAAAAAGTAAAATACAATAAATAAATAAACATAATAAGCACAACATACGGTCAGCAGTGTTTGACAACATGTATGGACGTCCACCGGGCTAACATAGGGTTGTCCCAGCTAGTATGGGTGTTTAGTGCAAAACCTTACTTTTCTTGAATAAAGCATGAAACTTGGCACAGTGGTTCCTTATATCAAAGTAAGCCGATTTAGATCGGGAGCCATCGGGAGCTCACTCTCTCTAGGGCCCGAGAGGGGGGGTTAAAGTAAATCGAACAATCCCTGTGTAGCTAATAGGTCATGTTTGGTATCAATTTCGGATAAATCAATAACTTAGAATTCATTTTCTTTATAAAAAACGGCATTTGGTAAAAATATTGTAAAAAAAATCACAAATAATCAGAATTTTCGACTATGTTTTTTGATTTAAATTTATTGTAAAAATTTAAATTGGTTAATTTTTTTACATACAAAAATATGATGATAAAGCCTATTTATTGTAGATTGAAAAAACATTACATATCTTAACCTCTACTAAAAGTAATTTGCCTAAAAAAAAATATAGCGTCTCGCGCCGATAAATATCTCTTTACCGACATCGGCATCGATATCGACAAAATATGAAGTGTACACACTGGAGACCGACTAAATGTGTTGTTTGTGTGGATCCTAAAATAAAGATTTAAAAAAAAACCTAGGTACATAATATGTAATTTGAAAAATGTGTCGTTTAGTGAAAAAAGGGACCCTGGAAAGATTGCTGCTAACATCACGGACCATCGAATTAGCATAGTACATAGCATAGTTAGTACCAACCACTCTATGGTCCCTATTCTTAAATAATAAGAAGTAAACTGTAGGTATTATTGAATCTATTAATGATACCACAGCTTAATTTCGCGTCTTGTGTGCCAAGACAGTTCTTTCTACGGATACATGAATGGTTACATTTCAAGTCCTCCTTCATGATATCTACTTGGCCTGCAACCCTTCGGTTCCCGTCCTCTATAGTAATGTACTAAAAACATATCAGAACCGTAATTTGAATATAGCACTAAAATAGTATAATGTAATTAATTTCAGTAATCGTATATTGATATAATTACTACCACACTGGTATCTTTTTTATATTGGCAACATGTGCGAGTGAGAGACAGGGCTCTGGTTTTGCTATCTCAAGTGGACCGTTTTCTCTAGTTTGGTACGCGAACACCTTTCTGGCTCGGTGATAAGGTTCAATTTGTATGGCAAAAAAGCCATTGCGCTCTCCACTTTACGTAAACCTTCATGTTGTCGCGTCGCTCCTGTGTTAGGCCTACTGATTAGTACCGGTAGAAAATGTAACAACGTCAGACAGCATTTATAAAATGGCCTGCATTTCTTCTAGAAAATAAATGGAAAGCAAATTATACAAGATGTCCTATTAAAAAAAAAACAATACGATCATAAGTAGCCCATTCTAAATACTTTTAGTGTTCCCTAATCTGTTTTAAGTACGTATTCCAGCTTAAAAAATCATTCACTATCCGTCGCTGTCGTACTATTTCAACATTTTCAAACTTCTAAGAGTTATTTGTTTTACAAGGGGACAAAGTTGTTGTTTATCCGCTCCGCTGCTAATATTGATACCCGAGCAAGCGAAAGCGAAAGAGCGAAGCGAATGGTTCGCGAGAAGTGGAATCTTGAGCGTTGCAAGGCACGAGGGTCAAACAAACTTTGCTTCCGAGTAAAACGTTATTTTTTTCACCACACCAACGCGAGGAAACTACTAACTATAAACTACCAAAAAAATTAACCAAATCAAATCCAAATGAACGTAATAAAAAAATCATCATTTAAAAGTCAATTCTTCCAGCTAACATAAGGAAACAACTCAAAAATTGCATGATTTTTTAATTTGTTCTTGACTAAATTATAAACGTTTTTATTTTTTAAAGTAAAACTCGTCATTTATACCTAGTTAATGCGTATGAATTACGTAGCTTTTTTTTCACAATCCATAACTCCCGTGGGAACAATATAGGACTTTGTCCTTCAGTACACCTGCATGAAATAAGATCTTTTTCGAGCAAGTGTGATGAAAAAAAAAATATGAAAAGTTAGCAAACATAAGTAGTTAATAAAAATATTCAAACAAACCCATTGTAATTGTCCTATTACGTTCGATCTGTCCCAATTTCACTTGACCGTGAACACTGAAGTTTCAGCGGACTATTAGACAGAATTGGTCTTGTAAATCGTAATACCTACCTACTCGTATCGCAAGGCTTTGTCACGGGCATTGCTCGAATCAATATAAGTACTAACTTATACCTACCTAGGTATAATTATATTAATTATCCCTGCCTACAAACATGACAAATGGCCGGCCTAACGTAGCTAACGCCAAATATAGGGGGCCATGGTTTATTCAAAAAATTGAATCAACGTCATATAGAAGTATCGCCTACTTCATAACTCGTGACGACTGTTACGAGTAGTCGATTAGGCGATAATGGTCGTTCGATTTTGAACTGAACTTTCTTTCATTATTATTATACCCTTAAATTATTAGTTACAAATAATTGTTCGCGAGCATGTTATAAAGCGTTCTATTCTGACTGAAGTATCATAGTAGACAGGTTGACATTTCATTGGGCGCATTCATTTTTAAGTAGTTGATTAGTACTAACGTTAATTATCAACCGGGTCTCCAATATAAACCTTCAATGGACCTTCTAACTTCTTCTTGGTTCTTCTTCTACTTGGTTTAATTGGAACATACCCTTAAATTATTATAATAATATATATAATAATTCAGCCTATATACGTCCCACTGCTGGGCACAGGCCTCCTCTCATGTGCGAGAGGGTTCCTTAAATTATTTGATAAAAATAATTGTTCGCGAGCTTGTTATAAAACGTTATGAAGTTTAACAGATAATACAGTAAGCAGTCCGAAAGAAATTGTTTCGTAGATATAAAACTAGTCTTACTTATTATCTACTCTAGCGTAATATTGTCCTAACATTACTGATAACCTCCAATGAAACTTCTATAACGTATGCGGAATGAAATATGGGAGTTTTTGATATGTAATAATTTTTAATAAAGACCGATGAAAGAAAGATTATTGTTGATTTTGGATTTCATACAATGAAATTAAAAAGACTGGTAAAATACCCGCAATAGGGTATTCGACTTTATTTAAAATAAATTATTTCACCCTCAATTCCTCATGGAATCCATCATCAAAACTCAAGCTTGACAAAAATGTGCCTTGAAAACCTAACTGCTTCACAAACATGCGAAGAGAACAAATTGCCAAACGTGAACTATGCGGCGTTGAAGAGTTCCATTCTGTTCATCATCAGCAGTTCCGCTTCATCAAATGTCACTTCTAGAAATGTAAATGCTTGACTTGATGATGAAAATACTAAGATCACTATATATATGCCTTTAACATTTGAGGAGTTCCCTCGATGCCTCATGGACCCCATCGACAGAACTCAAATTTGACAAAAATTTGTCTTAAAAATCTAATTTGCTTCACAAACACAGCGAAGAGGACAAATCGCCAAACATTAAACAAAAACATACATACCGAATTGATAACCTCCTCCTATTGAAATCTTGAAGTCGGTTAAAAAGTAAAAAATAAAATAAACTGAAATTATATCTAACTGCCAATTTAGAGTCCATATATATCTGTCAATTATTCTGGTAAGTTTTATGGGCATTCGATTCTTTCTCTAGAAATTATGGTCAACCGAGAAGAACATGGTCGCGAACTTGTATGTAATTTCTCGAGTACTAATTAATTCTCTATGGCCGAAAGCGAAGATAAAGGAACAATTTGTGGAAAAGGGGTCAGTGATAAAGGCCTTTATATAATATTCTTACGTCCTTTTTCTTTGCAAAAACTACTGCTAGAAAGCCTGGTTCAGGGAAACATTCACAGCATTAGCCAGTTTTCTATAAATATCTTGAAGATATAGGCATCGCAAAACATTCAAGAAAAGTTAAGCTCACATAATATGGTCAAAATATAAAAAAAACAGCTGTCAAAATCATATCCATATACACTCACTTAATAAGGAAATTCGTGGCAAGGTTACTATTATTTTGAGAACATCAATGGTCCAACGTACGAGAATGTGAAATATTTCGAGCATACGAAGTTTCCTCAAAAAGTATTCCTAAGGAAGATGAAATTGGAACTAAAAAAATGCCCATATTTGTGTTTTTGGCAGCGTGGGCCAAGGCCAGGCCACACCGATTGCGTGTGCGTAGACGTGCACGGGCACGTGCGCGTCCCGTTGCGTTGTAAACTATGAATTATCATAAGATATGACACACCGCTTGCGTGACGTGCGCGTGCGCGTGACATGCACGCATTGCAGTTCCGACGAGACAAACCGGCTGCGTGCTGCGTTCACGTGCACAGAGCGGCAACGTCGCTTTGTTGTGTGTAGTGATAAGTGTGATAACGTTGTGTTTAACGGCGTTCTAGACCGCGAGCCAAGAACAGATTTCCATGATCAATCGCCTCGGCCGAAAACTCGTGTAGTGGTTAACGGCTAGGTATGGTGAACCCTCGTGGACGTCAGCTGCCGCTCCGTTGGTGGGTTGAGGAATGGCAGCAATTTACATATTACGCATACTTTGCCGCACATTAAGTAGTAAGGCGCATATTTTTTACATGTTCATTTTATAGCTGACGGTCATGCCACCGCAATAGAACCAGCTGACGTTTTTTTTATTTAAAACAGCATCTAAACTATCATCTGACAAAGTATCAGTCGGGAGGCGATGACTGAAGAATAAATTAATAGTTTAAAAAACACTAGAAAAACACGCTTTTTAACCTTGAAACCTGATCGTGTTCAAAGTCCATGACGTGACCTTTCTCACAAGTGAAAACACGACTATGATACGATATTCCATCATGGAATGCCAGTGCCTATCTTCCGGCTTCATCATCAGACTCTGAAACCTTATCGTGGTCAAAGTTCATTACAAGACCGAAGAAGCCGGACACCACAAGGAGAGACCGCACCGAAAACAAATACTAAATATAGCAAATACAAATACTTCTATACAATAACAAATACATTCGGTTCGTATTTTTAACCGATTTCAAGATTTCAAAAGTGGAGTATTTCATAACTCCGTCATTTCTGAACCAATTTTGAAAATTATTTTTTTGTTTGAATTGATTTATATACAGATTGGTCCCATTTTTGTCAAAACTCAGTTCTGATGATGGGATCCATGAGGAATCGAGGGAACTCTTCAAATGTGAAAGGCATATAGTGATTTTTGTATTTTCTGTAACAAACCAAGCATTTACATTTAAAAAAGTGACATTTGATGAAGTGGAACTGCTGATGTTGATCTGAATGGATCTCTTCAATGATGCATAGTTCACGTTTGGCAATTTGTTCTCTTTGCCAAGCAGTTAGGTTTTCAAGGCACATTTTTATATTTCTATCCGATTTAGTTTTTTTTTAAATAATTATCTGGTGCTTTATTTCATGCATGGTGTGAAATAATTTATCTTAAATACAGTCGAATACCCTATTGCGGGTATCTTACCAGTCAACCATAGGACAAATCTGAAATGTGTCAAGGTGGGTGCAGTGGCAAAAAAAAACATGTTACCTCCTTTTCTACATAATTAGGCGTAGGACGCTGTCTTTTTAATTTCATTGTATGAAATCTAAATCAACAATAATCGTTCTTTCACCGGTCTCCCTCATTAAAGTCGGTTTTTTTTTCTTAAAAATTATTAGTACTGTGGATAAATATTTAAGACCTTAGTACCTAGCAGCAAACGTTTAGATACAAACGTAGTCCTCCTTTTTTTTCTCTGGATATTAATATTATAGAAAACATTTTTATATGTTTCATAATATGATGTTTAAAGTCATATTATGTCATGTTATGTTACATAGTTCATATAGAATTGGTACGCACTAGAAGATTGTTATTTTTTTAAGTAAATAAAATAAGAAAGTTATGAATGGTGAATTTTAAATAGTAATGTATTTAGCTTTAATATATGTATAAATTAAAAAAAATCTCAGTTATGTAAATAATTATGAACTGTTCTCATAATCGACCCCTCTCATATTCTGCACAACACTTGTCAACATTTTTGGCGTGTTGATTTCTTGTAGATCGCAACGCAATTAATTGATATCCTGGACAATTTGACTAGTCTTGTTTAATTTTTTTTTTCATGATTGCCCAGTAGTTTTTGATAGATTGAAATTGGGGATAATTCGGAGGATTCATCTCGCGGGGTATGTAATTGGCCTGAACATTAGCATGCCATGCCAAAACTTTTATTGAGTAGTGGCAGCTGGCTAAATCTGGCCAACATTTCACAGGACCGTTATGGGTTCTAATAAATGGCAATACTCATTTCTCTAAGCACTCTTTAATATAAAGGTCCGACTTCATTGTTGACTATGTTATAAAACTTTTCGTCTTACAGCCGCAATTATAAATTCCTTGCCATATCATATGTTTTTTTGCGAACTTGTCAAGTTTCACGATCTTATTTTTCGGGAACATTACCTCTATTATTAGCCATATAAAACTTCGCACCGAGTAGTTGATTAAAATCGAGTTTTACATACGTCTTGTCGTCCAACAACAAGCAACCTTCGAATTTTGTCAATACTGGGTCGTAACAATAGTCGAGCTAGTGTTTTAGCTTGTCGGATCTGTTTAACAGTCCGATTTGGCTCTTTTATTGCTCGATAGCTCTTATAGCCACCTCTGAGGTGAATCATCTTTATCTTTATAGAAGTTTCTTTGAATTTTTGGGATAAATCGTAATTAGACCTTCCTGAATTTTGTTTGAGTGACCATGGGACTTTTTTCCCAAAATCTTGTTATTTGTCCCAGGCCTATTAGTTTGTATTTTCCTATCAGCTGATAGAGTCTCCTTGTAACGTTTTATGACCCTACAAATACTAGCTTTTAGCATCTTAAGCGACGTACCTGTCTTCGTCCGGGATCGATAAGGATTTTCGAAGTATTTGTGCACGATCAATCTCCTTTTCTCAATTTTCATGGTCGAAAACTTTAAAATGCATAAAGCTAGAAAAATAATATTTTCACCATTAATACTTTGAAGGTTGGTGATTGAACTATAACTGTCAATTTATTTCCCGCCATGGAATTATTATTTTTTAAACATTGCTAATTATGTGCCAATTCTCTATGAACTAAGCTTTAATATCAACTATACATACTCGTACATGAATCCTATTTCTTTCGATTGTGTTAGCTGTGAGTACCTAGGTATACTAATTGAAGAGTTCCATCGATATCACGGGCGGGGATCCTATCATCAGATCCTGACTTGATGACAATGGGACTCTTGTGAAATTAAGTATCCACTCTTTCAAAGACACAAACACATATACCACATATAATTCATTGACTTCCAACGCGAGAAGCGAGCTTGATAGCTCCGTTGGTTTGGTACAGCGCTGGCACAGTTAAGCTGAAGAAAACGGGTTCACAATGAGAACAGATCAGATTACCACAAATATAATACATATATCCTACTTAATATAAGTCTGTCTGTCTGTTGGATACGGCTTTCAAAACGAATACGGGTCTCCAACAACCATTTTTGATAAAATAAATATTTTCCGAAATACTCGCTCCAAAAGAAAAAAATATGTACCCGCCCCCATTTGAACCATGGGTCCAAAAATTATGAAAAAAGTCTTTAAACAAAAGCATAACAAATACTTTCAAGGAAAACTTTTTTTCTTCACTTCTTGGTAAAAAGACCTACAAAGCGCTGCGAAGGTACTCTCTTATGCTTGGAATGCACATGACAGAATGGTAACTACGGAACTACACTGAACATGGCGCGACACGCTCTTAGCCGATTTTCTTTTTTTATTGCATTTAGTACAATTAGTACAAGTCAGCGCGATCTCAGCAGGTGCAGGAAATCTCTCGAAATCATTTGAGACGGCGAGGTTTAGGAATATTCTAAGCATGCAATACGAGTATCTAAGTAATCTTTTTGAAGACCTAATGCAAAAGGAAATGGAATAACTGAAAGATTCATTAAAGTTACCAGGAAGCCCTTATAGCATTTAACTGAATACTTATACCTGAATTACAATTTTAGAAATGCTATTAGTCTATATTTTACGGGATCACTTGTCGAGTACCCTTACTAGGGCACTTAACCTGTTTTTCCATCAGAGATATTAAGTGGTAGCTAAATTGTGATCGATATCAATCAAGGTTGTAAAAAAAAACGATTTCACCAACTTCTGTTACAGTTAGCTGTAGTGTCGCAGGTGGAATTTATATTTGAATGAATTTTGTAATGTTCACATTTCCAGCTTGCAAATACCTTTAGCTCTCATCCTTACCTTACTATCCTATTGTTAAATAAAGCTACGTTGAACCCGTTACCACCAGACCTAAGCTATAAAGATAAACGATCCTACGTAATTGATGGATATCAATCACATCCTTAGGTCAGCACAAGTCTGGTGGAGAAGCAATCAATTGTAATGCATGAGATGATAATAACTTTTGTTTTGACAGGCAAGAGACTACAGGAATGGGTGTGCGTGGTGGTTTGTTGCACATTGTGCGTGTGTGCAGGCCTCCTGATGGCTCGGCACATTCGTGCTGATGTCTCCTTATTATTGGCAGCAATAGCTGGTGTTCTAACAGCTGACTTTGCTTCGGGTTTTGTGCACTGGGCTGCGGACACTTGGGGAGCAGTTGACCTACCTATTATTGGCAAAGTAATTAATATTTTTGTAAACGCATTCAGCATTATATGTAATTTTTCTCACTTTAACACTTATTCATAAATTTGCTATTGTGTTAATAAATTATTTATAACTAACGCTGCTGAAACTACTGAAAGCAATTTCGTCAAATTACAATTGATGTGCCTAATACTTTGACTCGCATGGCTTGGCATTACTACTGTAGTGACACACATTTCCAGTTTGTATTTACAAGTGCATATTTGCTCAAATTAGATTTAAGGGGCTTGTGCCAGTCAAAACATTAACGCTTCAAGAAACACGTCCGAGCGTACGATGTCCATAATACTTTGTCTTTTTCGTGCTTGTAAAATTTAGATGCCGGTGTTTAATAACTGTTAAGATACAATTTTTTTTATATAGTTTGACCTGGCAGGTAAAGCCGTTTAAGATATGGCACAGTCGAATGCCACACGATACTTTTTACCAGTTGAACTATACAGGCAAAACTGCGCCGGCATATCCTAGTGTGCCATACACACTAGGATATCGTCAAGCTAACTTGAGATATTTAGGTGATGCTTTTTAGGGTTCCGTACACAAAGGGTCAAACGGGACCCTATTACTGAGACTTCGCTGTCCGTCCGTCCGTCCGTCTGTCACCAGGGTGTATCTCAAGAACCGTGATAGCTAGACAGTTGAAATTTTCACAGATGATGTATTTCTGTTGCCGCTATAACAACAAATACTAAAAACAGAATAAAATAAATATTTAAGGGGGCTCCCATAACACAAACATATTTTTTTTGTCTTTTTTATAAATAATGGTACGGAACCCTTCGTGCGCGAGTCCGACTCGCACTTGCCCGTTTTTTTTTTCACAAATATAACGCTTTGGTGGTCGTAAAAAATGTGTCGTCCGACAGGAAGTCCGTCCAACCGACCCCGGCCATTTCTGTGTAAAAAAAAGGAAATTACTTGAGAAATTCTTTGAACAATCATTTAATGGATTTTTTTACTGTTTTAACTGTCATGGCTTATACCTGATAAACTACTTTCACTTATTTATTAATAATTTTCGTATCCTTTGAAGGTACTAATCTTCTAATTAAAGAGGTATCAGACACGCACATATTTTTTATTAGAAAATAAATGATTTTAATAAATAATCGTAAACATCGTGTTTTACTGTACGTAAGTAACTAATACATATATTTCATCATACATATTCCGGATGTTGGGGTGTTGCTTACCAACACAACTTACGAGTATATGTAGCGATTATTATACAATGTGTTTGTGCACGTATAGTGGAGCCAGTAACCACGTATAGTACGATGAATTCTATCGACAAATCACCCCCCATACCTATGTTTTTGTTCAAACATTTTAAAAATGCACCCTTCCAAAGTTATATGGCGCCAAACACGCCTGCACTTGGTTAATGTACCATTATCTGTTCATTTACCTGTCGCACATTTAAAACGTAATAATATTTCGATAGCTTATGAATTAGGCCATAAATTTAAGTAAGCATAAATGTCACAGAGAACGTGGTTAACGGCTCCACTATACGTGTACAAACACATTTTATAATAGAACACCATAACTATCACGGACAACACGATACCTACTTAATTTTTTTCATTTTTATTTCGTTTATTGCAGAACCATGGTTAATTGGTTATATTAAGGTGTTAACATATATTAAGTGCATGCATGGTTACCCTGTCAGGGCATAGCAACATTATTGATATTCTAAAAACTAATTACTAAAATAAATACATAGTCAAACACAAAATAGCATTCACGTAATACTAGGAATTCCTTACAATTGAAATAAAGCAATAATACTATAATTATTAAATATACCTATAGCATCTAATATCCAACTATACAGAAACAAATAATTTATTGATACAATCTTAAATAATTAATAAATAATCAATGTGAACGAGTAAAAGCAACACATATTTGTTTTGAATTCTTTAAATTCTCAAAACGATTTAAAGATTTTTATTTATCTTATCTATGTAGATATTGTTGATAATGTATGTCGTATTGATAGATTGTATTTAGCAATGACTAGCATTACTAGCAAGTAATATTAAGAGGAATTCCTAGTGGTGATTTTTTCATACAAACGCTCTCGACTATTTCCTCCCTGGATTTTGAACCTAGAGCAATGATTTTTTCAAATAAGATCAATATCATCAATATCTGTGCCGCTATGTTTTGCTTTTTTGGATTATTTTATTTTGAAGAAACTTACAGCGCCTCAAAAATCGCAAAAACGGCTCAATTGAATTGGCTGTAAAAAAAGGCACAGTATACAAATATGACAATAAATATCCAAAAAATCAAAACATAGCGGCATAGATTATTTCTTCCTCTTGCAATTTCCAAAATTTCATAATGATTGGTTGCGTTTTGGAGGAGGAAACAGTCGAGAGCGAAACGTCGATTTTTGGGTTTTTTGCGAGTGAATTTTAGTCCGAGCTGCAGTTGTCCTTATCGCACGAATTGGAGGCGGAGACAGTTTATAAATATACGTACACAGAAGGATTAGTGATGGGCATAACATCCTTATTAGGGATTGCAGAACCGGTACTGTTTTAAAGAACCGGGATTTTCGGTACTGGTGGAAATAGGAACAGGGATTTCCCGGTACTTTCGGAACTGGTCTAATTATTTTAAATAAAACGACAGCATTTTGCGAATTTAATAATCAATTAATCACAATAAACAAGGCATTTTTGTTTTAGAAATACTTATAGTATTTTACATTGCTCACACTTGTGCGTCACAAGTAAAAGATAACTACTTTGATGTTTGCCACTAGATAGCAAAAATGAAATTACATTAACGAGGGGATTTATATATAAGTATCGCAGTCGTATTGTATAATCCACCGTATTACAATACGGCTAGCCGATATCAAAATAAGGGACATTTTGAAATGCGGCGGTTCAACGATTAAGGTAGGTATGTTGGGTAAATACCGGATGCGGGTGAAGAACGTAGGACATTCATGTCTCCCTAATTTGGCTTTATTTTTTTAATGTTGGCAACATTGTGTAAGATGCCATTTCATTGCGCTTCGACTGCCAGTGTCCCCGCGTCGCTCAGGGCGTCGGGCTTGTGCTATGCGCAATCACAGGGAGCAAGATATTTTCGCATTTTTTTTCTTCTATCCGATCTTTGCCCTGTAATTTATTTTGCGTATTGTGACGAAACTGTTTTTGTTTTAATGTATAATTTCTTTTTCGATATTTTTTATATAACTATCCAATCAAAACAGACCTAGGACTGCTGCAGACCGATATCCGATCTTGACCCTTCCAGGTAAAGATCCGAGAGAAACAACCCGATCTTTACCTATTTAAAAAACAGCAGTGATTGTCAAACTTTAAATTTTCTTCAATTAACCTACTTAATTATCACATTTATTGTTTTCTTGATCACACTTTCGTACCATTATTTTTATCCAGTACCACTACCAACGTGACGGTAAATCAAAAGGAAGAGATTTTGGGAGTCTATTTTGTATGTATGTATATTGTATGTGTATGTACACCTACTTACGGACAATGTCATTTTTTTAATTTCCGCAACTCAAAGGTAGCCTGGAAGAGATCGCTTTTTAGCGATAAGACCGCATGTTGTTTACCAGTGCTTATGTTTCTGTTTTCTTTTGTATTGTTTTCTTTTATTGAGGTGTGCAATAAAGAGTATTTATATTGTATAGAGATGATGATACATGTTGAATTTTATAACAAAATCGAGTAAAATAGATAGCAAATGAGCAATTTTTTGCAATTAAGTACCTACACATACAGATGCATATGTAGATGTGCACGCATACATACATAGCTAGTTTCGGATACAAAATAGAGATAGGGCTTCGAAATTAGTTTCCTTAAAATGCTTCAAGAGGGCTCCCTTTTCCTATATATTTACTTTACTCTTTACATACGATCCTTACATTTTATAAAAAAAGATTGTATATCAACTATATATATAATTTCAAAATTATACCAATAAAATCGCAATTTTACTTATTTTCCATACTTCAAGATGGGCTCTCAGTGACTTTGACCTTTTTAAAGAACTACTTAGTCTTTTTGATTTCTAAGTTTGATTCTTATTTTTTTGGCGACCTTCATTATAAATGACTGGGCACGATTATTTTTTTATTTCGATTTTTGTCCCTCCTACTTAAGCACGTAATATCTTCCAGTACATTCCTTTCAATAAACAATACATTTACACTTTCACTAAACCTGTACAGTTCACGAGATCTTAAATTGTCAAAACTTCGAAACCTATCTATTATTTTAGTCGTTTTTCTTATTTTATTACTTCGGGTAACCTTACAATAAGAGGTTTCTTAGCACATTGCTTACATATCAAATTGCCTTATATTAGGTATCAAAGTTTGAGAGCCACAATTTTACCAATTTTTGTATCAGGGTTAAGATCGGATTCAAAAATACGAATTAAAAACTTTCGATGACAACTTTTAAGTTTGTAATTATTGGTGGCTGCAATTTATATACTTACATTCGAGAAGGGTAGAAACCGGACCTATTTTTTTGTGATATCTTATTCTCTTTCCATTAGAAGCAACTTTTTTTCACCATCCTATGTTCTCCCTTGATGGCAAAACACTCGTTACCCTAAAAAAAGTATGTCTCATCTTTACACAGGTACAAAACTGAAACCGTTCTATATTGAAGATTACCAAAATTCAGGCCGAATCTACGGTTATTATTTAACGATTTGCTCCGTACTTCAAGAATCTATCATGTGCTGAGATCTTGAAAAAACGTTTTTTCACGAGTTCTCTCAATTGGTCCCAAAATTGTCCGGCATTACCCCAACATACTTTACTCAGATTGTCATTGCGATACGTTCTTCAATAAGGCGACCCAAGTTTAGCCCCATCGTACTACAAGTAAAATAGATTGTAGTTTAACCATATATTTATACCTACTTACAAAATTTCACAACACACCATGATCACACCCAACTTACTGTCACGGATAGGTACAGTCAAGTGTAAAAATATGGGTGTACACATCTTACTCAAAAATATGTCTCATAGCATCTTATACCAGTGTAATAAGAGCGTAGTACCATATTTATGAGAAGATTCTTTCGATACATATTTTTGCACTTGACTGTACGACGACGACCGAAGCCGGGACATCATTCTTTTTTGCAGTTTTTACCTATATGGTAATTAATAGATACAGTATAATATAAAAATGAAAAACAATATTATGTGATCAAAATATGAGATCTGTGATATGAGACCAAAAACAACTTGCTTCGGGCAGCGCAGGATGAATTCCGTCAGGCTCGCGGGCGACGTCGACATGTCGACGCAACGGCGCGCAATGAGTGAGCGCTCACGTCTCGCGTCTGTGTGTGCGCACTCACACTTAGATAGCTCCCGCTCCCGCCCACCGCAGCGCGACAAAAACATAGCTTAAAAAATTCGAGATTTGAAAAGTTGCTCAGCTAGGAATTGCTCTTAACACTCCACCGATTTATAGTAGGTTACTAAATATCTGCTATCGAACAGGCAACGTATAAAAATATAAATAAAAAAGGCAAATAGACACTATACTGCGTGAAAAAAAACACCACACAAGGGAATAATCAGCGAGTGAAGGATGACCGAACATTTTAATCAGTTAGGTACCAAGCCTTCAGTACACTCCCTTTATTTACTGTTACGGTCGAGGACAATTGAGTTGACACATAAAACCCGACCAAAATTGTAAGGTCTTTAAAGCAATTGCATTTTGTACAAGTTGGGATTATTACCGCTTTAGAAGCACTGTAGGATATTGTAACCCAGGCTAACACTCGGGACAATTTCAATTGAGCCACTTGCTTCTTATTTCATCGATCAATTTCCTCGGGAAAGGATGCCGCTACAACGCTACAAATCGTCTATATAGGGAACAGAAACGATGTTTTAAATATGTAAATAATCTTAGCCTAAAATATGTTCGACAGTTTAGACTGTGTAATGTAACTAAAGCTGTAACACGCTAAAATTTGGGCAGATATTAATAAATTTAAATTAAAGGTCCACTGGAGCTGGAGGTACTAATACACTTAATATAGTTGCAAAAATTATAGTTTATCATACTAATATTCTCGAATTTTATTTCAGCGTGAGTTTTTGATATACAACAGACTTTGTGATGACCAGTACCCCTAGTGTAAATAAATTCGATTTCCAAACGTGACGTACGCGTTTGCGTTTAGTCTCATTTTGTATTGGATTTCGAAAGAGCGCGCCAAGCGGGACGTTTTGGAACCTCAAAATCCTATACAAAATGACACTTAACGCAAACGCGTTCGTCACGTTATGATGTATATCACAGTTACACTAGGGGTACTGATCACTAATCACAGTAATCACTATACACTTTGCACGACATGTTTAATTGATTACTTAGAGTATGTTTAAGAAGTCCAAGCCAAGTATTTACAGATTGCAGATTTGTTGATAACAAAACAGAAGATAGGTTTCGATCTTTATTTATAAGAACGCTGTATGTTTCACGTTTCTTTTGTTTTGTTATTTTCATCTTATATTTTTCTGCTTGCTGGTTGTTATTTATTTCATTCAAGAACGCCTCCTACTTATATTAATATTTTTACAAGATTCTTTAGCCTAGTCGAACTTTCCAAGGCTAGGTATGTACTTGTGCAAAGTAATTTCGCTCTGTCATTGTTTAAAGCTCGTTATCATGAAAATATACTGTAGAATTGATAACGATTGTGATATTATTTATTCCTCGTTCTATGATATAGCGATTAGAATATAAGTACACAGAAAAACTACCATCCATGGGTAAAATTATAAGCAAAAATGTGTGCCCAAATTTTGGCGTTTTCGAGCATTACTTATATACCTATACACTTACAGAATTGTGAAATACCATAGTGCACCGTCGTCGCATCAGCTGTCATCCATATGTTCGTATTCACACGGTAGCGTGCCACCTGCTTTATTGCCGTCTATCAATTAACATTGCTTTAGCTTTAACGTAGTAGTGTTAGTGTCTTTTAGAATGTAGTTACAATAATTGTAGCACAGAAGATTTAAGTTACAATATTATTTTCAAATTCAATTAAATTTGATAAAGAAAATTTCGCTTTGCAATCTTTAAAATGCGAAAATTGGGTTGTTATTTTAGTGTATGGGATATTAAATCAAGGATTAAAATTGGTGGATACCTGCTAGCATTTAATTATTAAGAAGAAGAAGATACACATTAGTATATAGAAAGAAAACTGTCAAGTAGAAAGTATACTAAATTACTAACCTAATGTCAAGAAAACCAATTAACACGGGCCAGGAAAATTAAAAATACACGTTGACTCTAATGAACGTGTCCCCTTTACCTAGAATCGAGTGACCTAACACTTTTGCCTTGAGTAGTTATTTGGTCTATATACAACCTAATCGGTATTCCGGGCCTTGCACTTTTATCTCTGCGTTGTCGTTTGCCCCCCTGCAGCAGTATAGAGGATTCGAAAAAATCGACCTTAACTGATCTGATTATCGGATGAAAATTATAAGTTATCAAATTAAATATGTTCCTGAACATTATACCAATAGGCTTGCCGTAAAAAATGTTCATGGCTATTTTTAGTTGAAAGTTGAAATAATTTATATTTTTTATATAAATCTTACTGATGCTTAGCCGAATGTACTAAGTTCCAATGGAAAGCGTACAACATAAACAATATGCATTAG
The DNA here is from genome assembly GCF_033807575.1 of Cydia pomonella. NCBI lineage: Eukaryota > Metazoa > Arthropoda > Insecta > Lepidoptera > Tortricidae > Cydia > Cydia pomonella. The sequence continues at coordinate 10,555,464 of NC_084707.1, forward strand.
TTAGGTTGCTTACCTTTTTCTGGTCCCTATTACCTGATGGTTTACTATGAATTATATAAAATGTTTTTTTGGCTCAGGTCTTAATCTGTTAAACAAAAGCCTTTGTTTCTTTTATGCAGAGCGGTCAGCTCCCGTCTTAATGGCACGTGTTAAAGGAACAATATCTTTAAAAAGCATGTAAGGTACGATCGCCTAATAAGGACCGGTCCCTAATAAGAGCCACCATTTAAAAAATCCCATTTAAAAAAAGTGCAAGAAATATGGAACCAATAACCAAAAACATTATGTTACTGTCAATTACTTATAAAGACCAGTTTGTGTTACTGAGTTCATTATATTTTTATTAATTGATAGAGTTCATTATATTTTTATGAATAGTCCAAATAAGGCCCACCGCCAAAAGTGTGATTTCTAAACACTTAATAAGGCCCAAGGGCTAATGACTGAATATGTTCCTAATTATTTTGTTTTATGCTTAAAATAGTTTCACTTAGTAAATATCAATACAATACAAAAATGTGTTTTATTAAAAGACATAAATCGAATGTATTATATTCTGCGTTTAAGTTTCTGTAGACTTTTTAAGGACCAACACTACAACTCTTATTATTTTTTGGATTAATCCATCGGGAATGACAAAATCAATTTTAACAGTTACCCAAAAAAAAGTAGTTTTGTTATAATTATCTACGGAACAGGAATGAGCCTTATTGAGACACCCATTCATAATAAGGTCCATTGACAAGCTTTTGTAAAACAATTTTTGTCATTAATTTACTTTAGATGTTTTTACTTCAAATACAGGCAATTTCTACATTTCATATATTTTTTAAGTTAAAATACTTCTTCAATCAGATGTATAAAGATTTACAAGAATTTACAGCATAAGGAAAACAATTATTGCGAATACAGAAGTAGGTATATAGGCTAATCAAATTAGATTTTTTCGAAGAATTAATTCCCAGGATCCCAGCAATCTTATCGTTTTGTCGTTTCGTTCGTTCGTATAATAAATAATTTGGTCCTAAATGCGAGTAGTTTGTGCAATGTGCTCTTTTTCAGTTTTATGCTTGAAATTGATATGATTGTATGTTTTGTTTTTTTTTTGTATGACGATATTTTGTGAAATTCTTAGTATTACATTTTATCTATGAATTATATTCATTAGTATTATATATGGAATAATATTTACAACATCAATAAATTGCTCTGATAATTAGCTTAAGATAATATATGTAATACTGTCTTACTATTCATAAATGCTTGTTGCTAGGCCTACATGAATAAAGTATATTTGAACTGAACTGAACTGATTTATGATGAAAATGACGTAATCTATTTATTGACAATAACAATATACATAATGGATATATACAGATGATTACTATAACTAGCTTATATCTAAAATAGGCTCTTGAGGCATTGTACCAAGGATGCTGGCGGCATTTCCTCGTTGTATCGCAATACTGATACGTTGTGCGAGGAAGCCGCCAGCTCTTTGGTCACCAGTTTGATGAAAATTGATATCTAAAGATCCGAAATACATTTTTTTTTGTCTCGGAGCGTTTATTTCCGAAAATAATTACTTTATCGAAAGATGTTTGGTAATTCACCCCTGTTTATTTTGAAAGACCTATCCAACAACACCCCACACCATAGTGACCATAGGGTTGAATTGAAGCGAAAACAATTTTAATTAAAAAATAGCTATGAACATATTTTGACGGCAACCGTATTGGTTTATGTTCAGGAACATATCTGATTTCATAAAATATAATTTTCATCCTTTCAGCAGATCAGTGAAGGTCGTTCTTACTTCGGAACTTAGATTAGTGCGGGTTTTGTAAAGCATGTATTGACCAATTTGATTACATTATTTCTTTTAATTAGTCACCACTCATTTTAAATGTGTCACCTTTATGAATTACATATTTTTACTTTTATCTACCATTCATACTACCACGTAGATTGTTATACACTTTGAAAAGAAGGAAGTCCTCAATGTGACTGTAATTTCAGATGATTGTCTACCTACGAGTAAGTATGTGTCACTTGCACAATTGTTCGTAGTTTGTAATACGTTTTTCTTGAATAGTTTCGTATGCACAATTACTATACAGCATAAATATGTTTAAGTGCAAAATATCGTAGCCACATCCTGACCGCAGAACTAGACAGCCCTGCACGGCGCCATTTGGTTTATGGTACCTGGGTTGTCGTACTCTACCGCTTAAGGTCCCGTAAGTTCTGGTGCCTAGCCAAGATGCCGATCGTTCGCTCCGTAGCGAACGATACACTAATGTCTCTCTGTCGCACTAATATTATGGTTGAACGATAGAGAGAGACTACCGTTTCGTTCACTATGGCGCAAACGATTGGCATCTTGGCTAGGCCCTCAGGTTTTTCTCTCACTCTCACTGAGCGTAAGCGTGAGCGAGATAGCTGTGCGTGCCTAGGATTGCGGATATCATGTTATTGAGTTTTAATTCTTTGTAAGTTTTAAAATATTCATCATATGAATTCATCGAACATAATATTGCTCATTTTTTGGAAAGCCATTTTGATATTTATAAGCTTTTGGAAAAAAAAATACGAATTTGTTGCGTTCCTCACCTTTAACCTTTGTTCGTGAGTTTTTAATATCGAGCGAAAAACAAAAAACCAGGATTCGAATCCATGAAGTTACTAGAGGAATAAAGCCTCGATCAAGATTGGTAAATAATTTTTTGGCAACCGTATTGTGAGAGTCAGAATGGCGGGTGTACCTAAATAAAATCAAATGAAAAGCATACCATATTTTTGTACCTAATTTGTACTATTTAGTACCTCGTTTAAAAAAAATTGTACCTCACGGTACGTAAAGTTATCATAAAAAAACAGGTCACCCGCCATCCTGACAGTCAGAATGGCGGGTGTACTTTATTACGCTATGTTCCCGTGGTTATTGATAAATTCTATAAAAGCCAAATTTTTGTACCTTTTTTGTACCTTCACATTCAATTATAATATAAGTCATTTTATTTGTGGTTTCCAAGTTTTACTCATTTTATATTTTGCTTGCTATTACAATTTTGCAGGCGTTATAATTTTTCATGTTATTGATTTAATTTTTAAGAAAAAACGCTAAGGTACAATTATTTTTATTACGCCAGGATTTAGTACCTTTAATGTTTAATCTGTTAAGTTCAAATAACTCAGAAAATCATGTCTTAAAAATGATTTTTCTTAGGAAGATATCTTTGAATTGGCGCTTAGCCTTTTTTAACGCTAAGGTACAATTATTTTTATTACGCCAGGATTTAGTACCTTTAATGTTTAATCTGTTAAGTTCTAATAGCTCAGAAAATCATGTCTTAAAAATGATTTTTCTTAGGAAGATTTCTTTGAATTGGCGCCTAGCCTTTTTTAAGACATGATTTACTGAGTTATTTGAACTTAACAGATTAAACATTAAAGGTACTAAGTCCTGGTGTAATAAAAATAATTGTACCTTAGCGTTTTTTCTTAAAAATTAAATCGATAACTTGAAAAATTATAACGCCTGCAAAATTGTAATAGCAAGCAAAATATAAAATGAGTAAAACTGGGAAAGCACAAATAAAATGACTCATATTATAATTGAATATGAAGGTACAAAAAAGGTACAAAAATTTGGCTTTTATAGAATTTATCAATAACCACGGGAACATAGCGTAATAAAGTACACCCGCCATTCTGACTGTCAGGATGGCGGGTGACCTGTTTTTTGATGATAACTTTACGTACCGTGAGGTACAATTTTTTTTAAACGAGGTACTAAATAGTACAAATTAGGTACAAAAATATTGTATGGTTTTCATTTAATTTTATTTAGGTACACCCGCGATTCTGACTCTCACACCGTATTGTGATCGAAAAAAGGGATACGATTTAAAAAAAAAACTGTTTTCTGTACCTAAGGGCACCTTAGCAATCCAGTTACCGCATTAACTACGTCCTTTATTATTTTGTGTATGCTTTGCATTGACTGAGATTGATAAGTTCGCCTTTGTGCCTACTAACTAATCTGAATCTTTATATAATCTGGAGGTACTTATAATAAATACGTAGTTAATACATTCCTACGTACATAATATGGAATAGTGGGCTAATATTCAGATTCTAGTTAGAAACATTCCTTTTATATGTTCCTAACGTTACACGGTAACTATTGATTTGATGAAATTAAATCCAAAGATAAACTAGCAAATTGCTAATTGGTCAATACTCGGAGGAAGTACTTAGGTGCTCAAATTTCTACTTCATATATATTATACATTTGTGAGGGAGGATACGATTTTTTTTTGTAGTTATTGTAAGTGTAAAACAAAATTACGAGTATATATGCAAGAAGCATTTCTTAATCTAACGGTGGGAGAGGATTGTTTTAGTTTGTAATATACACATAGAGAAATGAATGTATCTATTTGTTACTTTCAGAATTTCCTGAGACCGTTCCGTGAGCACCACATTGATCCTACTTCAATAACGCGACATGACTTTGTGGAAACTAATGGTGACAATTTCGCTATTACCATACCCGTGCTAGGGCGGATCGTATGGCAGCTATTGACGTTTGACAATACGAGTATCGAGAGAGAGTTCCATTGGATTGCGTACTGGTACTTCTGTTGTATTTTTGTGGCAATGACTAATCAGGTGAGATCATCGATTTAATATTTTGAAGTGTGGAATTTTGACGCTTGACCCATGTTTATTTGACGATGTTGAGGTACCTAATACTTATATAGGATTTATAAACGCTTCACTCAAAACTCTCACGCAATAGTACCTATCATTCTTTGCACAATAAAATTACGAGTAGTTCTAAGTTTGCATAACATTCGTGTGTATTTAGAAAACGTTAGTATGTCATCAATAATTTCAAAAAATTTAATCTCGTATTGATATTCTAAGTTCAATTAAATTTGTTGTGGTTGATGATAGTACAAGTTGGTACGATATTTTCCTAAATAATGTTGATATTAATAAAATTCAAATAACAGATGATGGGGATAAAAATTCTTAATAACCTCTGAATATATTTTAGTCGATTAAAATTGTATCTTCAAGCTATGATAAAGAAACATTAGGTATTTTAATTGATTGTTTATAGTTATAATATAATGTATAAGTTTTTTTTTTCATTATAAATAAAAACGATAGGTAACCTAGAAATGAATATAGGTTCCTACATCATACATATAAGGAAATGAAAATATCATAGTATCGACATCATTTCAGATCCACAAATGGTCGCACACATACTTCGGTCTGCCGTCGTGGGTGGTGGCGCTCCAAGAATGGCACGTGGTGCTGCCGCGGCGACACCACCGCATCCACCACGTGGCGCCGCACGAGACTTACTTCTGCATCACCACCGGCTGGCTCAACTGGCCGCTCGAGAAGTTACGCTTCTGGTCCACTCTAGAAATCGTGATTGAAGCCTTGACGGGCTGCAAGCCGAGGGCAGATGACCTGAAGTGGGCCCAAAAGCGTTCCTAATGGTAATTAGTTTTATTATATATTGTTTAATGATACGTCCACGGCAACCAAATCAATTAATTAATTATATTACGCTGAAAATGACATATTCAGCTATGTAGGATGTAATGAGAATATGACTGCTCAGCTGTCTGTGCTGCATACAGCATTAAGTACCATATACATATTTATATTGCCCCAGAGTTATTTACAAACTGCAGTAAGTACAACAGATGCTACTGCGAATGAATAAGTGTTAATTCAAAAATTCCCTTAGTGATGTGTTTTCTAAGAAATCTTAGAAATTTTATCTGTTCTCAGAAATATTACATAAAGTATGAAAAATTTAATAGAATGAAAAATATAATATGTAACGATATTTTATTTAAGAAAAATTAATACTTTTAGTGACATTTTAAGAAATAAAATATCAATTGTGATTTTAAATAATGCTGTGATAGTTTTTTTTTTAGTTTCTAGGAAATTAGGTATGATTCAACAGCAATCGAAACATTCCTGAGAACAATTGAAATTTCTCCGGAAATTTTGTCATCACTGCTGTTGTTTTATTAATTAGGTATACACTATAATAACAGTTCCATAAGTAAGAGAGACAAAAAAAGGTGTGCCTGGGAAGTGTCAAAAACAGTACCGGTTTAATAGTTCCTGGTAATACCCCAAACATAACTCAGTTATTGCCTTGCTTTTTGGGTTATACCCACTTGTTACCAACAAATAGCCCAATAACTCGACAGTCGCACCTATTTCTGACGCAAAACATTAAATATTGAATTGAGTCCATAATGTTCGCAGAATTGGCTATGTCATCTCTGTCTGGTAATTTCGTAAAACGCGATCAGTTGTTGAAATGGCCGGCAACGTCAAAAGCGTAGCGTAGTCTGCTTAAGAGCCTGTCAATACCGAAAGCACGGCGTGTCAGCGCACACTGTCTATTTGTATCGGTATAAATGAGATTGCACTGTCAGTGTTACTGGGCCTTAAAAGGGAATAATAAGAAATAAAAAAATGTGGAATATTTGTGTAATATTACAAAAGAGAATTCAAAATAGAGGTGGATTGTCAAAGAAAACTTTGTAGCCACAGTAAATTTACTGCGATCTTTCGACACATGATTAAAACTTTTAGAACGCTATTTGACTTTGATCCTTATCCTTTCACTGATATGTGTTTAGTTTGTTAAATAGCAGAATGTGGCGCCATCTAATCTAATATATCAAAGGCCAAAGGTATGGTGGCATCGTTTCGAGCGATGGCGCCACAACCTTTTGAGTTATGCCCGGTAAGAAGGTGCCATTTTTTGATATTTAATAAATTCAACACATATCAGTGAAATAATGAGGATCAAAGTCAAATGGCGTTCTAAAGGTTTTAATCATGTGTCTGAAGATGACAGTAAATTTACTCTGTAGGGCTAAGATGGTTGGCTCTTTATCATTTGTCACCATGCCTGTCACGTTCTAACAACTATGTAAGTGCGAACGTGACAGGCATAGTGACAAGCGATAAAATTGGAACCATGCTGCCACTGCTGGTTACAAAATTGTCTTTGTAAATCCACCTCTATTTCAAATTATCTATGATATTATTTGATATTACTCATTAGCTGTTGAGGTATAAATATTTTGAAATAGGTAGTGATTTTAATTGCAGACCAATAAGTTAAAAAAAAGACAGAACCGTTGTCGTCAAGCTCACCATACTTATTAACCTATCGAATGAGCTAATGCTTTTACGGATACTGGAAAGTGATATGTAAATGTACTACATACCTATACGAGGCCTGGATGTTAGTGAGAGGACGATATGAGTTGTGCTGGTGTCCGACTTTATTACCTACATATAACATGAGTATCACATGATTATCCACCTGGTTTCTTGAGCTTAATAGTCGCCTCCAAACCTCCCCTTATAGCGACCCCATTCCTCACACAAAGTTTACCTTAAGTTCATATTAGCCTCACTGGATCACTGTTCACTCTGAGTACTGATAACGTTGGTCACAATATTCCAGAGACACATCATTATTCTAATAACACCATAAGAACGTTCTTGACTTGATCTAAAAGCAAATATCACTGTCGCGTAGATTTGTTCGCACACAACCTCCTTTTTCCTACTGTCGTTCTCATCTACCCTCTCAACTTCCGTCAAAAAATCCCAATAACCTAGAAGCGGTTACTTAACTTAAGCGTGACTACTAGCGCCATCGACTCCATGACGTTGGCAAATATTAGCTGGTTCGCAATACGTTCGCGACACTCCCGCCCAGAAAGAAAATGCTACTCTTAATTGAAATTAGATGTCTATAGGCAAACATAAATAAATCAATAATCAGATAATAAGAACACTTGTGAATAACGATGTGTTTGAGCCGTCCATTCTCGAACCGCATGGTTCACCCTTTGCGTCGTGAATCGGCACGGCCTGAGACTTTGTGCAATTTCTGATGACGTTACAGAAATGTGCTGATACACTAGTGGTGACTTTAAGACCAATCTTTGCAATTATTTTCTATCGAACCGGTTTCGTCCAATCATGTATTGAGTACGGGCACGATCTTTGAAATATGATTAATATTAAGAGTTATGAAACCTAAAATTTCCGTACCCAAAGGGTAAAACGGTCCTATTAATAAGACTCCGCTGTCCGTCCGTCCGCCCGTCTGTCACCAGGCTGTATCTCATGAACCGTGATAGTAGAATTTTTTACAGATGATGTATTTCTGTTGCCGCTATAACAACAAATGCTAAAAAGTACGGAACCCTAGGTGGGCGAGTCCGACTCGCACTTGTCCGGTTTATTTTGCTTTACTAAAACAAAAAGTTTTTCTTAAAAATCAGCTTAAGTAACATCAATTTCATCGAAATTGGGTGTTGACACCCTCTTAACGTGTTTTAGACTACACCATTTCCCGGGTCCTATTTATCGTGTATCCTGCCTCTCTCTCTCTCTCTCTCTCTCTGCCACTCTATGTACTCCATAAGTGCCCTTAATACACCGGCCTATCAGAAAGATAGAGCTCAAAAAATGGTGAAGTCTATACGTATTTCAGATTAACGATAAAAACAGTTCACATTTATCAACCGCCCACATCTTGCAAGAGCCGAACGCTAATGGTCACGTCATATAATAGTTTCATTATTTAAACGCAGGTAGAGGCGCAGAGATGTCGATTCGTTATGTATTCGAGCTTATAAATATTTATTAAGAAAGTTAATTTGAAATGAAAGTACAATAGCAATATACATATAAATAAATAAATAAATATTATACGACATTATTACACAAATTGACTAAGTCCCACAGTAAGCTCAATAAGGCTTGTGTTGAGGGTACTTAGACAACTATATATAAAATATATAAATATTTATATTTATTAATATTTATATGTATGTATATACAGCGTTTATTTTTGATACGACCGCATAATCAAAGCGTAATAGTTAGTTTAGGCTTTATTGAACACACTTTCATAGGTGGTATAAAAAATGGATGACTTTAATTTTTCCATATAAAACAGTTCAGCAACACATGTATCACTACTTTGTTTTGACTCAAAACGTCGCTTTTATTCACCATGTTGTACAATAGTTATTTTTGTCCCAAGGGAGGAAAAGTAGGACATTGCGTGCCGCGTGTAAAATTGTCACCCGAGCCGAAGGCGAGGAAACACGCGGGATTTTTCTGCTCGACGGAGGCGGAAATGTACTTCGTTTAGCGCAGCGGGAGCAAAGTTGACGCTTTCCGCCCGGAGGGCAGAAATAGTTATTTGTACAACAAGAGAGCAAAGTTTGATATTTCTTCGAGTGCTTGTTTTGAGTCCCGTGCAAGCGAAAGATTCTATAATAGAATATAATATAATATAAGATTCTAGAATCTTGAGCGTAGTAAGGGACTCAAAAGCGCACGAGATGTAAATAACTTTGATCTCGTGTCGTACACAAAAAATTTCACGTCAGTCAGCCATCAAAAAATACAATCTAAAAAAAATGTAATCCGTCTTCATCACAATTTCACTCATGTTTTCTGACGGTATTCTCACAATTAACTTTAATTACCGCAATAAAACAAAACGAAATAAATTTAAATCAACTAATACGAAAATAATGAATTAACGAACATCAATTGACAGTTCAATCGACAACTTTTTTTATGTAAAAAAAACTTTGTAAGATACGGTCCGAATTGCGGATACTACTATTTGTCAACTATAGTAGAGGTCGTTAAAAGTAGTTAAGTAGAATTATTTACTGCGTAACAATTGCGTAAATTTGTATAACTTCATTGTCTTGATTGTATAATAAAATACAGAAAATATGGTGTTTTTATTAAACTTTTATTTCATTAATTAATTATTACAAATAAAGACTCGTAGGGTGTTTTGGAAAGATGCGGTCTGACTTATTTCGGGGGTCTATTATAAACCGTCAATATACTGTTGAATTACTTATGCCCTTTTTTTGTCTCTTTCTTTTTGCTAATGACCTGAAAGGGACAAAGATAATAGAATCCAAATACTTCGAACTTGTATTAGGCCCCGCACGCTGAAATGACATTCGAATATAAAGGTCACTTGAATGTTATTTTGTCTCACTCAGTGAGCAAAATGCGATTTTGCTCACTGTTTTTAAGCAGCAAATTACCCTTGTTCGAGCTGCTGACGTGAAAAATATATTGTCGCTCAAAATATAATCAAAAAGTGTATGCTCTGGTAGTTACGACTACATTTAAAAAAATCTCTCAGAATTGTTTTACAGCACCTACGTCTAGTTTAAGTTTGCGGTTATATCAAAAATTATATTATGATTTTAAAAGTTTTGGATAAGTATTATGAATATTCCTGGGAATGGCACATCACTTCGCAAGGCAGCTTTATATCATGAGCAATTGAGCATTACTTATGTTATTTCAGAATTTATTTTTTATAAACTAAGCATTTACAAAAGTTATTAAGTTATTAAGCACATTAATACGAAAAAGGTCTAACACATATAAATTCATAAAAACTTTAGTACCTACCTGCAGCTTAATATCGTACATCATTAATCGAAAAAATATTTCAAGAGTATGTTAATTAGGTAAGTAGATGCCTAAAAATATTTCGGGTCACAATTTATATTTTACCCTATATTTTGGTTACGTCATCAAACATCGAAACAAAATAAGAGACTGTATTATAATGCCGTGAAACGTTTTGAGCGTTTTGATATTTCTACTTACACAATATTTATGACAATGATACATGTAGAGATGATTAAGGATATTGAGATTCATTTAATCTAAGAAACATAAATTCACTACAATATCCGTTGAGATCACCAAAGTGGATCCACCATTATGTATGTCATGTTCTTTTTCATAGTGGTGAGCTATAAAGAATGTTTGTATTGTATTGTGGATCATACAGTTAATTATTGGAGGTATACTTCTTATGAGTTATGGAAATACCTAGCTGGTATAATGAAGTTATTATGTACGTAAAAATAAAGGCGTTGAATCTACATTTGATGTCAAAGACGATCTCCTAAATTACTACTTTAGGTAATTAATAAGTTATAAATGAATAGTTTCGATTTTTGACCGGTTTAATCAGTTATGATTTCCGGTCATGTGTGAGACTTATTTTTAAATTAAGGAGTGCAAATTTAATTTTCTAATATTGGCCTCGTGGCTCCCAAGAACAAATTCCCGTTTTGTAATAGTTTCTAATGTTATCTCTCTTGTTTCACATTGTTATTTTATGTGTTCTAATAAATCTGTATATCCGAATGGGTGATTCATTTAGGCGATCTTAGTGGATATCGTGATCATTAGTTATTATTCTATTTTAATGTGAAACGTGGAAACGGGGCTTTTACAGTAACAGGCGATGCATGTGTTTTCTTATGTATTTGAGCAAAATAACACTTTGAATGTGCAATTTACTTAAATCATTTAATGTTTTAATTTGTGGTTATTCCCAGTTGTTACCACCAGTGGTAATAGGTGGGTTCTTTTTTCAGTAGTATGTACCACCAACATTTTGTTAAGAGTTCAATACCTACGAATAAAACAGTATAAATACAGAGTGCTTTAATAAATAATTATATGTCGAATAAATATTATAATAGTACGAAATGAAGTAGCTATTAGTTCTGTCGGTTTTTGACTGATTTGTTTGTCCATACAAATAGTTCAATTTACAATTAATGACATCAATTTCATATAAACGTTAATTTCTCTTTAACTATTTTAGTTTTACACTTGTACTGATAAAACGGTATTAAAATTTTTGATCATTTTATAAGCAGATTACTGAAACACTAATCTACTTAGAATTATTTATTAAAGCACTCTATATTTATAATATACTTTTTATACTGTTTAAAATTTTGGTGGTAACGAATGGGAAAAAACCAGTTGTTACCACTGGTAACTAACTGGGTGGTAACAGCTTGGAATAACCTGAATCTGCCGAACCCTGTGTATTATTTTAAGTGTTCAAACTAAACGCATCACCAATAATGATTGAAACTATGGCCTAGCTAATTATCAATAACATGTTTTTATCAGTGATGTGATATTTCACATTAATTATTGAGTACAAATGCATTACTTTACATCACCATTGGTCATGGTCCTGTATCTGTTCTCCTGTGTTCTGTGTCCTGTATTGTAATTTAAAGTTTTAATTTTAAATAATAGAACGATATACTTTAATTTTGTACGTTTAAATTTGTACATATTTTTATCTACACATGTATCATAACATAAACCTTCTATGATGCGTCCAAGAACCGCATATTACGCCCATCATAAGAAAATACACTGCTTTGTTGAAATGTTATGTCTGAAAACAAAGGAATTGGATTTGACCTTTATTCTTATAACAGCTTAGCTGAGATGACGCTTTATTAGCAGTTGGAGCCGACTTTATACGAATACGAATTTAACATTATTTTTTTTCATTTTTTTTTTCAAAATTATAGTTGTCAGGTTTTCCCCTGTACTTGTAGTATAAGACGATATTACTTGCCAAATTTTATTTCTGGGTCAACGGAAAGTGCCCTATAATTTTGATTCCCTTGAGAGTGAATATACGTTTTTTGTGGCATAAACGGCCTTGCTTGTTTTTTTTTTACGTTAACTGAGAAGTTTACATTTTTTACAAGCTTTTATATAGTTGCACCTGTTCCGTTATCTGTCGGTCTGTAATCAAATCTCGCAAGTTAAATTTGATCCACTTCCCAGTTTCCGATTGAGCTGAAAATTTGCAAACATATGTTAGTCGGGTGACAATGCAATATTATGGTACCATCGAGCTGATCTGATGATGGAGACAAGAGCTGGACATAGGAACTCTGTGATAAAACAACGCAACCTAATTGTGTTTAGAATTTTTATAATTGCCTCGATGAGTATTAGTTGCCTATGGAAAGAAAAGTACAGTCAGCGATAAAAGATTGTACCAAAAATTATATTTTTGCCATAAACTTATTACAGCTTCAAGGGACTGTAGTGTAGACCTGAGTATATGTTTTTAATTTCATCTTTATTCCTGCACGACAGCAAAGTGATCCTATTAGGGTTCCGTTTTTTCCTTGTAAGGTACGGAATCCTACATGTATAAGTTTGTTTCTGAATAAAAAAATTACGGTTGCTTGAGGTGCGTGAAAAAAGTTTCCTTTTACCGCCATTTGACGTTCAGTTAATTTTGTCGTAAAAAATTGTTTGTTTTGTTGTTTAAAAACTAACTATCGCACCACTCTTGTAAAAAGAGCGATCTATTATCGCTCGATCAATCTGAGTATAATTAATCAGTAAGCGATATATCAGAGACGCGACCTGATATTTGCAACTGCAAGCAATTGTATCATGCGGTTCCTGACCACATCATAGAGAGCTTATAATATGTTTGTAGATAAAACGGTTTATGTAACTGTACATAATTACGCACTTCGTTCGTTTCATAAACTCACGCTCCTATTTTAATGCCTTTCATTATGTAGCAGTCAGCAGTCGGTAGCATAACTAATATTAAGCGAGGCGTAGGCTAGCAAGAACTTGCATGCAATTTACGTTACATTGTCGACTACTAACTAACGTAAACTGCATTCAAAAGTTTGATCGGATAACGAAATCAAATGTAACGAAAATCGCATTCAAGTTCTTGCTAGTTTACACCTCGCTTTATAAAAAACTAATAAGTAGGTAATTTTATTGGCTACCATTATTAAATTCTAGCCATTGTGAGCTAAACTTGACGTCAATTATTGTTGAGAGCTATTTATTTCGCTCCGAGTGAGTACGCCAGTAGACGACCGCACGTTATAAGGGCCGGCTAGTCGGTAAAGATGATCAACCAAGCTTTTAAAGGTCCCTTATCACCCTGAACTTGGTAGGGCGCAAATAAAACCACCGTCTACGTGGTTAAGAACTAGCATCATCTTGGCCCGGAAACTTTCGTTCTTAACAAAATTTTGTTTTTTTTTTTCTGAGACCGGGCCGAGAGACTGGTAAAAATGGCAAGGGATCGAGCATAAACCCAGTGTTAGAAAGAAGTGAGTCTAAATCAACTCGTTATTACGAGAATAAGCGCTTAAAAAATTTTCAAGTCCAGAGTCGTGTTCTTTATTGAGTATTTTTTAAGCGCAACTCAAAAAGACTTAGCTGTCCAATTAAAGACTCCGTCAACAGTTTTATAGGTTATATCTAAATAAGTTTAAATAACAATAAAGAAGATAGGCCTAATTGTATGATTTGTCTATCTTACACATGAATTTTGCATGAACGCAGTTGCATGTTTAATAACATTTTGTTAGTAAATTGAGAGTTATCTGAAAAGGACTCTACAAACTACTCGGGTCTCTAATAAGTTAAAAAGGACTCGAGCTTCGACTTAATTATAAGTCTCAAAAACTTGAGTCGAGTCTTAAAGCAGAGGACTCGAAGGACTCGAGTCCAACACTAGCGCTAACTGCGATATATTTAGATATTTGTTTTGGCAATCAGGGTTTGAATCGCGTTTTTATCACACGAGTGCTTCAACCACAAAAACTAATTAAACTAACAATTAGTTAGATATTACGCGTACAATGGCCGATATACCTAACTCGGGAAACGGGGCCCGCGTCATTGGATTTTGTCCTACAATATATACCGTTGTCGCTCAAATAGCCTTTCCTTAAAATAAATCGCAACTGTTCGCAATATATATATAGGTATAGTTATTTTCATACCGAGACAGAACCATGGACAAAACCTACTGAGTTGTGGAGGCATGCACCGCAGGCACGGGCTCGTCGAAAAGACGACTATACGGAGTTGCATAGGCTATTTCATGGGGTAGCTTGCGAAGACCAAAGAATGTTAAAGAATTTAGTTGTTATTTATTCTGTGGCAATAGGCATGGCTTTAATATTAATATTTCTAATACAATCTTAAGTTTAGAACTTTAGATGGTAGTGGTGCCTTCAAAGCTATGAGCTATTGCAGACTGTAAAGGTTGAAATAGTTAAGAGTACCTAAGTTAAGGAGGGCGGAGTAAGGAGTAAGGCATTTCATGTTTTAGTAGTTTGAAGTATTGTAAACACTTTGTTATAGTTGGCAGAATATTGTTTGATACTTATATCGGCGAAAACCGAGCGAATCCATCAAAGTAGAGGTATATTAGTAGATTGTGTCACAAGGGAGCTAAATTATATATTTACGGCGAGGGCGTACATTTGATCCTGAACGACTCGAACGAAATCCAAAGCGTGTCAGGTATTCAAGTGTTAATAACGCCCAAGGTTAATATAATATTGCTACCATGTGACACATAACTTCTTCTTTTCACACCACCTATGAGGAAAATAAAAGACCGGCCACCGGCGCGCAACTCATGTGACGTTACCCACGCCAGACAGCCCTGTCTGTATAAACAGTCATAGAATTCATAGAACAGAAAAGTTCCACTTTAATCCCTCCTTGGAGGCAAACCAAACCTCGCATCCGAATGGGTGGTGTGAATTTTTATTTGAATAAATTAAAGTATTTGTCATTGGAAAAAGGGTGCCTAATATTATAGTTTTGTTATCATCGCTTTTTATGAGCTTTTATAAGGGAATGGGGCCTTATTAAATTGAGATACTACTTTATTATGTAATGTGTAACACTTTGATACCTACATATATTAAAAGAGTAACAAGAACCTTGAATTCAAACAGCAATGTCGCATCCTGTACAGCTTATTTCATTTGTATCAGAGCAAAAACAGAGTTGCCTATTACGCAGGTACCTTGATTAGGAAGATGCATTGTGGTAACGTGAGAGGGGTCACTTTGAAAATCGTCAATAGATATAAACTAAACCAGTACCCCTAGTGTAAATTTTATCGACATCATAACGTGACGAACGCGGTTTGCGTTAAGTCTCATTTTGTATAGGATTTTGAGTTTCCAAAACGTCCCGCTTGGCGCGCTCTTTCTAAATCCAATACAAAATGAGACTAAACGCAAACGCGTACGTCACGTTTCAAGATCGAATTTATTTACACTAGGAGTACAGAAGCACTTGGGTAAGTAGTACTGTAACGCTTACCAAGGCATCTTGCTTACCGTTGCTACAGCGGAAAGTGCTTCTAGTTTTAGTAGATATTTGCTGTTTTCAATATTGTCTCGTTTTCACATCATATATTATGTACCTACAAAAAGCGCTTCTTACATCTACACGGTCACCGGGCACTTTTTATAGTGCCTGGCGACCGTGTAGATGTACCTAGATGTAATTAACTAAGCGTTTAAGGTGAAATCAAACGGTTCATTTTCGTGTTTTATTCTTCATCTTTCACTCAAAGTGTCACGTCAGAACACAACGAAAAATTAAGAATGTAGGTATTCATTAGTGAAACGATCCATCATTATTGGATATTTTCATTCTTCATCATTCACTCGTACTCCGAAATAACAAAACATGATTCATTCGCCGTCTTATGAAATAAAATAAAATAAGTGAACGTTTATTTTAGCTAACCCGTGTGAACATGGAATGAAAGTAAAATTAAACACTCACTCAAGAGAACGTTCATTCGAATGAACCGTCTGATATGTATCACCTTTAACACGCTTTGCCAATATTCTTGACGAGATTGTTGTTCTGAGTTATATGAACTCAACCATCTACACTAAAGTTAAAGTATTTACAACTTTAATCGGTTTTTAATTGTGATACAAGTGCGAAAAATAGGAAATTCGCAACGAGGGTATTTAAATTAAAACACGACCGCAGCCACCGCAGCAGTGGCGTAGCGTGCCTTGGCGGGGCCCCGTATAAAAATTTGTTTGAGGGCCCTTAAGAAGGGTAAAGATTTCTTACAAAAACGCACGTTGGGGGCCCCGTATAATTGATACGGCGGTAGTTACGCCGCTGCACCACAGGGAGTGTTTCAAATCGACACGAGTTGCGAATTGCCTATTCGCACATGTAATCGTACCTTTTACAGTAGGTACATTCAGCGTCAAATACTTCGTAGCAGTCAAAGAGGCCAAATAGTTCGGTACACCATACCAAATATATGGTGTACCGAACTATTTGGCTACTTTGACTGCTACGAAGTATTTGACGCTGACTGTACATATCGGCCCTTTAAATTTTCGACATAGTAACGTAATGTGTACCATATGTACTGTAAAGAATATAACATAACTTTTCACGAGTGCTGTAACAAAGGCAAAAATGTTAAGAATAAATATAAACATATTGTAATACCTACTTGAAGTGGAATATTGTGGGCCTTTTGCAGAGCATGGAATGGGATATCTAATATAATATCTTTGTGTGGTCAATTTTATATTATTTATATACAAAATAGGTATTCTATTACTCATGTAATAGCTACGTAACTACTTTAAACTCTACATGATTGACACAAATTAATATGGTTTTCGCATATATTTATTACGAACTAAATGCAACGCTTTAATATTTTATTGTATACTTTACACTGAAAATAAACAAGAGTTGATACTAACAAATAGTTTCAATTAACTGCATAATTCATAGAATAGTACATTACTATAGAGGACGGGAAACGAAGGGTTGCAGGCCAAGTAGATATAGACGGCCGAGCGTGGCGAGGACGGATATGGATACGCGGCCGGCAACCCCGTTTCTCGCCGAGATTTGTATAGTGCTTTTCTCAAACTTGCAATAGTTGCAATGAAATAATTAAAAAAAATAGGATGATGATGATGATAATGATGATGATTGTTATTATTACTTTCGGGTTATTAATAGGGGAACGCATATTTGATTATTTTTACGCTACGACGCACGGTTTAGGAGATACAGCCCTATAAAGATTTCTGCATGACCGAATAAAAAAAAAACTTTATGGGGCTGTATTTCCTAAACCGTGCGTCGTAGCGCAAAATAATGAAATTTTTGTTCCCCTTTGAATCTTTGAAACAATATTTAGCAAACACAAAAAAGAAAAAAAACATAATAAATAAATGATATGGTTGACTGCCAAGACGTGCCATAATTTGACATGTAAAAAACAAAAGAAGGTTGCCTTACAGGCCTAGGTGCGGCCTAGGTGTGTAAGGCTGTATGAAATTCCTTTACATATCATCTTCACTCATCACACCTGAAATGTAGTATTTCCGGACCTAATTTGACGTAAGTCATGTCATCATTTCATAGCAAGTTTGAGAAAATGAAGTTTACACTTCTTAAAGTTTAACCAGAGCGGCGGTAGCAAGGTCGCCTTTTCATCGCCTGCCACCATACCTGAGGGCCTACCGCGAACCACGTTCGACGTGTTGCCTCACAGTCACACTTACGTACGAATTTACGAGTGCGACAAAGAGGCAACACGTCGAACGTGGTTCGCGGTAGGCCCTCTGGCGTATAACGGCGAAAATCGAAATGCGCAAATTGCGGGATCTATCTCCTTTACTCCAGTGAAGACATAATTAGAGTCGCGGTATTACGGTTTTTCGCGGTAGGCCCTCTGTTACGTTGTACCTAAGTGCGAAAGTGACGCATGACACGTCAGGCGATAACAAGTCATTATTGAATTTTGTAGGGCTACGACTATTTTTAAGAACACTGTATTTTAATAAATAACTAAAACAAATAGAGAAAAACGCGACCATGCTACCGCCGGCCTAGCCAAGATGACAATCGAACATCGACAAACGCCAAATAAAAAGAAAAAATGTACCGGGTTGCTAGATTCGGGTCTTCCCGCCCATTTAGGGCCCGGGTCTGATAATCCATTCTCGGGCCCGAAATCGGGTCGGGTGCCAACATCCACATTTTATCAGGCCTGATACTAGACCCGATTTCGGGTCCGAGAAAGAGTATTTTTCCGTTTCATCAAATATCAGCACATCGTTTACAACATTTGAAATGTGAAAAAAATGATTCATATGCAAAAATATCAAACATGAACATTTTTGGCAATTAGAGAAAAAGTATTTTTTACATTAACATTCCGTGAAACGCAAAATGATTATCAGGCCCGGAATCGGAACTGATTTCGGGAAGTGTGGATGTAATTGGTACTAAATCTGGCACTGGATTTTCTGCTGATAAAGCGGAGGCGGAGGAATGATCGGCAAACAACTTGTTAGTCAGTAACAAGGCCTGTCGACTTCCTTAGAAAGACATGACGCTTCATAATTGCGCATGTGTGGTCTGACCTCCTGGAAATAGATACCAGTTATAAATATAAAAATATTTTGTTACAGCAACATTGCTCCTATCTGACTTTGTCTATTCAACTTTGGGAACAAATAAAATCATTTTTATCAAATATTTTGATTTATGTCACACTACCATATGTAAATTATTTTTATTTTATATAAATTATTACATATTTCAGTTTGTCTTTGTCTATGTTCATAAAATCTATGGAGGTCAGAGGCACATATACCCTCCATAAAGCCTTGCACTTGGGTCTGGCCGGTTAGAACATAGACAAAAGTCTGCAATGTCAATGCTGTCAAAGTCATTGACGCAAAACTATTTTCATTTTCAAAACTATCAGTTTTCATATAAAATGATTAAATAACGATTTATGTTCTTGAAATAGATTTATTGATTAATTTTTAAAATTAAAAATCCACCGCACATTATCTCCGCTCAGACTCGGTTAAAGTTTAATCCATTTTACTGAACTAAGAAACAACAATTATTTCAAGGTAAGAAATATTTTAATCTATAAATAAAATAAGTGTACTATTGCCAAATTCAAATACATAAATTTAATCTTACCACCCTCTTAAGTTGCACGGCCGCCCTATCGCGTCCAAAATTACAATCTAATGAATCTAAATTCATCATAGAAGTAAATTCTAACATTGTTTTAGCTGGCAATTTAGAAACTCTGGTAGCTATTTAATAGCTTATATAATACCTTGCTAATAGCAAGGTTAGTAATTAGGGGCATAGGTTATAGTATTGTTTAAAATGTGACTGTTTTGTTTTAGAGGGTGAACGTGAGCAAAAAATCCTTGGGCGTCATATCATTTCCTTGGAAAGGCACAAAATCAAAAGGCACGGATCCGCCACATAATTGTGACTAGTTGTAGTTTCCCGGTGACCATCAACAAGACCGCTGCACTGAGCTGTGGAGCAGAAAGTGTCCGACAATGGGATAGATGTAATAACAACTTTGTCTGTCATATATTCATGTATTTTTAGTTTTTAGGGCTAATATATGTGATATGATTACAAGTTACACTAATTGCAATTGTGGAGTAAAATCAGATGTGCCAAAGATCATGTTTTAGATATATAAAAAGCTATATTAAATGCAATAAATAGTATATGTATATATATAAAATTGTTTTTATCATGAAGATTTTAATGACTTCTATTTATTGTTATGAAGGTGATCTGGGAATTAAAACATGCGCTAAAAATAGATGACCTAAACATAAATAACGCCTTAAAAAAATCAAAAGATAATCACACGCACAGGATAGGTTAACTATTTGGTACCCACATCAATAATGAACCGAAATTACCGACCTGTGGTTTAATTGAATAAAATTCATATAGGTATGTAGATATTATATGGAAGTGTCACAGTTAGTTCAACAAGCCCCGTCCGATACATAAATTTGTATAGAAAATGACTTTTTTCCTGCCTATTGTATGTTTTTCGAACGAATTAAGCTCTTTTGATCATAATATATAGGAATAAAAATATTTATAACTTAATAATAACTGTATTGTTACCTTTTATATTGAAAAAACTTTAAAATATAGATATCATTATCTCTTAGGACAAAAGATGCCTGTGATTTTGATTAATATGTGACATAATATTTTTTTATTTGATAAATACTAATTTAAAAACCTCACCCCAACAAAAACAAAAAATGAAAAAACACAAAAAGAAATTCCGTCGCCGGGATTCGAACCCAGAACCACTAGCTAGAACTGGATCACTACCTACCAACACCCGCCAGGCTAAACCGGTTGTCAATTTTAGTACTGAGATACAAAGAGAGCGCCACTAGTATAAACGAACTTTTGAAAGGGGCATTTTTTTGTATGGAGTTAGCGTTCTTCTCCTAGTGAGTATTATATTCTTTGGTCAGTAAGGACCAGAGGTCCTACCGCGAACCACGTTCGACGTATTATCTCCCTGTCACACTTACGTACAAATTTACAAGTGCGACAGAGTCAACACGTCGAACGTGGTTCGCGATAGGCCCTCAGGAATATACTTATTACACATTTACACAGCTCTAAACTGGCAACATTGCAATTGATATGCCACTGTCATGTCAAAAATTGCTACAGCCACCACGATCCGATTTTTTTCAATATTTGATTAGCCCAATGTCTGTTGAGAATTGGCTGGTTTCACCCTTTGCAATATTTTTATTGAGTGTATTATATAACTACTATGAAGGAGCGAAAAATGTCAGGACCTGCTGTGACACCGTCTTCTGAATATGCGAATGCCTTTAGTTCTATTAATGAACGACCGGTGGATGATATATCCATAGAATTTTTCTATAAACCTCATACTATAACCCTTTTGGCAGTGTCTATTGCTTCGGTTATTTATACTGCGTTTGTCAGGTATTGTGATTTTGTTATTATATCACTGTAAATCCGATTTAAAATTTAACATTAATTTGTCTGATGTAACTAGCAGAAATAATTATCTTGAGGACTTAATATCCAACTTTCGACCGACCCTGGAAAATTTATCTTCTATCATGCATCAGCTGGTCTTCTCTACCGACAATTAAGTATAACAATAACACTGTCCTAACATGTCATTTTGCAAAGGATATAAAACAACTAATTCATCTAACTTTGAACACCGTGTGTTTTGATTATGGCAGTTTGAAAAATAGTGTCTAATTTACTGTTACCTCCATGATGTTATTTCTGTGATTTTTTAAATATCTATTGAAATAATTTTTCATTCAGCATGATTTTACATACAGGTTAGGCGTGAATAACCTGACTAAGTTTAGTCACATATTAAATATTTATACAAATCTTAGATGTATACATAACTATGAAAAATTAAATATTGTGTAGATTAGCCCTTTGAACACTGAAAATGTCGACTGACGCATGTGGCTACAGCCCAATATCAGCCTTAGTGTATTCTGACAAGATTCACAATGAAGCACACTCGGCACACATGGAATTCAAAAGTTTAGGATAGATTTACTCAGGTTATTTACCCCCTTTTAACACATTCACTGTCAGACAAAAACGGCGCACTACCCCTGAAACCGGTGGTCTATAGCTGCATACAAAACAACCCGCCCAACGGGTTGTCCGGCATCTGAACAAAGTTCATGAGCGCCCACCAGGTGGGTTCCTGGCAGTGAATGTGTTAAATGTAGGTTTTTTTTTTTTAGGTTTTGTGTTTTACTGAAGTCACTTATTGATTTGTTTGTTTTTCTGTAATAACTATATCAGATATACCTGATAAATGCATATTATGAACACTAAATTATGGGAGTGTAGGCATCACTGTTTGCTCGTCATTAGCCCATGTTGGGTTAGTTAGCTAGTAGTTAGTTGGTTTAGTATACATTCATAGTTATGTTGAAACAGTGATTTAGAATTTTATGAAATATGCTACATCAATAAATAATGCAAATTTTCAAAGCTAATCAAAATTTAACTAATCAAACATTTAACAACTTGGGTGAATTTTTGAATCAGATGCCAATAAGACTTTTTTTTACATGACTCTTTAATATCTTTGTTGAATGGCTAATCACATGAGGTATCTGTTTACATAATCTTTTTAAAATTTCTTTAAACTTAGTATTATTGGGCTTAGAAACTTTAGAAGATTCATATTGTCTTTAACATAAACTTGTGTTGGTGTGCATGGTTTCCTAAAAAGAAAACTAACAGACAACTAATTTATTAGTGTTTTTGTATTTACAGGGATGAATCAAGTATTCAAGAAAACATATGGTCAGGAATATGTTGTGTTGTATTTTTTTTCCTAATAATATCAGTCCTTACATTTCCAAATGGGCCATTTACAAGACCTCACCCTGCTTTGTGGAGGATGGTGTTTGGCATGTCCGTACTATACCTGCTGGCTCTATTGTTCTTATTATTCCAAAGTTATTCTACAGTGAATGAGATAATGTACTGGATTGATCCTAACCTACGTAATTTTCACATAGACATGGACAAGGTAATTAATGCATGTTCATATTTAATCTAGCACGCATTTCTTTAACAACAAAAAACGCATAATGCCTTTAGTTGATTCCATTTAAAAATAATTTCTTTATTTCCAGGAGTATGCTGTCAATTGTTCGGATATTAGTTTTGCTAAGGTCTGGTCTCATTGTGATATATTTGCCTGGGGACATTTCTTGGGATGGACGTTTAAAGCTATACTATTCCGGCATGCTGGCCTATTGTGGGCAATATCTATCATGTGGGAAATAACAGAAATAGCTTTTGCGCATTTGCTGCCAAATTTTCTTGAATGTTGGTGGGATTCAGTGATATTGGATGTATTGGTCTGTAACGGTTTGGGCATTTGGTGTGGCCTGAAGATTTGTAAAGCTTTAGAAATGAGAGAATACAAGTGGGTCAGTATAAGGTGAGCAAATGTCCATGGTTTATTATCTTACTCTCATGAGGCGAAATCACAGCGTTTTTACGGCATATTGGGAAGAATTGCGTCTGTGGGTCGTCATTCTCGAATGCCCAGGGGTGGCAGAGTACCGGGCACAACGCCTCGGTTTGCCGGGGTCTCTCCCAGAAGTTGTCGGCAACATCAAGAGTTGGCTCGGCTTCTTGGTAGAGTTAGGTCAGCAAGAGTAGTGCCGATGACACACCTCATCAATTAATCAATTATATGACGTCGATTTGCGCGAACCAAGCCCGCGAGTACTTATAACCTACCTCTGTGTGTTATCCTGCTATATAGATAATCTAATGTAAATCAGTTCTGTTTCCATATGAGGTCAGAAGCGTAACAAACAGTATTGAAAACCTTAGGAAATTTTGCCATAGAGAAAGGAATATCCTAGGATGCCTAAAGCAGTGCAAAGCATTGCAGCTGCATTACTATAAGATTCGTTTTATGCGATACTAATTGGCTGCAAACATTAGTATAAAGTATAATCATCACACAATTTGTCATTTCCAGGGACATTTCATCTACTACTGGCAAGATCAAAAGAGCAATTCTTCAATTCACCCCTGTCCAATGGGCCCCAGTGCGATGGCTGGACCCTACCTGCACCTACATGAGGTTTTTCGCATTGGCCCAACTTGTTGTCTTTTGGCAAATATCCGAATTAAATACATTCTTCTTGAAACATATATTCGAAATGCCGCCGTCACACCCACTGGTCAGCGCCCGGCTGTGCCTCATCGGGGTCATTGTAGCTCCGTCTGTCAGGTAACAGTTGCTTTATACTATTTAAACTATTTTAGTCATAGACATATATATTACTTCGTAAAGACTGGCCTTACGAGCACTACGAATGGGGCCAAGACATGGTGTCAAAATCGCATTTAGTTACCGCTGCGCTCAGTCGCGTGGCGAATTGCGCAGTAGAAACGCGTCATGTATTGCTATTCCCAATTTAAAAAAATGCCTAATTGCGTTGTGAAATTGTGTAAAAACTATTACAGAAAAATCAAATACACTTATGAGATTTCATAGCATAGGTAAATCATTTCAAATTACATTAATTTCTTGCTTAAATCAAATTTTAAGCGATCATTTTGTTTCATTATGACGATTGGTCTGACCTTGCGCGGTGCGAGACGCGATTCTAGACATGTATTAAAGTAGACAGCACTCTCGCCTCCAAAAAACGTGCCGAGCGAGATAGTTGGAAGGAGAACTCTGCTATTGAGGTTTCTAATATCATTTTTTTCTGAACTGAATAGTTTGCGCGAGAGACTCTTCCAAAGTGGTAAAATGTGTGCCCCCCCCCCCCCCTGTAACTTCTAAAATAACAGAATGAAAAATCTAAAAAAATATATGATATACATTCATTACCATGCAAACTTCCACCGAAAATTGGTTTGAACGAGATCTAATAAGTAGTTTTTTTTTTAATACGTCATAAAATTAAAAAAAAAGTTCATCAAACCCATACGTGTGGGGTATCTATGGATAGGTCTTCAAAAATGATATTTAGGTTTCTAATATTATTTTTTTCTTAACTGAATAGTTTGCGCGAGTGACACTTCCAAAGTGAAAAAATGTGTGTCCCTCTCCCTGTAACTTCTAAAATAACAGAATGAAAAATCTAAAAAAATATATAATACACATTACCACCACCAACCACCATGCAAACTTCCACCGAAAATTGGTTTGAACGAGATCTAGTAAGTAGTTTTTTTTTTAATACGTCATAATGGTACGGAAGCCTTCATGGGCGAGTCCGACTCGCACTTGGCCGCTTTTTATTGGTTAGGTATGTAGGTTAGTTTATTGACTTACTTAAGAATAGTCCCTTTAAATGTTGACATTCAGTGAAAATCAAGCTTTTTTGGTTATGAAGTATTTTGTATGTAAGTAATTAAAAAATAATGTATTTTTCTAACGCATTTTAATATGTTTGAACTCCCACTTATTCCTACTTATCTAATATTCTTAAGTGAAGTTAATAAACTAGCATCACAAAATCTAATAATAATGGGGTGTCCTTGGTTCCTTGGAGCTTGGGACGGATGTTAGTGTGGGATGCTACCTGCGTAGACACACTGGCACCGTCCCACCTCCAACGGACTAATGTAAAAGCGGGCGCAGCGGCGGAAAGCGCCGAAATTTTGAAACGTAATAAATATAAGAGCCTCGGTAGAGAGTACCATTTTGTACCTTTTGGCGTTGAAACTCTAGGTCCATGGGGTCCCAGCGCGCACAAGTTTTTTGGAGAAATCGCGAAACGTCTGGTTGACGTAACTGGTGACCGAAGAGCTGGCGGCTTCCTCGCACAACGTATCAGTATTGCGATACAACGAGGAAATGCCGCCAGCATCCTTGGTACAATGCCTCAAGGGCCTCTTTTAGATATAAGCTAGTTATAGTATTCATCTGTATATATCCATTATGTATATTGTTATTGTCAATAAATAGATTTATATAATAATGATATTTATATCAATAAAAATAGTAGCATGGCTTGTTTAGCTGTGGCAACAATGATAACATTTATTTAATTGTCACTTCATCGTCGCCCTAAAAGAAAGGGACTAAGGTCTCTCTCAGGCCATTTTTCTAGACACGTGTTTTGGAGGCGAGACTGCAGTCTACTTTTGCATATGTCTCTGGCCAAAGAGACTTGATTGTATCCTTGCTCTGCCCATCAACGGCCACGTAGTTTACGCAGTGTATAACAGATCAGTACCCCTAGTGTAACTTTGATCGACATTGTAATGTTTAGGAAAAGTACAATGAAACAATCCTAACCTATGCTAACTCAAAGAGAACTGATTTATTTCCACCAAGCCTACCCTCAGTACATGCATTCCAAACCTACCTACATATACAACATGTCCCCTTTTCATAACGGGCTCTATGTAAGCATACTTAGGTATAAACATTATAATTGTCTTGGTTAGACTTTATCTTACAAAAGCCTAACAAGATAACAGAACAAAATGATTACATAATTTTAACATGCTATTTTTTATTTTATTTTTTACATTGTATGAAGTTTACTTATTTACATGCCTTTACTACCGCCAACTACAATTTGTATATTTTATAGTACTTTTATATTTATCTATATTATTTAATTATTTATTTGTTTTACATGTATTGTATTAATCCTAAATATAAAAGTGAGTTTATTTTAACATAAGCACGGGTGCATTAACTGTATAGTTACATTTATTTAAATTACGTATTGGCCAGAGCAGTATCAATACTAATTAGGTACAAATATTTATTAATTTGGTAACTTAATTCAATATATTACATTTCGCATTTACAACTTGTATATGGCACAATACTTACATAAGTACTTTTAGACACTATGGTGTAGTATTTTTACGATACCTACTTAGGTGGTAGGTATATGTATTACAAACGGTCGGGTGGATGGACCTGCCGGCCGGAGCGCGTTACGTAATAACCACCTGTGTGCGCGCGCCCGGTATTATTGCTGACAGTGCGTTGTGATTGTGTATCGGAATTATAATTATCATTGTCTTCGAAATCGTCGTAATATTTATTAGTTCGGTGATTTCGGTCGCGGATTCGTTGATCATTCTCACTCATTTGATCATATTGTGGTTGTGATAAAATGTGTTGTCTGTTTCTGCGGTATCGTGAGCCATCCGGCGCGCGTAGCCAGTAGGAACGTGGTTGAGCCGCTTGACCTTCGACTCGTACTGGCATCCATCGTGTTTGACGGCCAGCGTTTGATTCCCGCATTCGTACCTGCTCGTTTGGATGAAGAGGTTTTAAGGGCCGGGTTCCGACATCATAATGTTTTTTGGATTTTTCATTTTTTTCTAATCGACATTTTTGAATAGCTACTAAACTTGGTAACTTTGGCGCAAGTAATTGTTCTGAGACAGGCAATCTGGTATTGAGCCTCCGCGCCATAAGAAGTTGTGCCGGGGAGTATGACTCGCCGGAGACCGGAGTATTGCGGAAGTTTAAAAGCGCCAAATATGGATCCGTGCCATCACTCTGCGCCTTTTCCATCAACTTTTTCACCGTTTGGACATTTCTCTCTGCAAGACCGTTGGATCGAGAATAGTAAGGTGAACTCGTGACGTGTTCGAATTCCCATTTTTCTACAAAAGATTGGAACACTGCCGAGGTAAACTGTCGGCCATTGTCCGATACTAGTTTCTTGGGAATACCGTGGCGGGCAAAAATGGACTTGAGTTGGGTAATTATGGTTTCACTACGAATGTCAGATAAAGAAACAACTTCGACATATTTGGAATAATAATCAACTACTAAGATGTAATGTTTGTTTCTAAATTCAAATAGATCAGTCGCTAGCACTTCCCAGGGTTTGCCAGGTACTTGATGAGAGCGCATCGGCTCGCGCGGTTGTGCGGCGCGGCGCTCGGCGCACGTCGCGCATGCCGCTACTAGCGCCTCCACCTGCGCCGACATGCCTGGCCACCACATCACGTCTCGTGCTCGGTACTTGCATTTTTCAATACCTAGGTGCCCCTCGTGAATTCTATGCAGCATTTCTTTCCTAAGGCTAGTGGGTATTACAACGCGATTGCCTCGGAAAACTATACCTTTTATTACATGAAGCTCCTCCTTTATACCCCAGTAAGGCTTAGCCTCACTTTCTAGGATATTTTTGGTATGTGGCCAGCCTTTCAGGCAATATTGCCTAACGTTCCCGAGCCCTGGTTCTTTATCCGTTTCCTCTTTGATTTTCTTCAGCTTGTCAGAACTAAAGTTAACGCTGTCGTACAGGGCGTTTACGTGAACATCAATGTCACTTCCAGTTTTCTCGTCGCATGCGTCGTCGGTCGGGGCGCGCGACAGCGTGTCGGCGACATACATTAGTCTCCCGGGGACGTATTTTATCTCTATAGAGTACTTTTGTAGTCTCAGTAACATTCTCTGTAGTCGTACAGGCGTATCATTGAGTGCCTTTCTGAATATAGCCTCTAGAGGTTTATGATCGCTTTCCACTAATACACTTTTATGGCCATAAATAAATTGATGGAATTTCTGGCAGCCAAACAGAATCGCCAACAATTCTTTTTCAATCTGTGCCCAACGCGTTTCGGCAGGCGTGAGCGTGCGGGCGGCAAAGGCGACCGGCCGCCCACCCTGCAGCAAGCACGCGCCCAGCCCCCGCGAACTAGCATCTACCGACACCACCACCGCCTCCCCGGGGTCATAATATCGTAGCGTCGGCGCCTCCATTAAACATTTTTTTACTCTTTCAAATGCGCTGGTATGAATTTCATACCACTGAAATTCGCTGTCTCTCTTTAGCAGTCCTCTCAATGGTTCTACCAGTTCCGCATAGTTTGGCAAGAATCTCGACACATAATTCGTCATCCCGAGGAACCTCTCCAAATCCTTCCTGCAACTAGGAGGAGGCATGTCCCTGATAGCCTTCACTCGGTCGCCGTCGGGGCGCATGCCCTTAGAGTCAAACACGTGACCTAGATATTTCACTTCTTCTACGCCCAAAACACATTTTTCTTTATTAAACCTCACTCCGTTGTCCAACGCGCGCTGTAGCACGGCCTCCAACCTCGAATCATGCTCTTCTTTTGTTCTCCCGTACACTAGCAAATCGTCGATGAAGCATTCCACTCCCTCCATAGAAAATATCTTAACCATTGCATTATGGAACACCTCCGATGCGGAACAGATGCCAAAAGGTAAACGTAAAAATTTCCATCTCCCAAATGGTGTGGCAAAAGTGCACAGTTTTGAACTATAATCATCAAGAACGATCAAGTAAAAACCCTTGCTAGCATCTAAATGTGAAAAATATTTAGCGCCCGACAGATTTGCTGTAACCTCGTCTAGTGTGGGAAGTTGAAAGTGACTACGTTTGATTGCCTTATTCAAATTTTGAGGATCTATACACAATCGCAACTTGCCATCCGGTTTCTCAACGAGAACAATACTCGACACCCAGTCGGTAGGTTCATCCACTGGCTCTATAATGCCTAGCTCGTGTAGACGGTCCAGCTCCTCTCGCAATCGTGGCCTTAATTTAATAGGTATTTTCCTTGATGATCTTACGACCGGAGGAACTGACTCGTCCACAGTTAATTTGTGTACACCCGGTAAACGACCAATCCCCTGAAACACAGTTTTATATTTACTTACTAAATCATTGCAGTTACTATTATTGGAAATCTCGTTTACTCTCTTAATTAGATTTAATTCATTGCATAAATCTCGTGACAACAAATTATTACAGTTAACGTTTAGCACGTAAATTTTGCCTTTGCATTTTTTCTCACTGTTATGATGCGACAATTCAGCTATAAAATATCCCACCACAGGTAAAACGTTCCTACTGACCTCACGCAATATCGTACCAGCATTGCTCAAAATGTCCTCACTGTAGCCTGCCGCCCTGAAGCTGTCGCGCGACATGACGCAGGCGTCCGCACCACTGTCCAGCTTAAACGTCACAGGAACTCCGTTCACCGCCACACTCTCGAACCACCCCTTGCTGTCGACCGACAAAATCTCCACTCCCTGTATTATCAGTTCCTCGCAATCACTTATCTCGTCTGTAGCATTATACACTTCCCGCACATAATTACTTCGGCAACACCTCATAAAATGTCCGACCCGATCACATCTGAAGCATTTGACCTTGTACGCGGGACACTGATCACGTTCATGTACGTAGTCGCAGTTTGAACATTTAAATTTAGAGCCAGTCCCGCCACGGTACTGTTGTTGCGATCGTCGCGTTATCGGCACACCTGTTGCAACGGCGCGAGATGTGGTCGGCGTCGGCGTCGGCGCGCGGCGGTGAGGGCGCACGCGAACTTGCTCGACGTCGGCGAGCGGTGCGCTTGTACCTCCCCGTGTCGATTCCGCGCTCGCTCCGCCCCGCACTGCACCCGCCTGCTCACTCGCTAATTCTGCTGCGCGACACCAAGCCGTTGCATCTTCCAATTTTAAATCCCGCTTTCTTAACATTCTCTCTCTTAATTGACCATCTTTAATTCCCCGGATTACTTGAGTTAGAATTAAACTTTCCCTCAATGTTCCAAACTCACACGTTTTACTTTTCACACGAAGTGACGCTAAGTACTTTTCAAAATCTTCACTCGTTTGATATGTCTCAAAAAATAAGTGCCGTTCGAAATTAACATTTTTCTGTGGGTCACAGCGGTCAGCGAACTTTTTACATAACGCCTCATAATTACTTTGTTCGCTTGAACTAATATCAAATTCTTCATATAGGTCACGGCCAGTTTTCCCTATCACATGAAGTATTTAATAGGGCACATTTTTCACGACTTGAGGACTTCTCTCGGCCTGATGCGATTAGGTACCAATCGAACGTTTGTTTCCAGTCCCGCCAGTTATCAGCGAGGTTTCCCGTACCCAACATGGCGGGTGGTTGTTGAACCGCCGTGTACGCTGTACCGCTCGCGGCCGCACCTGGCTTACGCGCCGTCTTATCACTTTTACTTTCACTGTCACTCATCTCCACTAATTAACTGTTACAGCCTTTTGAAGGATCTAACACGAATAACCACACCTGACACCATGTAATGTTTAGGAAAAGTACAATGAAACAATCCATATGCTAACTCAAAGAGAACTGATTTATTTCCACCAAGCCTACCCTCAGTACATGCATTCCAAACCTACCTACATATACAACAGACATCATAACGTGACGAACGCGTTTGCGTTAAGTCTCATTTTGTATAGGATTTTGAGTTTCCAAAACGTCCCGCTTGGCGCGCTCTTTCGAAATCCAATACAAAATGAGACTAAACGCAAACGCGTACGTCACGTTTGGAAATCGAATTTATTTACACTAGGGGTACAGATGGCGCTGTGTTTTGCTTAACGAGACTTTTCGGTCGGAATTGTATGCATGGGCTCATCTTTAATTTTTTAGATCTATGATTATACTATTATACTATTCCATCAATTATGAATCAGGGTAAGTATATGCAGAGGAAAAGTTTTGTAATTAGGTCCATGAAAAAGTAACGTGAGTCACGATTTTTTGCGTGAATTATTAATAGCGCAAATTTAACAGTGACGTCAATCTATTGATACAATTTTTATCAATTCGTTTTAATTTTCGTAATACAAATAATCAATTAACTACTTCTACTACTTTATTTTTTTTTGTAATTGACACTAATTTAGAAATTCTTACGTAGGTACTTAATTTTTTGCATTTACATAACAGTGTAAATGAAATTGAAATTACTTCATAAATTATAATATTAACTACAGTAAACATTTAAATCTAGATTAAGTAAGGGGTCATCCATTAATTACGTCACAAGGGATGGAAGGAGGTCAAAAGAAAGTGACATGTTGTGTTGTCACAAGGGGGAGCGGGGAGTCACAAGCTGTTGGCACGTCACTTTAACTACCTATATCTAATGATATTATATTATATGACTATAGGTAGGTTGTACCTACTCATACATAAGGAGCACAAAAAATACTTTCATATTTTATTTCTATACCTACGAAAAAAATCTGTTATTTTTGATTTATTTTCGCGTTCCATTCATTTTTGTCATACTCGTTGTTAAACATGAGGTTTTCTCTTTCGATGAGCGGGAGCTCGTTAGCCCGTACACATGGGTCCCTGTTGTTTCCCATAAAGTTTTAAGTCATAACGTATTGTTTGTCCGCATTTTCGTTAGTCATAATTTGGTTTTTCTCAGAAACGCGTAACTTTTCAGGATTGCCATAAAACAAACCTAACCTAACCTATCTATAGGATAACCTACGGAAATTCTTGAAAAGTTAACGGTTTCAGAGTTATGACTAATGATAATCTGAGTATCATTACATTATGACTTTTAATTATCATGTCAAACAAAGGGATCCGCGTACACATCTCTCGCATGCCCAGATGCGACTAAAGGCAACTTGGCCTATCTTGAGTTATAATAAATCATTGCGTATAGGTATATCTGTAACCTAATGATTATTTTTTTCATTCGCTGTTAACAGTTATAGAAGTAACTAGTTTTTGCAATGATAATCGTTTTTATGGATGTATTTTTATTCCTAATCAGCTTCGTGTTATACATTTCTATCATTGCTTTTGTCGAAAAATATTTTTTGTTAAAATAATAGAAACCAATTGAAATTGTTGATTTCGATGAAATAGTTATTTGTACAACAAGAGAGCAAAGTTTGATATTTCTTCGAGTGCTTGTTTTGAGTCCCGTGCAAGCGAAAGATTCTATAATTCACGAGCGTAGCGAGTGAATCTAATTTAGAATGTTGAGCGTAGTAAGAGACTCATAAGCGCACGAGATGTAAATAACTTTGATCTCGTGTAGTACACAAAAATTTTCACGTCAGTCAGCCATCAAAAAATACAATCTGAAAAATGTAATCCGTCTTCATCACCATTTCACTCATGTTTTCTGAAGGTATTCTAACAATTAACTATAATTACCGCAATAAAACAAAACGAAAGAAATTACAATAAAATAATATGAAAATAATGAATTAACGAACATCAATTGACAGTTCAATCGACAACTTTTTTTTGTAAAAAAAAACTTTGTAAGATCCGGTCCGAATTGCGGATACTACTATTTGTCAACTATAATAGAGATCGTTAAAAGTAGTTAAATAGAAGTATTTACTGCGTAACAATTGCGTAAATTTGTATAAGTGCATTGTTTTGATTGTATAATAAAATACGTAAAATATGGTGTTTTTATTAAATCTTAAACTTTTATTTCATTAATTAATTATTACGAATGAAGACTCGTAGGGTGTTTTGGAACGATGCGGTCTGACTTATTTCGGGGGTCTATTATAAACCGTCAGTATACCGTTGAATTACGTATGCACTTTTCTGTCTCTTTCTTTTTGCTAATGACGTGAAAGGGATAAAGACAATAGAATCCAAATATTTCGAACTTGTATTAGGCCCCGCACGTTGAAATGACATTCGAATATACAGGTCATTTGAATGTTATTTTGTCTCACTCGGTGAGCAAAATGCGATTTTGCTCACTGTTTTTAAGCAGCAAATTACCCTTGTTCGAGCTGCTGACGTGAAATAGTTATTTGTTTTACAAGGAGGCAAAGTTGTTGTTAAACCGCTCGTGCTAATATTGATACCAGAGCAAGCGAAAGATTCCAAAATTGGACCACGAGCGTAGCGAGTGGTTCGGAAAGTTGAATCTTGAGTATTGCGAGGGTTTCAATGTACGAGTGTTTAAAAAAGTTTTTTCTCCGCGTGAAACAAAATTTTTCACCATACCAACGCGAGGAAAATACTAACTATGAGATATCAAAAAAATCAAACCAAATCACATCCAAATAAACGTAATAAAAAATTACTATTCAAAATCATTATTTAAAAGTCAATTCTACCAGCTCACACAAGGAAACAACTCAAAATTTGTGGATTTGTGTTTGTAAAGAATGGAACTTTCTCAATAGTTTTTGAACAATCAAGAGGGCCTTTCTTTACCAGTTAGTGTGATGAAAACAAAATTGCCAAATATGTGACGTCACACTAAGGGGACCACCAGGGGGAAGGAGAGCACCACCAGGAGAGGGGGAGGGGGATAAGGGGTAAAACAATCTTCAAATTCGTGTGATGTAATTTATGAATGACCTCTTACGTAGAGTAAAATTTCAGCTATTCGAATAAATTAAATCTAATTCAACGCTGTTTCCCAAAGGGAGAGCCCGGAACCGGATAAAAAACCATAAGTGTCCTGGGAGGGCAGAGATCACATATAGGTATCTGCTAAGTTTCTGTCATTTCTGCCATAAGTTCTAGTATTCTTCAGATTTACTTAATGCAAAAATAAAACATTGAAATCATAAGTACTTAGTCAGGTCATAAGTGGTGTCAAAAAGGTTTTGCCTGATAAAAAAAGCTACAGAATAAGATCCCTTATTATTCATAGACATGGGTTCAAAGCTTATTTAATGCTGAATAAAGTACTTACATTATAATTAAACTGAATTTGCTGTCTCAGTTTTGCACAGTTCTATGTAATATTCAGAATTTTTTTATGAAAAAGCATGCAAAAAAATACGCGACCTGTTCGAGGTGAGGTGATCCCTAGTTATTTATTTTTCGTGTGTACATGGTCGAATCTTACATAAAATAAAAGCTGGATCTTTTATCTTCCTTAAAATATATAATTCATGTGTATTGCCAGCCTGTAACTGTACGTGTTTTACCAAACGTACTCGTAGGATGGCAGTCAAAAATTTGCGTATCACTGAAAAATACCCTAAGTTTGAAGGGTATTAGGTGAAGTACAGACTAGTCGGAAAACTAATTTCAGGTGATAAAATAACGTTCTAATAAAGTAGGTTCATACAAATAAAAGATTGTACCTATTTAATTAATGTGACACTGATTTATACTCCCTTATAATTTTTCTCAATCCAGCCGCGTATTTGCGTCTAACGTCAATCCTAATTTAAACTAATTATATTACGTTTTGATCAGTATAAAACTAGCTTCCAATTCATGGCAAACTTTTTTTATTAAAAGCTTTGTATTACATTTTATCAGTCAAAACCTGTCATAAACAGAACTTATGACCCAACTAAGTAGAAGAGTTAAGGTACAACTTGGAACCCGGCAACGTGAGGCGACCGCAGACGACACGTCGCCGCGTCACGACTGTTTTCTATCTACCTATTTATATAAAATACCATTCGGACTCAGCGACAAAAAGTCGCCGAGCCCGATCGCAGATGAGTAAATAAATAACAATAAATAAATATTATAGGACATTATTACACAAATTGACTAAGTCCCACAGTAAGCTCAATAAGGCTTGTGTTGAGGGTACTTAGACAACGATATATATAATATATAAATATTTATAAAAATACTTAAATACATAGAAAACACCCATGACTCAGGAACAAATATCCATTGCTCGAAAACGAATAAATGCCCTTACCAGGATTTGAACCCGGGACCATCAGCTTCGTAGGCAGGGTCACTACCCACTAGGCCAAACCGGACGTCAAATGAGTAGTGCCGTGGACGTCAGAGCGAAATGTTATGCGGTCGAGTTCGGAACTAACTCAGCGACACCAATAACGCTAAAAGTATATAAACCATCACGCGATATTGTCATTGAATACACACAGGAAAACGCAAGTTTAAGTATATAATTCCGATTATTCCATTTAAATAATTCAATTTCAGTTAGTTAATTCGGTTATTATTTTCAGGCAATATTACATTTACGTAACAGATCCCAATTGCAAAAGAGTTGGAACCCAGTGCTGGGTGTACGGCGCCATAATGGTAACAGAATCCATGCTGTGTATCAAAAATGGAAAACAGCTGTTTGGTCAGGCACAGATGTGTAACGTCATTGTGTGGCTGATCATTCAAATACTAGTCTCAGTAGGATGTGTTTATGGAGTCGTCGCCTACCATCAATATTTTGCGGTAACTCAATTAATGCTTAATATTATTGTTAAAATTGTTGCGTCGAATGATGATCCTTATAAGAGTTCATTTTATATAGAGTGGCTGGCACGTAAAACCTTTAGTAGGCATTTTCTGAAAGTTCATTAATTCATTCATTTAGAAATGTAACTTTTAAGTAATAAAAATACGGCTAAAAATAATTTCTTTCATTCTTTTTTAAATTAAGGCCAACCTAAAGAGACTTGAAGAAACTGCCATAAGGATCAACATTCGATGCGACAGGTGTAAATAATGTCTCTTCATATGTACGAGTTGCAAAATTGCATAGACACATGATGAATGAATCCATCTATAAAGTGACCATGCAATGTTGCGGCTCGATGTACCTACAGTTAAAATATTACTCGTACAGTATTTCTATGAGACACGACTTATAAATTATATATTTATCTGGTGCTAGTGCTTTTACCGTATATATTGTAATGCTCGTAATAAAGAAACCAATAGACTCAGACCAAAACGAAACTTCTATGAAATAATGATGTTTAAAATAACACTTACACAGTTTGTGCTATCAAAATCGCTGCCGAGTTAGCTTGGTTTGGTTGGTTCGCTTCGCTTACTCCTAAGGCATGTAGTACGGCGAGGGATGTCAACATCGAATGAGCATTACTTAGGCATTTTTTATTCGTTACAATCGTTACTAATGCGTCTATTAAGTAAATGAAATTTAATTAAATAACTTTAAAATCATGGTCAATTTTAATAACTTTGTAACAGAATTTATGGCTGTACGAGCCCCAGTGCAAATGAGTTCGTCTGGTACGAAAAAATGTATTAACCTTTAGGAGGCTTTAAATTTTTATTGGAACATGTAACTTAAAAACAATAAACATTATAAATAATACTTTATTTACCAAATGAAAGAAACTGATGGTATCTTTCTATACAAAGTAATAAAAAGAACTTCATTTTGCGAAATGCAACACTCGCAAAAAAAAGTCGTCTTCCATTAAGCTACGCAGAATATTAGAACGTCTACCCTCGGACACGGTATATACGTACGGCAGCAAACTCTCTTGCAAGATGCTTTTGTATTTCTTGGCATTTACGGTTCCATCTATAAATTGGAGACAGCCTACACTCTGTGCCGACATGCAGCCCCATATTATTATATATGATAGAATATATTAAGTCTATAAGATGCATTATTTTTCTCGAATTACTTCGTTCATCGCCAACAGTGACTTCAAATTTGGATTCATCACTCCATATTAGTTTTCGCAACTGATCGGCAATCCAGTTTCTATGTTTCTGAGTGAATTTTATCTTGTTCGTTTTCTGGTTTTGAGTAAGTAATTGTTTCTCTTTGGCAGTGTAAAAACCGCTACCGATTCCCTCTATTACATTCTTACAGGTATCGACTGAAATGATTTTTTATCCCGTCACGCCATAGTACAGTACATATATTCTCCTGCTCTCGCACGGCGATTTTTCTTCATAATCTTCGTCAGAATCCTGTTCTCTAGATTGTTGGTTATTCGTAGACGGTTAGATTTCTTTAATCGGGCGTTTGGGAAAAAATGTTTTCGGTGATGCTCGTCGTTTGAATTGTAGATCTTGACAACGAAAGGTCCTCGGATATTTGGTACGTAGATTTGCTGTATTGTTATATGCCGTGTTCTGTCTTAATAGTCCCTGGCTTAACTCAATAATCATTATGGATAAAATAATACTTACTCGAAATTTGCCTTATGGCCCTCTGACGTTTGAGATGACTGAGAATATTCTATTTTTTAGTTACAAATATTATTTTATATTAAACAACTTAAAAATACTGTTTACTCTACCTGTTTTGCATCGACATATTTTTTTGATTGCAAGATGTTAATTTTATGTCATAATTACTTATATTAAGTAAATTAAATAACATTATTAGACTTTGTACAATGCAAGATTAAACGTATTCGATTAATCATCAAAGACAACCCGAGTTTAAGTACGTAGTCTTGCCATAAATTCTGTCCCAACTTTTAAATAAATCAAATTTAATAATAGAATGTTTGATATACTTTTGTTTCTTGGTTATGCTTAAACATTTGGCTGTCAGAAAAAGTACATTTAGATCCAGGTATCGTTTCCCTGAAGATGGAGTGGGGCATCAAAGGAATCGTGTCGTAGTGATAGCGTTATACAAGTGCAGCAACCAAGTGAACGACATTTTCAAACTGCTGAAACTTTTGAATATAACGAAGAAATTTATCTATCGTACTATCTAGCGATACAACGACATGGGTTTAGTCGACGACCGACCTAGGAGCGGTCGACCACGTCAAACAAGGACACCGGCAGTGATTAAAGCGGTAGTTGAGCGAATTCGGAGAAATCCGCTACGCAAGCAGAACATCATGGCTAGGGAAATGAAAATTCCCCCTAGAACTATGTCGCGCATCATAAAACAAGACCTTAATCTTGGGGCTTATCGTCGGAGCACAGGACAGCGATTAACAGCGGCCCTACGGAAAATAAGAGCGACGAGAGCTAAAGTGTTGTGGCAGCGGCATGCAAAGGGCATCGTAATATTCTTTTCACAGATGAAAAAATCTTTACCGTGGAGCAAAAATTCAACCTAAATGATAAAATATATGCTTACAGTTCCCAAGACGCTTCTGAAAAAGGGTAGAAAGAGGCCACCATCCTGCATATGTCATGGTTTGGTGGGGAGTATCCTATGAAAGCGTCACAGAGCTTCATTTTGTGAACAAGGGGTACAAATACGTGCTACGAACTATCAAAACGACATTTTGAAGAGAGTTGTTAAGTCGCTAAATGATACTTCATTTGCCGGTAAGCACTGGATATTTCAACAAGACTCTGCCCCTGCACATAAAGCTAAGACAACACAACGGTGGTTAGCGGCGCATTTACCCGAGTTTATTGCGTCTAAAGATTGGCCCTCAGGAAGCCCCGATCTCAACCCCTTGGTTGACTATGGTTTGTGGAATATTTTGGAGGAGAACCCCTGCTCTAAACTTCATCGTAATATTGAGTCTCTCAAGTTAGATTTAGTGCGGGCAGCAGCTTCATTACCCATCGATACCGTCCGTGCCGTCATAGACGAGTGGCCGGACCGTTTAAAGAAGTGTGTTAAAGTAAAAGGTGGACATTTATAAAAAATATATTATTTAATAGAATCTGTATAATATAATTAATAAAAATAACCCTGACTTATTTATAATTCTTCTTTTATTTTCAAAATAAATGTCATTTAATGTAGGAAATAATTTATGGCAAGACTACGTACCAGTCTTTGACATAAGTATCGTACTTTAAAGTGTGACTAGACGACCTAATATGCATTGGGGCTCGTATGTACCCACAGTTGTGTGCACAAATATGCTTTGTGCAAGATATGCCTTTGATACAAGGGCTCCTCTACACGACCGCCCAGCGTAGGCCAGTCAGCGTACGCAACTATGCGGTAGAATGAGATAACAATATCACTTACTCTCTCTAACGCATAAATGCATCCCTTGGACTGGCCTGCGCTGGGCCATCGTGTAAAGGAGCCACATGATGCACATTTATAGAATTCATTATTATTGATTGATCTTTTTAAAGCATTGTGTTTTGTAGTATGTTAGAATAGTACGCCATTGCAATTAACGCCAGTGGGTTTTAGTTAAGAGGTCTCAGATTTTATGCCGCTGATGCAAATTGTTTTAATTTACAGCCCCGGAGAGGATCAGCCTCCGAGAGCTCCCGGAAAGATGATTAATGATGGTAAGACTAAAAAAGCTGATGTTTAATTCATCTGAAAATCGAACTAGCTATCCATATAACCATTCCGGTCGCAGAACTAAATGTCAGATGTGTGATAACGTGTCGCAACAGTTACTACACTTTGCGAATGCGTTCAGTCTGTGTTACTTCGTGTGGTAACAGTGCGCACACAATGCGACCAGAAAATGTTGAGTAACTAAGTGTGGTCGCCGTGTGTACACTTTTCGATCACAAAGT
Source organism: Cydia pomonella (assembly GCF_033807575.1). NCBI lineage: Eukaryota > Metazoa > Arthropoda > Insecta > Lepidoptera > Tortricidae > Cydia > Cydia pomonella. Next base: position 10,595,570 of record NC_084707.1, read on the forward strand.
GTCGAAATATTTGCGTTCACACACTCATTTCGTAATGTTACCGAACCAGCGAACGAAAAAAAACATAGAAGACTAATCTCAAACAAAATATCAGCGTAAAAGTGGCCCCACTATTAAAACACGCAGTACTCATAACGGACCAATTGCAACTCGTCGATGTTGACGTTTTGTTTTCTTCGACGAAACTGCGTTTGACCATGATTAGTCAATTTAAACCACCCAAACTACGATTGGTGTATTATAAAATAAGGCGCTGTGATTGGCTGTAGCATTGACACTTGAAAATACATGACAATGTAAACCAACTCCACGTAGACGGTTTCATGCGATATAGAACGTTTTAAATGCAATATTTTGTATGATAATTTGTTATTTTATTTTAAAGAGTATTAATATATAGGCTTATTATTTGTTCGTTTGTCGCACGTGTTTAAAGGCAATTAAGCCTCCGAACCAATTAATACATTGTATCGTTCATGCAGAAATTCGTATTGAACACGTCGTCGTAGGAACAGTTTGTATGGGAATGGGAAAATATCATTATTGTTTTTACTATTTTCTTTGTGGGGCCTACTCCACATCAAAGTACGCAAACAAAACAGAGTCACAAAACCTTTTTCGTGTGGACCCACTCACGACAGCCGACAACATGGCGGCGCGCGGGCTGGCAACCGTTGCTAGACCGCCGGTAACGCGTGCGCCGCGCCGCCCGCGTCTGTCATCAGTGTTACCTGCGTCACGGGATCGATCGCTCGCACATCGTTAACGCCAGTTAAATCCTATCCGCGTACTTGACTAGTAGCCTATCGTGATACTAACCTATGGATTCACGGACTAATATAAATGGTATGGTGCATGAACCTAACTAGTGTTTCGGTGAACTGTGTGTGCCTGTGCTAACCGCTTGTGTTTAATACTAACTTAAATAATAATAACTTTTTAACTGTATTTCGAACATTACATATTGTTTATTAAGTGCGTGCATTATTATTTACGATCCACGTAGTTTTAACACCCACACTTGCATTCTTTCCATATTTTTTCACCGTTCAAACCGTCCCTGGATCTAGAAATATTGCAATACCAAATTTAGCCAAATCGGTCCTGCCTTCCGCGAATTTAACGAAAAGTTATAAATAGCAGCGAGATCTTTACTTTACTTTACGTAGTAAAAATGTACCTACACATAAAAAAGCGCCACCTACAACGACGATTCGTATTTACTATCACGAATTTCAATTGTCAAAATAACAACCTGAACAAATTTAAAATGAAAGTTTCTTAATATCAACGATTGTTTAAAATGCATAACATGTTCCCCATATGAAACCTGTTTTGATCAAAAGAAATCAAAATAATATGATCCTAGCTAAACTATACGTGAAAAGTAATCCCATATTGTTTCCAGTGTTTGTTGGAACGACTAGCACATCATTTATCCGCACAATATTTCTTTTATTAAAGATATAATTTTAATACTTCTTACTACGACTGTGACAACGGGCCGCCATTTGCGAACTAAATAGCTCCGCGGCACAAAGTTGACGCCCCGCCCGCTTCGGCACAATATGTGTGGGGTCATTTTGCAGAGCTAGTTCGTCATGTTCGTCATGTTTATTATCAATCACTGTACCGAACTAATTCGAAATATTGTGACCGCAAATGATAATAAAATACGATCAAGGATTGTCAAACTGTACCATTACTTTAATACGTGGTCGTAAGGATAATAAGTTATCATTAGAGAGAGAGAGAGAGAGAAATTTTTTATTGCCACAAAAAACCTTATCAATAAAGTACAATATAATAACCTTAAATACTAAATACAAATTAATTAGAAAGATAGGTAATTCAACATTTAATACCTGATGATTGGGCAATGGGCTCCAATCTCAGCATATGCCAAGCAGAGGGCCTAGCGCTGGTTTTCAGACTGGACCCTTGAGATCGGTCGGTCGCAGGTTAACAAATTTCTGTGCTTTGCTAGGCTCTACAAATATAAAATCAAAACAAAAGTAAAATATATATAAGTGAAAAAGAGAAAAAAAAAATGTGTGCTCCTGTATGTGCGCGTGTGTGTGTGTGTATGTGTGTGTGTGTGTGTGCGTGTGTATGTCTGTGTGGGTGTGGTATTTTGTATTTATGGGTTATGTATGCAACTGCCAAATTTCGTGCCTTCAGGAGGGAGAAAAAAATCTGCTCTGCATATCAAGTAAATACATTTTGACTAACCGCCTGTATTTTAATAGTCCCATCGGTTACCCATTAGCTATCCGTATGATAATAATCGACCATAATAACCATATAAACACTGTTAAACTTTTTACAGAAAAGTGGGAATATTAAAAAATGCACAGAACGCAAAGACAAGTTAGATGTATTCGGTTTATTGTATCTGCTGAATAAATGTTTTTCTCAGTTATCAAAATTACATAAAAGCAATAAAATTAAACCAATTAAGAAGTGAAATAAGTAGGTAAACTAGGTAACACATAATGAAATAGAGTAATTATTAAATTTAACATTCAAAAATAACGGACTCAATCAACAAAATATAAATTGGCCTTATAACTTACACAAAAATCACAAAATTACTTATACAAAACTCACTAATTATTGCTTTGTCGTGGTACTCGTGGTGTTTACTTATCTTGTAAATACACAAAATTTTCGTACTGTACTGAAACTATTTTATTAAGCCATATTATTCTTCAAATGAATGCAAGGGTTATAATCGGCACCCAGAAACTTAATAATATTGAAACAGTATCGACATTATAAGTTAATGCCAAAATATTATTCATAGAAAAAATACCCGAAAATAACGGAATTCGGTTATTACAAAATTACACTAACCGGTTATGTGATTAGGCCAGAATAATCGGTTATAACCGAATATTTCGGTTTCGGTTACAACCGATTTCCCTAATCTAAACCCAAGTTATGAGGGCTCAAAAAAACGACGAAGCGCTTCGCTTTGCTCGTCTTGGCGGCTGCACTGCCGTGGCCCCGGATAAAATTGTAAATAAAAAAGTGCCAACATTTGTGTTTTCGACGCAGATGACTTTGAAATACCACAAGTGCCGTTAAAAATCTCGCATTGGAGTAAAATTTTTCTTGCATTTAAATACATTAATAAAAAACATGAAAATTTATAAAAAAATAACCATGATTTTATTAAATACGACTTTAAATTTTGTCCAGATTTCATTCCGCATACGTTACCATCCCATTCCATACCGTACCATTCAATACTAATCATACCGTGCCATACTATAAAATACCAACCATACCATACCATACATATTGATTTTGTATACAACTATAGCGCCTGCATAAAATCTAATGACAATAATTAAATTTTAGCAAATGCTGACATAAATTATCAGAGAATTCATTATTGATTTCCAACATAAAAACTGTCCTATTTCTATACCAAATTTCAGGCAAAAGAGCAGACGAATTACCTGATTCTAATAAGATAAAGATAGGCATATTAGATTAGCTCATGAACGTCAAATAAAGCTACGCCGGCCCTAATCCTCTGACCCAAGAAGGATTCCAATATGTCATACCGGCCTTTTAGATGGGAGTACGCTGTTTTCTTTAAAGTTTGAAGGTCGTATCGTATCTATCCACAAATACCACAGTTCATAGGGTATAATTTTGTTTCTAAATAAATACGTCAAATTGAGTAGTATTTTATAGATAACCTAACCTAATGGTTAGAGTAAATTCCAGTTGTACATATTCTAATCTACATCTAACAGCGGCTACATCGGTGATCGGACCAATAAACATCACATATTTACGTCTCGCGCCAAAAATCTGACGGCTCCTGTGCTGCCTCCTACAGTTCATGCACGCTCCCTATAACTAGTAGCAAACTGGTATGGTAACATTGTTCACACACGGCAACCACACTGTACGACTAAATGTGTCTGCGTCGACTCTTCCCCCATTTCTGGTAACTGTGTGGTAATGGTAACGGCGACCACACTGCGACCAGAATTGTGACCGGAAAAACGGTGTCGTGTCGACCCAAAATGTGTCGACACGTGTCGTAACTGCGACCGAAAATGGTTGTATGGAAAGCTCACAGGTTTTGATTAAATAATAATACGGTATAAGTACTATTACTTAGGTACTTGTTATTGTTTCAGGATTGCTACACTACCCGAAGTGTTTACTATATGAAAAGAACATTATATCGAATTAATTAGATATTAATTATGATTAAGTAGCAAATAATAGATATATTATTTATTCTAAGTAAAAATGCGTCCGGAGAACGGAACAATTTAGCTGTGACTACCCAAGTCTGATGTATGCTGATTTTTTGAATTGTCTTTATTTTCATAGGACTATGATCGTTTTGGTCTTTGCCACCGGATTGCGTGAAATATCGGCGTAACATTAAAATTATTGCAGATAGTTAGTACCTGATATACTTACAGCGTTTTTGAGCTGAGGGCATATTATGCAAGCTCAATACAGACTGCACGACTCATATAGGGTGTTAATTTAGTCAGCTGCAATAATTTACGGGTTGAATATATAGGTCATAATGAGCAACTTCTACTATGGGATATTTTGGCTGGCTCATGCTGATATTTTGTATGGGAGAGTCAATGTTTTTTCGCGATTTCGGGGTTGTTCCCATAGTAAAAGTTGCGTAGTAAATTTACACCCTGTATTCATGGGTTATGGTATTATGCAGTAGAATTTGAGAAAACGGTACCATAAAATATACCCTCTATATTCCGTTACTGTTCCCGTAAGTCGAGCCTACCTCCTTCCCTTACGAAAATAAACATCACATATTACGATGTTAGTGGAAGGTCTAAAATCTAAAAATGTTTCTAATCCTTATCCATAGGTACATACTCTTAAATCTATTTACATAGTAATTGTTGGCTTAAAAGCTGTATATAAATTTATAGATAACTAGGTAGATTATCTGAAAACAATACCAAATCACTGCTAGTTGCTCATTATGGTTACTTTATGTGTTGTGATTAGTGAGAGTGTAAGTATACTGTGTTATATTTATTATATGTAAAGGCCGGTGTTCATTTGAGAGCGATACAGCAGCATACCTACGTTATAAAACATATCTGGCTTTAGACGAGTAATAATAAATACTGCTAATCTTAGATGTCGCTTTTTGCTGCCGTCGACCAGGCGTCCGGTTTTTTAAATGCCATAGCCCAGTATTTAGTCCGTCGCGCGTCGCTTTCACCCAATAGCCTAGTACTCGTACATTTTTTATTCTATCTCTATCAACCCTATAGTTTACACTCTGTCGTGGCGGGTGCTGCCTCTGCGTGTGCCTTATGACAGAGGCAAGGGCAGCACCCGCTCGGTGTTTTTGCGGCGGTGGGTGGGCCATATGAGTTATTACATTTCAAGTCTTAAAAGGGATTGTATGTGTCGCTTCGGCTCCGCGAACGCCTCCCAAATGTCCGGACCATCATTTTTCTGTGAACGGGAAAGACTGCTAATGACGGGGATTAGCAATCTCTAAACGTGACTGCAGACTCGGCTCACTTACCTACCTATATTTTGTATAGAGCTTACCGTCATCTAGGAATGCTTCTCTTGTTAGAGTTATAATATTACGCTATATCCCAATGCCACACTAAATGGTACCCACTGAGACCGCTCGTATGCTGTAAGTCCAGTTTCAAAACTTAGTTGAACGCACCTAAGTTTTGAACCTGGCAGCTTGATTCATTTTTACATCGCTCGTATGTTGCAAATAATATAACTGTTGAGTGTTTGAACGAAGGACTGCACCGGGCTAAAGGATAACTGACACTGATAACATACTTACAAGCCAAAGGTCGCACGGGTGGTCTCGCTGGATACGTCGCGCCAGCCTGTGTGGCAATTGGTATGTTGACATGAGATTCGCTTGGTATTTGGGCCATGAGGTATGTGTAGGTACTTTTATGACGCTATCAGGCAATAGGTATAATCTAGTGCATTTTGCCTGAAAACTGCAAATTGTATCATAATATAGGTGTCTAATAACACGTAAATATAATTGTTGGTCACAGGCCCGTGGCTGGAATCCGATTTTGGAGTAAATTTGTGTTTAACATGCGTCTCGTTTGTACTTTTAATCTAGTTTGATCTTCCATAATGACTTCCGAGAAAGGACTTCTCGACGGGCCTGATTAGTTAGTACCTATCCCTAATATTTAAGGGCAGTTTACTTATTCTTTTTGTTGTTAAATGTCTATATTCTATTCTATTGTCATTATTAGGTACATAGGTAGATACATTGTAAGCGACAGAGCGCAGCTAGCACGTTTCGAACCAGTTTGTGAAACGTAATCTTTCAGCACTAGAAGTTTCTGCAATACCTGTGATAAACGTGTAGATACCGTTTATCACAGGTACCTATCGCAGACATAAGCCTTACTCTTTAGATGACACTGCTGTCTGTGGAAGATTTATGGGACAGTCGGACCAAGCTAAACTGTACTCAGTGTGGACGTTGACGTAACGTGTGGCGTGTGTTAATAAATCCAAGAAGGTATAACCCGTATAACAAGCTCTTTAGCTTAGTCCGACTGTACCATGAATCTTCAAAGTGTTTAAATATACCATAAACGTCAAATTAGTGTGGAAACATAACGGTAATAATAACAGTACTTTGTCGCATCTATAATAATATTACACATGTCCTAGAGGATTTACGTAATTTGGGGCAATTCATGGTTCTACATACCCGCGTATGGTCGAGGAAACATTATTTGCACCGATGAATAGGATAATAAAACAATTAGCAGCCGAAGTACACTTGAACTAAACAATCTCGATCTCAGTTACTTTTCTACATTTTAATTTTTAAGAATTCCTAGTGTTCCAACATATAAGTAACAACAACAAATAAGATTTATGTACATAATATACATACCTACATTTCAAACTAAATACGAAATAGTACATTACGATACAAGTGCAAAGCAGGGAATTCGCAACCAGCAGCGGCGATAAATTAAAACACGAGGTTTTTTTTTATGTAATAGGCATCAAACGAGCAGACGAGCCGCCTGATGGGAAGCAGTCATCGCCGCCCATAAGCAACATCGAGTTGCGAATTACCTTTTCGCACGTGTATTGTACAACGTTTTACAGTACATATGGCTGTTTAAATTTTCGACATACGCATGTACAGTGCGAGTTACCGCACTAGGGCGGTAAAGTAGCACACCATATGTAGGTACTATCATAGTCAGGCTTCGGAGTATTTTTAGCACGTTAAGATTTAAGTGTGCTATGGAGTCGTTGTTAACTTCAAAATTAAAGTCATACTCATACGCATCCTCATTAATTTAATTCATAAAAACTATAAAAAATACACCAGTATCTTAATTGACGAATAACAAATAATATGCAGGTATTACAATAACTCCACAGAACAATCAATATCCACAGAACACGTAGCTACAGGAATGAGTTTTTCATAATCTTCACGTTGCACACATTCATCATTCCAGTTGTAAAATGTGTAAATAAGTGACACTTTTTCCATGTTCTTTGGAGTGAAACATGTTCTATGTTGGTTAAAAATCCACTTATGATTCGAAAAAGACCTTTCTACATCGACTGAAGTTAAAGTAGCATATTTTAGAAGTTCCTCAAATTGTTGTGAGCTTGCCATTAGGGATTGCAAATATTCGAAAGTTTCAGGTATTCGAATATTCGATTTTTTCTAACGAAATATTCGAATAAAATTCAAATAAAAGAAATAAGAAAAGAACGAGAAATCGGTTTTATTATCATTTTATTCAAAAAACTATTTGCACATATTGCAAAAACTAATGATATTTTGCAGAAATCCACTTAATTGACTAGACTTTATCATCCTACTGAGATGCCCACATTTATGATAATAAAAACGAGTCGAAACGCAAAAATTAGACGTATTCAATATTTCTAGATAAAACTTTTAGTATAAATGTATCGTTGTGTGAATTAATATTATTATAACTATAACCATCCAAACACGTAAGAAAAAAACTGGAGTAGGTGATTATTTTCCGATTTAAATTTAATATTTACTTTTCGTCAGTCAGTTGGCTATAAAAAAGCCTTTCCATTGTATTTTGAACCTATTTCAGTCCGACACGGACAGTTGAGTGATTTAGCATCGAAAAAAGTGTTAGGCAAGGATGTGTAGCGTCACCGGGGCTGTTTAATCTACTCATGGAGACTAGTTTGCATTGCATCATTTGAGAAATGATGAATGTGGGCTGAGAATGAGTGGGTCAAATGTCGTCTTTACGCTGATGACCTTGTATTGCTAGCGTCATCGGGTGAAGAGTTGCAGGAGATGGTAACTAAAATGCATGGGTCTATTGAAAGGAAAGGAATGAAAAGAAATGTATGCAAGACGAAAATAATGGTATTTGGAAAGGAAGAAAATATGACAAACTGTGAAATTTTGATAGGTCAAGAAAGAGTGGAACAAGTGAAAGAGTTTGTTTATCTGGGAACCTTGTTCACTAGGGACGGTAAGCATGATAACGACATTGAAAGGAGAGTAATTTCTGGAAATAGTGTGAATGGGGCACTTGACGCTTTTATGAGCAGCCAGAAGGTGTCACAAAAAGCACGGTTGGATGTGCATATATTGGTGCCCACACTTATGTATGGTAGCAAAAGTTGGGTATGGCAGAAGAGGCATCAGAGCCAAGTGGATGCAATGGAAATGAGAGTGTTGAGAAGTGTGTGTGGTGTGAGATTACAAGATAGAATTAGGAACAGTGTGATAAAGGAAACGTGTGGACTGAACGAAGATGTAGTGACAATAATTTAAAAAGGTATGTTGAGATGGTTTCGATACGTGGAAATAATGAGTGAAAGAAGCCTAGTAAAAATAGTTTATTTGAAATCGAGTTAGGTTTAGCTGTAATTTCACGAAACCTATCGAGAGAGAAAAACAATAAAAATATTATTTCCTTCGCATTTGGATACCTACCGTTACCGTTCACTGTAAAAAATACCCGGCAAAACACATAAACGGTAAGAATAGCGGATGATTGATGTATTTTGAGTAATAAAAAATATTCGAATATCAAAACAGGTCGAATATTCGAATTGCAAGCCCTACTTGCCATCATTCGTATTTCATGAATATCTGGGTTCATTTCAAGAACTTTTTCTAATTAATCTTTAATTGTCTCAGGGCCAAAACATGTTAAAATTGTGTAATGTCGTCTATTATTTGAAACGCTTGCTTTATTGGAATACTAGTACACTAATTTTAAAACAATAACTTGATAAAACTAAGCTAGTTTGGCATGTTCATATCCAGCAATGCGGTTTGAGCGTTTGCCATTACGATGGCTTCTTTTCTTGGATATTGATTATATTTTTATGATGTAAAATTTAATTATATATATGTAAACAGTATAACATATACCTAAGTAGTCAGAATATTTTAAAACTATCCGGACGAATTTAATTAATGAGGATAAGTATGAGTATGACTTTCATTTTAATGTTAACAACGAGTCCATTTAGACTCACTTTAGTCTTACCATGCTAAAAATACTCCGAATCCTAGTAATATAGTACAGTGCGAAAAATAGGAAATATGAAACGAATGGCGATAAATATAAAATTTATTTAAATCGACACGAGTTGCGAATTACCTATTCGCACATGTATCGTACAACATTTTACAGTACATATGGTCCTTTAAGTTTTTGACATAGTTACGTAATGTGCTAATTATCTCACTAGTGCGGTAAAGTAGCGCCATATGTACTGTAATTTTTCGTTTACCTAACGTGTAGATATTATCCCAGAAACAAAGTATCATAACTAATACTATAACTAATTATTCTCATATGGGTGGGACGTGCGGCAAAGCATTTCACACCTCTCTTGTCCTTTTGTGTTCGTAAAGTACTATTATAACATTTATGACCAATCTGTGCCAATGATATTTCGTCCACTATATCTATTAAAATTTCCCACTAAGCAATCTCGGATAAAATAAGCCATAATTTTGATCTCTTTATGCTAACAGACTTAGTTCATAGATTATGAAGAAAAAAAACTATGGGGCGCGCAGGAATGGTACCTAATTCTATTAATTTCACGCAGTCGTTCTTGCTGTGCTGGCAACGTGGTTCACGCGTCCGAGTTTCGATCCGGAGGTAATAGAGTCAGAAGGGCTGAGGCTGAGTAGTTGAGTCCGGCTAAGTGAACTTTAGACTTGACCAGAACAAAGTGTCATTATAAACGTCATATATTTATAGAAATTCGACCTTCATTATCCCTTCAAGTGGAATTTAACACGTGAATCACGTAATGAATGGTCGGGTCGAAAAGCAGTAAAATGGCGGCCCATTACTCACGGGTCGATGAGAACCAGTAAACTGACGGCCACCAGTGAGTGGTTAGTGAGGTGTTGCCGTATTTAGAGGCAAAATTGAACGTTTTTAAGCATAGTTATGCTCTTCTAGTGCCCAAAAGTAGTAGGTAGTGAGTTAGACAAGGGTAACGTACCTAACAACAGTAAGAAAAACATTACTATATTAAAAACACGAAATTTGTTGGTGAGGACCGTTCATTCTAGTGCAGGGGTGGCCAACAGGTCGATCGCGATCGACCGGTCGATCGCGACTGTTAGTCCAGTCGATCGTGGCAAGGCAAAAAATATAAATACGTAGACCAGTTTCACTTAAGGTTTCAAGAAGTATGTAATTGGTAGATCGCACAGGGTTTCGTTAGTAAACAGGAGATCTTGGGTCTAATCATGTTGGCCTCCTCTGTTCTAGAGCGACCACCTAGACAATGTTCAGTCATCATTTTTAAGAGGTTGCTTTGTAAAAATGATTGTAATTTGTATCGTAGGTTCACTAGAATTAAATCGACCGGGATATGGACCGTGATTACCTTTTATATTGTTTTCCTACTCCTCTACTGTTATCTGTCATTTATGCACTCATTAACACGAATATAAGAACATACATAAAAGGTTTCAAGAAAAGTCTATATTGTCTATTCCTCATAACAGCTCTTGTGCTTTAATCGCTATAACGTTACTGCGATTAATGGCTACCAACCTAACAAAATCAAAACGAATACAGTTTTAAACTAAGCATTGCTGCCAACTTACAAAATATTCATTTGGTTGCATAGTAAAAACAATCACTTCATAAGTCAGAAACACGCATGTGACACCCGTAATATAGCAACACCCATAGATTACGAAGACCGCTTAGCGTTGCTTGTTAGTCTCCGTAGGCTACGGTGGCCAAAATCGAGGAAAAACTGTCCAAAAATTTAATTTAGCAAGTACCAGGGCCTCATGAGTTACGAGAAGGTGTCGCCGACCGGCCGGCCGCGGCCCGCGGCGGGCCGGGCGCGTAACAAGGTGTGCTCGCGCGTCTTGGCTGTATACTTTTGCTTAGTTTGCCAAAATTAAGATTTATTTTTGTTGACTCGTAGGAAAAGTATTGTATGCAACGTTGTATAAGTAGGTCAAAAAATGCTCGTGGCGTATTCCTTTACAATGTTCGCCTACGCCTTCGGCTCCGGCTCACATTGTAACTCACGCCACTCGCCTTTTTTGACCCTTCTTATACAACTTCTTCTTCCTCGCGTTGTCCCGGCATTTTGCCTCGGCTCATGGGAGCCTGGGGTCCGCTTGACAACTAATCCCAAGATTTGGCGTAGGCACTAGTTTTTACGAAAGCGACTGCCATCTGACCTTCCAGCCCAGAGGGTAAACTAGGCCTTGTTGGGATTAGTCCGGTTTCCTCACGATGTTTTCCTTCACCGAAAAGCGACTGGCAAATATCAAATGATATTTCGTACATAAGTTCCGAAAAACTCATTGGTACGAGCCGGGGTTTGAACCCGCGACCTCCGGATTGCAAGTCGCACGCTCTTACCACTAGGCCACCAGCGCTCCTAACTGTTGCATAAAATACTATTTTGAGCTCCCGATATTTCGACGCACTCACATGCACCTTGTTCACGGGTAACTGGAGATAGCGGGTGGGTCAAAGTATAAAAGGTAATCATCAGGCTTCGAAGTACTTTTAGCATGGTAAGACTAAAGTGAGCTATGGAGTCGTTGTTAAAATTAAAATGAAAGACATACTCATCCTCATTTATTAAATGCGTTCGGATCGTTTTAAAATATTCGTATATGTTATATGAATATTTATAACGACCATTATAGGTATATGTTATACTGTTTACATATATGTAATTAAATGTTACATTATAAAAATATAATCAATATCCAAGAAAAGAAGCCATCGTAATAGCAAACGCTCAAACCGCATTGCTGGATATGAACATGCCAAACTAGCATAGTTTTATTAAAGGCAATTATTAAGTTATTGTTTTAAAATTACAGTGTACTAGTATTCCAATAAAGCAAGCGTTTCAAATAATAGGCGACATTACACTACTGAGACAATTAAAGATAAATTAGAAAAAGTTCTTGAAAGGAAGCCAGATATTAATGAAATACGAATGATGGCAAGCTCACAACTATTTGAGGAACTTCTAAAACATGCAACTTTACCTTCAGTCGATGTAGAAAGGTCTTTTTCGAATCATAAGTGGGTTTTTAACCAACATAGAACATGTTTCACTCCAAAGAACATGGAAAGTGTCAATTATTTACACATTTTACAACTGGAATGATGAACGTGTACACGTCATACCACGTGAAGATTATGAAGAACTCATTCCTTTAGCTACATGTTCTATGGATGTATTGTAGTACCTGCATATTATTTGTTATTCGTCAATTAAGATGGTGGTGTATTTTTTTATAGTTATTATTTATTTTATGAATTAAATGAATGAGGATGAGTATGACTTTAATTTTAAAGTTGACAACGACTACATAGCACACTTTAATCTTACCGTGCTAAAAATACTCCGAAGCCTGGAATCATGGTCCATGAAATAGTACGCATTACGATACAAGTGCCAAAAATAGGAAATTCAAAACGAGTGGCGATAAATTCAAACACGACCGAAGGGAGTGTTTTAAATCGACACGAGTTGCGAATTACCTATTCGCACATGTATCGTAATGCACTATTCCAACAAACTTATGGCCTTTACAGTACACATACACATACAGTACATATGGCCCTTTAAATGTTCGACACAGTAACGTAATATGCTAATTTTCGCAGTAGCACCATATGTACTGTAATAGTTAATTACGATACAAGTGCAGAAAATAGGAAATTCGCACGTGTATCGTACGTTTTTTTACAGTACATAGGTCTTTAAAGTTTCGACATATCGGAAAGTGCTCATTTCCGAACGTGTGCGGGAAAGTAGCACCATATGTACTGGAAAGGTTCTTTTAATAATTTTAACATATTGCCTTAAAATAACGCCTTTAGGGCCTACGCTAGCTGACGCGGGTGCACGGAGCGGACGAGCGGGTTAACGAAAAATAGTATGAGCAACGCTAACCGAAGCGGACGCGTGCGGCGGATTTCACCTACAAATAGCACCCGCGTGCGTGCGCACGCGGCGGGCGTCCGCATCAGCTAGCGTAGGCCCTTACAAGGCGTATGCCCATTTGTTTCCCTTCCCAACTGCAACAGAGCCACAGATGGGAGCGATTCATTTATATTTGAAGAGGAGTTTCTGCTTGTACAATTGTACCTACCGCCCTAAAATGAAATGAATGACTTTGTAAACTTCAAATAGGTAATTGCAACGTAGGTAACTATACTTTTTATGCAACCACTGAAACAATTTGATACTTAAAGGGTGCGCTGTGCTTATTGTTTTTGTTTCTCGTATTGTTACAAGACGGAAGCAGAATACACAATATGTGGAATTATTTTCTTGTTTTTTTTTTCGCCTCTACTCCTCATTCAAACCTACTTTCAAATCAAATCAAAAATCATTTATTTCGAACAAGGTCCATATCGTGTTAGTAACATACTAATACTTAAATCTAGGGTTAGTATGACATGACATTAATACAAATTCTTACATAATGGGGCATGTAGCTGTACCCAGTGCTTCAGCCACGGTGAGTCCCGCCGGTCGGGGCGGTAGGCCAGCGTACACGGGATGGTATTCGAGCTGGGGCGCGCCACCGTCTGAACAGCGAGCTACGTCGCTTCCTGATGATCGCGTGGAAGACGTCGATCCGTCCCTCCGCAAAGATACCCTAGGCGCTACAATGACGCGGCACCCCAAATACCACCCTGTACGCACTTTGATTACGCTAAAGCGCCAATTACATTCACCGATTTCGAGCCTGATAATCGTTTTCTGTTTCACGGAAAATCAGCACATCGTTAACAATTTTTGGAATAAGTATAAAAAATACTTTGTCTCTAATTGCCAAAAATGTTCAATGATTGATATTTTTGCACAGAACCATTTTTTTACATTTCAAATATTATAAACAGGGGTCGAACAAAAAGTGCGGATGACGTAAAAATGACGTAATCTTGCACACAGGATGATGTTTGAGTTTGTATTTAAACTTCCGTGTGACATGTAGTAACAAAGTAGTATTAATGAAGTAACAAAATAATCGTAAATAAATCCATGGAATTAATAATACAGGGGGTAGGGTGATGTAGTGAATAAAATAAATTTCACGAAACTTGTTACCATAAGGTATAATTATTTGAAATTACCTAGTTTGAACAAGCCTGTGGGATCCTCAGATAAATAGGTTTAATAGTCAAAAGTGGGAACAGTAGGTAAGATTAGTAAAAATAAAAATAAATAATTTGATGTTATGTTTGCTGCTATCATAAAATTTGTAAGGTTCATATTAAATTCACTTTGCCCTTTTTTTTCTACGTTTCCGACATGTTTGGTTGTCTCCAAATGTCTTTTAATATTGCTTACCTTCGTTGGTATATCTTGATTACAGCAAGAGCAGTATACGTGTTTGTCACGTACCTCCAAAAACGGAAAATTGCCACAATATTCGAGTAAAGATGACATTTTAGAGCGTTTTCTTATACACTAGTAAATATAAATTTTAGCTAAATATAATCGTGAAGATACAATAGCTAAACAATAACGAAGTCAATTTATTGTTCATCTGATTGACAATGTGTCAGTCAAAAACGTACTTACTCATTTCAAGTGGCGATATCGTTCAATAAAGAGGTTGATAAATGATAAGTGATAATTGTTTATGAAAATCAAAAATACTATTTGAAATCATCCTATAAGTAGTTTGACGTCATCCGCACTTTTTGTACGACCCCTGATTATAAACGATGTGCTGGTATTTGGTGAAATGGAAAAATATTCTTTCTCGGGCCCGAAAACGGGTCTGTTATCAGCACAGCGCGCACAGTGCGTTTTATAAATACTTGGAGAAGTTTAACTATAGTCTGGCAAACCAATTAAAACAAATTACAACCCTTCCTTACGAGCCCAGCCTAATTTGTCGTGTTTTTCTACTGACAAAATTGGCTTGCCAGACTATGGTGGCATTTCCATTGTAGTGAAAGCAAGGTTACACTTTTTGGTCACACAAATAAAAGTGCCGAGGCTTTGTAATTGATTTAAGTCATTACACATGGTTATTTTCAACAATATGTATTGTATAAATGTAATTTATTGCTATACGAAGCAAAATAGAATATATCGTGTTATATTATAGACTTATAGTATAATAGACATATCATGTAATAAAATAAAATCACACTTCTATAAGTTGACCGGAGCAACAACTACAAGGATGGAAATTACTCAGGTCTAAACTTATCTTTTTTGGGTCGATTAGTGTATTATGCTTCAAATTGGTGAGCAAATCCATCACCTTGGCCATATCAGCTTGTTTAGCTTCATCTTGGAAGTATGAAGACAGTTGGGCATCTCCAGCAAAACGCATAAGTATAGCTCCCAGCTCTTCTAACTGCTTTCTCAGGCGATCACACTCAGCTTGGAATATTTTCACCTGAGCACTTCTTTCTTCATCTCTCTTTTTCAGTAAGCTCCGTTGTTGTTGATACAGTGCAACATACTCGCAAATTGTGTCAGTTTCATTCTGCAACTGCAATATTATATGTTCGAGTCTGTGTTTTTCGTCTGATAGGTCCGCCACTTCAGCCATTATTTTGAGAAATCTTTCTTGAAGTTTCAACATGGCATGTTCTTTTGGAATGTTTGAATCATTTGATGTTTCTGATGAAGCCTTAGTAGCACCTTCCACTGCTTCTTCAACTTCATATTTATTCTCCTCTTGTTCAACATTATTATTATGATGGTGATGGTGGTAGTGGTCATGGTTGCATGTTCCCTTTGCTTCGTGAATGTGTTCATGTTCTGTTACTTCGCTGGGTTCAATGACATTCTCGTCACTGGGAAGCTGCTCAAGATGATTCTCCAATTCTCGGCACCTTGTTTGTAGCCTTATCATTTCTTCATCTTTGGCCATTAATTTAATATGCATATCTTTTGCCTTTTCTTCAAACTCAGACAATTTAATAGTCAGCTCCCTGTTCAAATACTTTTCTGCTGTTAATTTTTCAACCAGTTCCAACTTGTCTTGACTCTGAAAGATTAAGATTTAAGATCCCAAGTAAGGTCAACCTTCACTCTGTTAACGGGATGAAATAGTTTATTTGTTTTACAAGGGGGGAAAGTTGTTATTTAACCGCTCCTGCTAATATTGACCCCATCAAACGAAAGATTTTCGAAAAATGGAGTCTTGAGCGATGCGAGGGTTTCAAGGCACGAGGGTGAAACAAAATTTGCCCCCGAGTAAAGCACAAAAAATCTCACCACACCAACCGGAAGAAAATTACTAGTAGCTCAAGAAAATTAAGCCTAATTTGGGAAAATCAGGGGAAATAATTCGTGTAGTTTTGAAAATTGATATACTTATACCTTTTGGTCTCCAGATAAACATACTAAAAGTCCTCGAGGGTGGGGGTTGTGCTGAGGGTGTAGGGGGGGTTGAAGTAACCTTTTTTCAGTTTTTTGCTCATATTTCGAATATCTTTACGAATAGCATTATGATTACTACGGACAAAATTTTTACCATAAAGTTCCCTACAAATTTGGTTATGACTATTTTTACTTGGGATAATTCGGATCGGGTTTTTTTTATGTATATTTTGATCCTGCTTTTAATTTCCGATCTCAATTTTAAATGTAAATAGGCTTTGTTTTAATTTTTATTGTAATTTTAAGTTAGTTTAAACTTTAATTTAGTAGTAATTTTATTTTGACATGTAAATTGACTTTATGAAATGAGTTGCTCTACTGGTACTTTGCATTTTTCAGCAAAGTAAGGACATCATCGATATCCCCCATTTAAGAAGTATAAAACTCATCACAAAAATATTCCGACAAACACGCAAAATTTGCGGCTTTTATTTGATTCATCGCCGCCAACAATCAATGAAAAACAAAACATTTACGTGCATGATTTTTCTTAGGAAGATTTCTTTGAAATTGCGCCTGCTCTTTTATAAGACATGATTTTCTGAGTTATTTGAACTTAACATATGAAACATTAAAAGTACTAAATCCTGGCGTAATTAAAATAATTGTACCTTAGCGTTTTTTCTTAAAAATGAGATCGATAACGTGAAAAATTATAACGCCTGCAAAATTGTAATAGCAAGCAAAATATAAAATGAGTATAACTTGGAAACCACAAATAAAATGGCTCATATTATAATTGAATGTGAAGGTACAAAAAAGGTACAAAAATTTGGCATTTATAGATTTTATCAATAACCACGGGAACATAGCGTAATAAAGTACACCCGCCATTCTGACTGTCAGGATGGCGGGTGACCTGTTTTTTGATGATAACTTTATGTACCGTGAGGTACAATTTATTTTAAAGGAGGTACTAAATAGTACAAATTAGGTACAAAAATATGGTATGCTTTTCATTTGATTTTATTTAGGTACACCCGCCATTCTGACTCTCACCCTTTACAGGGTTCATAGCTGATCCGAATTGGGTTACCGGTCTCCTTATTAAAAAAAACTACTTACTAGATCTCGTTCAAACCAATTTTCGGTGGAAGTTTGCATGGCAATGTATATCATATATTTTTATTAGATTTTTCATTCTGTTATTTTAGATGTTACGGGGGGAGGGGGCACACATTTTACCACTTTGGAAGTGTCTCTCGCGCAAACTATTCAGTTTAGAAAAAAATGATATTAGAAACCTTAATATAATTTTTAAAGACCTATCCATAGATACCCCACACGTATGGGTTTAATGAAAAAAGATTTTTCGAGTTTCAGTTCTAAGTATGGGGAACCCCCAAAATTTATTGTTTTTTTCTGTCTGTGTAAAAATCTTATACGGTTCATAGAATACATCTACTTACCAAGTTTGTTGAACAGTATAGCCCTTATAGTTTCGGAAAAAAGTGGCGGTGACATAATCGGACAGACAGACGGACATGACGAATCTATAAGGGTTCCGTTTTTTGCCATTTGTCTACGGAACCCTAAAAACATATAAGTAAGCTAATATTAATATGATGTAATAATTCCAAATTAAACAACATAAAATATTTATTATAGGTACGTAACAATAAATAAATAAAATTTTAACAAACAACATTGATTGAATTGCTATCGGCGAGTAGAATAGGAAGCCGTAGCAATTAAAAGTTAACACGTAATATAACCCCATCCCATACAAGTTGTAGGACTCTTATCGCCAACTGCTGGGCGAGCTCGGCAGATGTGTTGACCGCTCAGGCCAACCAGTATAAACGCGTATCTCTGGCGCCCTCTCTTTATCGATGAGTCGGTTACGTTACGCTGGTCTGCTCGACAGCGCGCTCCGATGACAATATCACTGTACTGCTTACCAGTTGCCGATTTACACTACGTACCTACCCACTTTTTTCTTACAAAAATAAATAGGTGTTTTAGAATATATTTTATGCTATTCGTGCTCTATGTAGATAATGTATATTATGATTGCTTGTATTTCTCTATGTAAGTGAATTGTAATATTCTTTTGGAGGAATAAATTCTTATTTAAATTATAATTTCATCCAAACGTTAATTTCTCTCTAAATATTTATTGACGACCGGTTTGGCCTAGTGGGTAGTGACCCTGCCTACGAAGCTGATGGTCCCGGGTTCAAATCCTGGTAAGGGCATTTATTCGTGTGGTGAGCATGGATATTTGTTCCTGAGACATGGGTGTTTTCTATGTATTTAAGTATTTATAAATATTTATATATTATATATATCGTTGTCTAAGTACCCTCAAAACAAGCCTTATTGAGCTTACTGTGGGACTTAGTCAATTTGTGTAATAATGTCGTATAATATTCGTATTTATTATTTGCACTTGCACCGGTTTAAATATTAAATATTTTTGATCACTTACTGATGGCAGGTTACTGAAACACTATACTATTTCTACTGTTTTATTAGTATTGAACTCTAACAACATTTTGGTGGTCACTACTGGGAAAATAATTCTCACCTTTTACCAGTACCAAACCGAGTTGGTAGTAACTAGTGGGATTTGTTTTTCCCAGTAGTTACAAGTGGTAAAAGGTGGGAAAAAAATCCCAGTAGTTACCACTGGTAACAAGTTGGTGGTAACTAGTGGGAATGGGCAGTAGCGTGGACCGTAGCGCAGAAAATTATCTTTATGGCAAAAAATATTCTTAATTATGTTTAGTTTTCCTTTCTTACACAAGTTTTTGTCAAGTGGTGAGTGACACCCGTCTCCTGCCATGTCTAGTCTATTGCTCACATGGGTTTACACCAGCAAAGTTAAGGAGAAAATAAGAACTATGCAGAGAGCTATGGAGAGAAGCATGACGGGGCTGCGGAAAATATACAAAATAAGACACGCAAAAATCAGCTCTCACCCATGCTCTCAAGCTTAAATGGAACTGGGCTGGCCATGTAGCCCGCATGACAGATAGAAGATGGACCATACAAACCACAAAATGGAAGGGACCACATGGAAAACGCCCCCCCCCCCCCCCCCCCATCCCCCCACAGGCCGAAGAAACGCTGGTTTGGAGACATTACTCAAATAGCCGGTAAGCAATGGATGGAGACAGGAAAAGATAGAGAAAGTTGGAAAAAGCTGGAGGAGGCCTCCACCCAGAGAGGGATCCATATGAACAATATAAACGAAAAGAAAGAACGTGGAAGAAAAAGCTATAATATATAATATTCACAACTTTTTGTTGAGGTGTTTTTTAAATGTCTGTGGGATATCATTTTCCACCATGTGATCAGGTATTCTTAGATATAATTTATTTCTACAGGTGTAATAGTCATCTGCTTATAAGCAATAAATAATGATTTTTGTTGCATTACATGTTTCATTTCAATTAAACATGACATTTTTTTCTAAAAAGTAGGTAACTAAGTTGTCGAGGGATTGGCATTGTATCAAATATGATACATATGATTTTCCGGAACTGGAAAACCCTAGATTTTCTCTTATTTTTTAATAGGCTACTATGCGAAATAGGTGACTTAGCCTTATCAACTTGTCATAATAGTAATTGTCAATTTTTCGATCTATTAATTACAAAAAATTTAACTGAAATATGGTTAGTTTTAGTGAAATGGTGATTGACAGAAGGTTTTTAAACATTTGATTTTCTACTCAATCAAAATAATCATAAAGCCATTATGCGAAGTATTTTAAAGATTGATTTTATGCAGAAAGTAATTAATCTTTTTAACTAACCACATTAGGCTATTAGTGTCAGTATCAGAATATCAAGAACACAAAAGAAATCCAATTGCAATGTTTGATCATTTCACAAATTGCTTTAAACTTGTTTTATTTATAGTATATACTATAGACTTATTTAGTTCCCCGCCCATAGATAAATTATTTCCAACCTCATACTTACCAGTTTTATAAAAGCTTCCTCAAGATCTTGAACACTTGTTTTCAATTTTCTATTCTGCTCAGTAGCCCTTTGTGCAGCAATTTTATCACTGGTTATATCTGCTGTCAATTTTGTGATGCTTATTTCATCATGGGTACATGATTGGGACTCTCTCACTTGGCTTAACTCCTTGACTTTAGCTTCACTCTCTGAATAACATTTCTGAAGCTCTTCATACTTTTTGTTTAGATCATTTAACATTTCCTAAAAAAAATTCAAAGTGTATATTAAAGGTGTAATAATATAAGAACTTTATTAGATTGCGCACCAACAAATTGATAAAAACAATATTTTAGTCAGACCAAGTTGGCACCGATTTAGACAGCCTAGACAGTGCAAGTGTTCTTTGAACGACAAACTTCTATGAAATTATGAGGTTTACTTAACACTTGCACAGGCTGAGCTGTTAAAATCACTACCAACATAGCATGGTCTGACTTTATTACCATGGTATTTCTGTAACTTTGCTGTAATTCATCTATATCAATATTAGTCCTTGCTTTATTGTCCACAGCTTCTTTAAGTATATAGTAGTTTTGTAACCGAATTTCCATATCACCAATTTGCTCAACAAGACCTGTTTCCCGGTTGGTCAAGTCTTGAACTTCTTTTAATAATTCTTCATTCTTTGCTAGAACTGCTTTTAGCTGAGAATTTAAATCATTAACATAATGTTCATAGTGTGAACTTATTTGGTCTCTTTCTTTCTGCAAACTCTTTAGCTGTTGTTCAAGGTTCAAAATTTTCTGTTGCAATGCCACATTTACTTGAGCATCTTCTTTTTCACCTTTAGGTGTAACACAATCAGTTGAACCATTTGTTATTTGCTGTAAATGCAATTGTGTAGCATCCAGTTGATTTTGAAGTTTACAAAGTTGACTGTTGAGCGAATCATTTTCAGTTTCTTTAGCTGTAAGAATAGTTTTTGTAAACTCCAGTTGGTCTTGCATGTTGTTATTAATATCAGTTAATGATTTTTTTTCTGCATAGAGGTTTTCAATAAGTCTGTCTTTTAACAAAATATCTTCAGTTGCTGCCACATATTTGTCATTTAAGTTCTTCAGATTTTTTTCTAAATTGTTAATATGTTGTTTTGATAAGTTATGACTGGCAACAGCCGCAGCATACTCAGTCTCTGTCTGAAATAACTTCAATTGCAGCTCATTCACTTTTAATTCCAGATCTCTTTTACTTGACACAAGAAGTTCTGTTACATTTACCTGTGGGCCCGTTACATTTACAGCCTCCAATGTATCATTTTCATTTTGATATACCTGATTTATTGTTTGCTTTTCATTATCTACAACCTTAGGATTTATAACTGTAAGTGTATCAGGCATACTATAGGACAGTAGTTCCTTGTTACATTGTGCTTCTTCTTGATTGACATTTCCTTCTTTAAGGACTACTTTCTTGTCTTGATGATCTTTTAACTGTAAAAATAAACAAAAGAGTATTACTTTACCTTAATAGTACTTACATAGACATAGAAAAGTTTTATTTAACATCACAAATATCACATTGGTACATTTGAACATAAAATCTTAAAACTACTAAAACAATTTAACACTTACGAGCCCCAATGCAGAAGAGTTCGGCTACTATTTAAAATTGAAAGTAACTTTTTTTCAAAGTCAAATCTAGTAAGAATTTAAAAAAAAAGTGTTGTAAAATTAATCAACTTTATTTCTTATATAATACAACAAAAAATATTCATGTATTGCAATAAAAAAATACAATTCTTCTATCAACTACAACGCATAGTTCGGCTATCGATCTTGAGTACGCAAAATAGTTCGCCTACCACTTAGTTGTCTCACCTTAACTCTTAAGAACAGCCTTGATCCTCAATGGCATCGTCGCTACCAACTCTTCGCACTCTTCTGGGGTTGTAGACTCCCAGACAGCAACGATTTTCTCTTTTAAATCACTTTTTGACCTCGATGGAAACTTGCGTAATTTTTTTTCATTTTCCACCACAATGTTTCAACTTTCAATGGGTGACAAATCTGGACAATTCAACGGCCACTCCATAGTGGGGATTCCTTTAGACTCGAGCCAAGTCTTCATGGTCTTCGCAGTATGGCAAGATGCCCCATCTTGTTGAAAAGTGTAGACATTTTCATATTTCAAGCTTGGAATAGATGGAATTAAACTGGTTTTCAAAATGTCCTGGTATTTCACTGCATTAACAGTCCCTTCTACAAAATGCAGGCGGCCTACCCCTTGTGCCATATCATCACAGACCCAGGAAACTTAACTTTTCTCTTAATGCAGTCCTTGATGAATGCTTCGTCTTTATTTCGAACGATTTTTTTTCGTTCGTCGCCGACAGTTACTTCGAATTTTGATTCATCACTCCATATTATTTGACGCCATTGCTCAGTAGTCCAGTTAGAGTGCTCGCGAGCGAATTTCAGCCTCTTCTTTTTCTGTAACTCCATTAGTAAAGGTTTTTCCTTGGCCGTGTAAAAACCATATCCCATTCTTTTGAGAACCCTTTTGCAGGTAACCACTGACACGTCTTTCTGGATCATATCACGCCATTTTACAGTAAGTTCCCCTGCACGAGCACGGCGGTTTTGTTTGATAATTTTCTTTAAAACTCGGTTTTCAGCTGCACTCGTCATATGCGGTCGACCAGACTTCTTCAAACACGAAATTGTGCCGTGTTTTTTGCGATGCTGGATGATTGACCGGACAGTAATAAATCTCTGGCGATTTGGTTGGTAGATTTTCCACTCTCACTACTGGAAATTTTAATTTTCCTGACTTCTTCTGTTACTGGTTTTCCGTGGCCCATGTTGCTCTAAATTACTTATAATAATGAAAAAATACTTGGAGTATGTACTTATATTTGTACCCTTTGACATATTAAATGACAATGGGTTGCAAATTTATTTGAATCATTTTTATTTATTTGAGTAATAACATTAAAGAGGCTTAACGCTAGGCATGTACAAACTATTTTGCATCAATTAAGAACCTGCCAAACTGTTTTGTGAAACCATACATGAATGAATATACCTAGAATTTTTTTTCTTACATTGTATTTATTGTGCAATAGTATAAAAGCAACATTGTATTTATGGAGTATAATATTGTAGAAATCGTTTGCTGCTAATGCCTTTCTAGAAATAAAACGAGTTGATATAAGATTCATATACTTAATAATCTATGACTTGACTAACTCTTCTGCATTGGGGCTCGTAATAGTGAAAATATAATGTTACAGTTTTTAAAAAAGATATGAATATTCTCATTCAACTAAACCAAAAACCAGGGCCCCGACAACCCTTTCCGCGATAAAAGCCTTTCAATGGGCGTCCCATAAACATGGCTAACACATTGAAAGACTGTCCAGTTTGAACTGCAAGCCCATATATTTGACTAGCCCTTACCGAAAAACTTAGCAAAAAATAAAGCTAGCCCTTTGCAATTGCTTACTGCTATCCTATATGCCTTGCAATCCCTTAATAAGGGTTACCCTTATCATTAAGCGCTTTTTATAAAGCTTTCCCTTTAGTAATGTCGTAGTTGAGCGTTGCGTGAAAGAGGCTGAATTAGTATATATCTATGCTAGTGTATGAAAAGGAAAGAAAATACGTTCCTAGGGAAGGGTTTTTTAAATAATTTTGTTCGCTTACCATCTACTATATACTAGTACAACTACAATTACTAGTATAGTAGCCGTTGCCGTGCATCGTATTAGCTGAGTGATGAGTCCGATTGCACTTACGAAACTAGGCGACTTTTTAAACTTAATTGTACCTACTGGCTGACAAGTGTGAACTGATTAAAATAAAATAAGGTCTACAAGTCATATATATTTAATTAAATATGACTTTTCTCTAAAGTTTAACAGAATAGTACACAAGTAAGTCCGACTCACCCTTGACTGCATATTTCTAATAGGTAGTAGCAACGGCGTAAACAACAATAATAACAATTAGGGTCACTTCTGAAATTAGGGTCTCTTCAAAAATTGTGACTTATACCAAGTCTAAACGCACAATTGTTTAAGAATAGGTATTTTCTTTTTCACCGCCTTAGATCCTCAGCACACGGAGCGTAAGCGTCGCGTAAACGTATCGTAAAAACGTTACGAGTACGAGACGCGTAAGCGTAATCGTTTAATAAGTGGAATCTAGCTAAAATCATGGTGTCGCTGGCGTCAGATGTCTTCGCCGGATGTATCAACGATCTTACTTTCTCGTCAGATGAAGAAGATTTTTTATTGTTTGATAAGGCTGAAGTTTTGTTTTTTGCGCCCATATTACGCTACGTCTGTCATAATGACGACAGAAAAGACTTGTTTGAAGTTGTTCGCGCTCGCAGCGCTCTCGTTCTACGCGCGTATTACGATACGCTTACGCGTTTCTTACGCTTACGCTCCGTATGCTGAGAGCCTAAGTATCTGTAAAACGTCAATGAAGAAGGTTTCGCGCTCATGGTTTAAGTACGGCAAAATAAATTTTTCTTCATCGGAAATCCACTTTGTCACGGTTAAGTACTCATAGATATATGGTCATAAGAGGGCCATTGCCAGGGCTAAATACGATTTCGTCGACAGAATTGGTCATGAATTGGTGAGAAACTAGCGAGCTACCCCACTGGGAGTCGCGCGTTCTGGTCGCTTGCCAAAGCTGCCGAGGGAAATTTTTGTAAGTCGTCCTTACCACCACTGCGAAAAGCTGATGGTCATCTGGCCCACAGTGCAAAGGAGAAAGCCAATCTTCTTGGTTTGCTACTATTTTTGCCTCAAGCTCGACCCTAACCGACGACGGTTGCGCCGTGCCGCCCACCATCCCACGGTGCGTATATTCCATGCCAGAGATCTCATTCACGCAGAGGGATATTCGGCGGGAGTTGCTATCGCCGACGCTCATAATTCGAGCGGGCCAGACGGCATACCAGCGATTGTGCTTAAGCAATGTGCTCCTGAGTTGTGTCCCGTGATGGCGCGCCTTTTCACAATCTCTAGCAAGAAACGGCATGTTCCATCTTCGTGGAAGACGGCCCTTATGCACCCTGTGCTTAAAAAGGGCGACAGATCGGACCCATCGAGATTCAGGCCTATCGCTATTACCTTTCTTCTCTCAAAGGTCATGGTGCGTATAATTAACGCAAAGCTGCTGAGATACCTAGAAGAACACGACCTGATCAGCGACCGCCAGTATGGTTTCCGTCACGGTCGCTCGACTGGTGATCTTCTATTGTATCTCACACACCGCTGAGCTTAGGCCATTGAGAGTCAAGGTGAGGCATTCGCAGTTAGCCTAGATATAGCGAATGCGTTCGATAGGGTCTGGCGTAGGGGTCTCCTATCGAAGTTACCATCTTATGGACTGCTGCAGGGACTATGCAAATGGATCGCTAGCTTTTTTTTCCGGCAGACGCATACGAGCCGTAGTAGACGGAAGCTGCTCCGATAGCATGGACATTAACGCTGGCGTTCCGCAAGGTTCTGTGCTATCCCCAACGCTGTTTTTGCTGCACATCAATGACATATGTTGTCTAACGACGACATTCATTGCTATGCAATGCAGACGACAGTAGGGGATGCCTATTACACAGGCCGTGCCAACATAATCCCTCGTTCTGTGGTGCTGGAGAGTCGTGAAAAGCTTGTGTCGGACATTGAAAGCACTCTATCCAGAGTTTCGGTGTGGGGTTGGGACAATCTAGTCCGATTTAACCCCACCAAGACACAAGTTTGCACGTTTACCGCTAAGAAAACCCCATTTACTGTGGTGTGGTGTGGGAAGGAATGGCTGCGCTGGCATCCAAAAAACTCGGTGTGCTCAATAAAGCGAGACGATACTTTACAACTGCTGCTATATAAATTTCAGTCCCCATATGGAGTATTGCTGTCACCTTTGGGCAGGAGTACCTGCATGCTAGCTTGGACCATTCGACTCAGTCCAAAGGCGCGCTGTACGTACGAATCGTCGACGATCCCAAACTCAGAGGCGGTACTGAACCTTTAAGTCTAAGGAGAGACTTTGCATCCTTGTGTGTGTTCTACCAATGGCCGCTTTCTATCACCGCACCGCTCGCTCGCAGGGTGTTCATCCTCACTGTACAGGCTTTGAAAGCCTATGTTAAAAATGGAGTGCTAAGTGTGTGTTATAAACTTTGCGTAAAAGAATCGGCAGGCGTTTACAGTGCATGGAACAATTTTAATTGTCATCGCTCACTTCAAATACGAGCTCTGTACAAGTAACACCTTTTTTCATTAAATTAATTTTGCATATATATGGGCATTTGATTTACACCATCATATCCTCTAAAGATATGACACTGACACCCTAGAACCTAATTGGTCGCGTACTATGCGGTTTAAGAGGAATTTCCTGCCGCGAACGCTTCGGCTGTGAAATGAGCTTCCTGCTGAGGTTTTCCCGAGGGGCTATAGTATGGGGCTCTTCAAAAAGGAGTGTACAGGTTTTTAAAGGGCCGGCAACGCGCATCTAATACCGCTGGTGTTGCATGCGTCCATAGGCTACGGTGACTGCTTACCATCAGGCGGGCCGCATGCTTGTTTGCCACCGTCGTGGTATTAAAAAAAAGGTAGTAATATAGTGATATGATACTATCTAATGCAAATAAATCACATGTAGTATATATTGGGTAGGTATATCTTTATTCGTTTCACTTGATTGCCTTCTAGCTAGATAGATGATGGAAAAAAAATCTTTGAAACTTCATTCCATTCCAATCCATTTCTGCCCATTCCTTCCAATATTTTCAGTTTGAAAGAAAAGATAAATATCTTATTAGAAAATGGGTTTTTATGTAAAATAATAATAATAGATAGATACATAGGTAGTTTAGATCTTAATGGCAAATATTGGACACAAATATATTTTATATTTGAGAGAATAATTGAATAAAGCTTAAATAATAAACGAAAAGTCAGCTACCACTGCCAAAGCCACTAGGTCAAAGGCTGAACTTCAATGAAGCAATTCTCGGACAAAAATCAATGCCGAAGTATCGTAAAAATCGAGGCCGAAAACCCGGAGCTTCTGATCTGAGAATTAGAACTTGGTCGAACGGATCCCCACTGTTTTTGTTACACCTCGTATTTACAAACGTCGATATACTCCCTTGTTTGTGTCTTGGTTTAATTCAAGTAGTGTATGGTTCCATATTTTAAAATATCATCCATTTAATTTCTATCCAATAAAGTTCATTTACATATAATCTAATTTCATTCCCTTTCATACATGATTTATTACCTTCCCTCGGTTTTACATTTCCGCCTATGCCTTCATTACATTCCTTACATGTTCCTTAAAAGTAATAGTAGTACTAGTATATTTCATTACACAGTTCAAGAGCTAGCACCTCTGGAGTTGCAGGCGTCCATAGGCTACGTGGCTGCTTAACATTAGGCGGACCGTTTGTGTGTTTGTCGCCGCCATAGTATTAAAAAAACAATACATATATAATGAATAAATACATATTTATAAGCACATAATGAATAAATACATAAATATCAAAATAAACACAAATAACTTTAGAGGACAAAAAACGTTCTACGAAAAAAACAATAAATCGGTACGAAACTAGAGATCGGCCCGTAAACAAAGACACCGCGCATGGAATAAACTGGATTTTATTGTTCTTAACCGGTTAATCTGACAATAACTTTATGAAAATGTTCTCTAAATAACCGGTTTAAAAATAACGGTTTTTCGAACCAAACTGAAATTTTAAGGTTTCGCGCCAAGTACATGATAATGGTTTGTAAATTTAACCGGTTTCGGAGCCTTGCGAGTAAGTATATTATTTGCAACGGGAGCTAATGATAACATTGGCACGTGTCTAAGACTGAAGAAAATAGCGCCGTGACGATGCGCTCGATCCGCGCAAAGCAACAGACAATCACAACTCTTTGCCATTGAAAATTGAACCGTATTTAATCTACAGCGGCTTCGATCATTCGGAAGCGCGCGAACATCAAAGAACACCGCCGCCAACAACGATCGCTTACTATTGGATTTACAGTAATGTGTGCTTTATGAACAAGGTAGATGATTTAAATTAGCACGCTTATATGCTGAAAGGGAAGCCCTTTATAAGGCTAACCCTTATAAGCGATATGCAAGGTATTGGTGAGCGGATGATAAGGGTTTTGTAAGGGTATTAGGATACCGATACCTCAAAAGGGTTAGCTTTAATATAAGGGCTTTAAAAGCAAAATGAAAGGGTTTCGCCGGGCAAAGGGTATGGTGAGTTAAGCCTTATGCAAAACCCTTACAAAACCCCTTATAAGGGATAGCGGGCCGGTCCCTGCCAAAAACTGATACCCTAAATTAATAAACTACAAAAATTTGTTTAGTTCTTAATTTACATGGTATTCTCAAATAACTAGTGCTACCCTGGCGGTTGTTGCTACACTGGCGGTTGTTTACACAGTTGTAACGACAATAATTTACCTTAAAAACAAAAGATTGTGGTATAAGTTGATGCATCTGGCAAGCTAATTCTCACAGATATTTTTATCTCATAGGACGATAAGAAATATTAACCATAATCTTAACATAACGAGTTGTAATAGTTTTCATACCTAAATGACTCGGTAAATATCGCTACTGTCTTTTGATATGGTTAGCATGTGTAGTATCAGATATGCGTGTGTAATATAGTGTTTAAATTATAACATTATTGCAAAATACCTTTTTGCGAGCTAAAGCCAGTTTAGCCGCTCTTGCGTCCATTTTTAAGATTGCTCAGTTAGATCGGTAAGTTCACGCCTGAGAATTATCATAAACTTTTATTTTTTATTAAACATATTTAATCCACTATTGCTAGATACTTTTTCTCGTAACTTTTATCATTTAAATCTTAGATTCCTTTTTAGGATAAATTTAATTTCACGAAGATAATTACTCATACTATTTAAGTAATGTTGTTACGTTTACTATTTCTGTCAATCAGAAAAGAGCATATAATCACTACGTTTTAAGAGACAGGACCAAAGAGAATATAATCTCTACGTTTTAAGAGACGGGACTTCCATACCAGCGAGTGGAATCAGTTTGTTTCGCAAATCATTACCAAAATTTACGACAAAGAACTGTCAAGGAACCATAATACCAACATAACCGATTAAAATAGTGTAGTACGCTACACGCTTGCGATTCTTATTGATATCGATAAAATGGGGAGCGTTGAAACATAGGCTCCTGTCTACAAATTTTGTACTCGAAATCAGATTAGCATCGAGTCCACATTTAAGTGGTATGTTATATAGTGGATAGTTCTTTTAGTGGACTAATATCTGATCGGGATGAATGTGGACCCGAATTATTTTGATACAGTTTTTAAGTCGTGTTTTTTTTTATAATAAAAGCTTTATTTTCAAAATGATCTGCACATACATGTTTCAATAAATGTAACTTTTCTATGGGAAGATGTATCAGGTCTTCGTTCCCAACAAATTTGACCCACTGCCTGCATCTGAAAATATACAGCCTTTGACAAACATGACTTTATATACAGTTTATATTCCAAGTGTTTGCTAATGAGATGATCAACTGATTATTTAGCGCTAATATGCAACTATAAATGATGTTTTTCGGCATCCATTTATCAACAACCTTTTATCGATGCTCTAACTTTTAATGTATTTATATGTCTGTTAATCATGAGAACCGGTCTGACCTAGTTGGCAGTGACCCTGCCTATGAAGCCGATGGTCCCAGGTTCAAACCCTGGAACGGGCATATTAGGTATATGTAAATATATATATCGTTGTCTAAGTACCCACAACAGTACTAAGTCAATTTGTGTAATAAAGTCCTATAATATTTCTTTATTTACCATAAAAACAGAGATTAATTTTCTTACATTTGAGGTTAATATATTAAATAATGACTAGATAAAAAAATGTTAACTAATGACCACTAATGCATAAATTATGGATAATTTATGCATTATTAATCTTCGACGAATTAATTATGGTCATATCATATTGCATGCAAGTTCTCAGAAAATTTCACATATTTAATTTAATTATTTACACTGATATACAAATAAAACTACAGTTATCGATGGTTATAGTACATCCCTAGTTCACAACGAAAAAGAATATAAAATATCTAATTTTCGATGTGTGTATAGCCTGCTGACCCAAAATAAGGTCAAAAGTATCTAAAGCAATACTTACCAGTCTTCAGCCAAGGGAAATTTCGCCATAAAATCCCTTTTTTCGTGATTTTCTCGAGTGGCTCGCTTGCCACAGTTTATAACCGTTAGTATATATTCGCTATTTTGCTTGTTTTAAGTTACTTATTGTTTTTTTTTTGTTTAATGCCTGCACGTACTACTGTTTCTGTTTAGCCTGATGGTTGACTGGTAGAGAATGACTTTAGGTATTAATACCTGCCATAAGGACCTTTTAGGCATGGACGGCCACAAATATGCTAATTAGAGGTCCACTAAAGGTAGTTTGACCCTTGGAGTTTAGGCCGTCAACTCCCGACCGATTATGTCATTAAAATTTCAAATAAAATCAAAATTCCAATGACTCAAAAACGACATATGCCACTTGAAGAGTTAACAATATGTAAGGTGGTTCGATTTTCATACAAAAAACAATCGCTATTTATTAATCAATTACACAATATTATTACATAAATAGTTGCGCATCTATCTACTTTCGACTATTCATTTGCGCTAAATTAATAGAAAAACTTTGTTTCATACAGAAATCATGCAATAATCAACGTTATATTTTTATAAATTTTACTCATGTGTGTGTGTGTGACAAATGTCGTGTACAAATACATTGCGGCGTTGCCACTCCATGCCTCGGACGGCCATCGGTGCGACGTTGCGATGTTTGACGCGTTTTTAGCTGACTCTGTCGACACTGACACTCAGTGTGACCAGGCGTACGATAATTGTCGTACATGTACGATAATTTGGGCCCCGGTATGACGTAATGTTCCAAAGAGCATTATCGTACACTAAAGTACTATAATTTCAGCCCTTGGATGATGCCACCTTAAAAGTCTAGTAATTTGAAGCAAAATATGACACTTTCTCTCAGAAATAGGCTAAAATTAGTATTTCTGGGGTGTTCGGCTCCTTGGTGTAAGTTTAAAGTTTAAAATGTCACAATTTCCTGTATACCGTTTTAGTCTATCCCAAAAATACACAAACATAAATAGATTTTTTGCGCAATTTAGACGAAAATTGTATTTTTTTTATTATTCATTCGAAATTTAAGCTTATTTTGCTAGACATTTTTAGAGGCTGCCTTTTTGATTGGCGTACGATATTTTTTTCAACGGTACAATAATATTGACACTCAAGTACGATAATTCTCTTCCGCTCACCTGGCAACACTGCTGAAACTTGACAGGACCTGGGGGCCTACCGCGAAAACCGAAATTCGCAAATTGCGGGGATCTTTCTCTTTTACTCTCACTAAGACGTAATTAGAGTGACAGAGAAAAATTCCCGAAATTGACGAATTTCGATTTTCCCGGTAGCCGCCCTGGTGCTTGAGGTACTTGATAGAAAACAACGCTGCCGCATGTTCTGAATTGTGATTTTATGTGTTTTTGGATTGAAAATGATAGCAACGTCTAAATCAAGTTACAAAAATCATCGATATTCTGATCCGCGAAAAACCAAGAAAAGTGTAACTGTAATTGGAGTCTACAAAAATGACCAATTCATAGAAAATATGACCTAGAAACTAGTTCACTTTTATAAAACTCAATTTTGCCCGAGATTGTACTTAGGCGAATACCTAAGGGACCTAAGTGTATTGATCTTGAATAATTAGTTGGCTAATACATATATGACTCCAACATGATATGGACATTTACATCATAACTATTATACCTAGTTGGTTACTAAGTTCTGTTACTCGATTTCTTTCTTTCTTCCTAGCGTTGTCCCAGCATATTGCCACGGCTCGATGGAGCTTGGGGTCCGCTTTGACAACTAATCCCAAGATTTGGCGTAGGCACTAGTTTTTACGAAAGCCACTGCCATCTGACCTTCCAACCCAGAGGGTAAAACTAAGCCTTGTTGGGATTAGTCCAGTTTCCTCACGATGTTTTCCTTCACCGAAAAGCGACTGGTAAATATCAAATGATATCTGTTCTGAAGTTCTGTTACTCGATTTGCAACCTCTTTATTTCCGTTAAAACAAATGCTACCGAAAAAATAAAAAAATACATAATGTGGTGGATTTGTGAGCTATAATTATATACCACACATAACGCTTATCTCGTCGTATCTATAATGAATTGGGGCCTAAAAGAGATCGTATTCCAATTTTTTGAAACGCTTGTATTACTTTCTATATTAACTAAAAGTTGCCTTAAAATTCAGCTTTTATACTAAAAGCGGCTTTAAATATGTTAAATTAACAAAATATATTTTGACAGATGCTTTCGCGCCCAAAACGCTGTTTGAAAATTGTGTGACGTCACAGTTTATGGTTTGACACGTAACTACATACCTACACACGTAGAAGATACGAACTGTCAACTGACATTTGTCATTTGTTGTTAATCGCCTAACTGTCAACAGTGTCAATCCGAGAGTTGTGACGTCATCAGAATCTTCAATGACGTTTCGAGTTAGGTCACGTGACGTGTGCCAAAAGATATTTTAAATTCAATATTTACAAAAATATGGTCATTACAGGTCCCCTAAAAGTAGTTTAACATGTTCTTATAATCCAAAAGAATTTATTGGGATACAATTATGCCCTAAGATTTGTAGATGGAAACAACCCTATTGCGTTGCACAAATGTGGGCACCCGCCAAGCATGATTTTGGGTGTGTCATACTCAGGGCTAACATAGATCCATTTCTGTGAAAAAGGTGTGAAAACCCGAAACTGGAAACCGTTCTCGAACCAATAGTGAAGCCCTTAAGCCACACCCTATTTCAAAACCAGCCATGGATCTTTGAACAGGACTCAGCTCCTGCACATAAGGCAAAAACAACTCAAGCCTGGTTTCGAAGGAACAAAATTGACTTTATTGCCCACGAAGACTGGCCTTCCTCCAGCCCGGACCTTAACCCCCTGGATTATGCCATATAGCAGGTTATTGAGGAGAAAGCCTGTGCTAAACCCCACACAAATCTTAACTCCCTCAAGCGGGCCATAGTTAAGACAGTGACGGAATTAGACATGACAATCGTGCGTGCCGCTATTGAGGACTGGCCTCGTCGTTTAAGGGCCTGTGTCAAAGCCAGAGGAGGCGATTTTGAATGAAATTGTCATATGTAATTCCTGATTTTGTGTACTTCATTTTAATATATACTTTATTAAACTTTCGTTGGTATATTTTATGTAGATAAAGATTATTGCAGTAACAGAATTTAATAACCAACTAGGTAGAAAACAATGCAGTACATAAACACATAAATTGGATATGATGTGATCCGTTGAATGAAATTGACAATAAATAAAATAAATAAATAATTTTTTATCTCTAGGCATTGTGTGAAACGTGGGAAATCAATAATATAAACAAACATGGTAAATATCTCATTTCTTTTTATAATGGTTATAAATAGAAGGCCATGCAATTTTGTAACTCACTGTAATTTAATTAAATGTATCGTAATTTTTTTTTAAATTCTACTGTAAAATAGTACCTACTTTTTTAAAAGCTGGGCAGTAAGTGATTGCTTTAATTTTAGAACAAAACAGCGTTTTTTTTTGAAAAAAGTACCGGAAAATCTGACTTACAAATTTGGACTTTCTTAGGTTCATTCTACTTAGAATCTTCTCCACCCTAGCATTAAAAAAAGATATCCTAAAATATCCATACCATTACGTCACATTTTAGTGTGAAAGAAATTTCAGTGTAAAACTAAAATTTCAACACAAATTTTCGGGTTTTTTTAGCACGAGGATTGATTATGCTAGTGATTCTGAGTTGGAAGAACCCAAAAATATCATGATGTGTGAGAATCAGATTTTTAATATTTTTATGGAAAACGCTCAGATTTCTCATAAAATAATTTATTAATAATAGGTACTTGATAATACTGATAACAAAAAAAAAATTAATGAGTCTCGAACCCACATCCTCTTGCATGTATTTCCACGTACATAACGCAACGCTATTGAAGCCTACTCACGCTGTGCCAAATTGTCTACTACAAGGATCCCAGTAAGACTGTTTGAATGTGTGAGTGATACATAGAAATAGAGTCAAGAAACATTCTGTCGACATTAAGGGGTAGTTTTTGTACAATGAAGTGTTCAATGTTTGTTGTAATAGTTCAATATTTATTTAAAGAGTGCGCTAAACATAATTTACAGTATAGAAATACCAAGACTACTCCACAAAAAAATTAAAACTCAAAATTTGCAATTGTGGCGCCATCTAGTGAGGTTTAAGAGTTGGGTAACCTAGTCGAACCACCTTAAGGGGTAGTTTTTGTACAATGAAGTGTTCAATATTTGTTGTAATAGTTCAATATTTATTTAAAGAGTGCGCTAAACATAATTTACAGTATAGAAATACCAAGACTACTCCACAAAAAAATTAGAACTCAAAATTTGCAATTGTGGCGCCATCTAGTAAGGTTTAAGCTTTGGGTAACCTAGTCGAACCACCTTAAAATCCATAAGAATTTATTGGGATACAATTTTGCCCTAATATTTGCAGATGGAAACAACCCTGTTCTGTGGATGTAGACAAGAAGTAGGTACAGCAAAACCAATGATATCCGTTTCATATTTATTTATGATTTGTCACATAATTATCTATATTACAGTTCATCAATACAGCAATGCAAAATAATAAGAATACAATGTAATAAATTATTTTATCACATCCAGTGTTGCTCTTACTTTTAAAATAGAAAACGAAATCCTAACTTGATACGTATTTCACAATCTATAAAATAATTAAACAATATAATAAAATGTGATTGCAATTGCATCGCTAACTTAATCTTAAGTTAAAATATAAAATACCTATCAAAACCAATATATTGACGACCACGAATTAATCTAAAATGTGTTGCCTTTTGCAAGAGATCTTGTGATACCTTCACATCACAACAGTATCCAAATATTGAAGGTATGTATTTTTATAATTTCATTTCA
This sequence comes from Cydia pomonella, assembly GCF_033807575.1. Taxonomy (NCBI): domain Eukaryota; kingdom Metazoa; phylum Arthropoda; class Insecta; order Lepidoptera; family Tortricidae; genus Cydia; species Cydia pomonella. The sequence goes on from NC_084707.1 coordinate 10,631,597, forward strand.
TGATGCTGATAGATCAAACTCAAGACAGGTCGTATTGATACTAAAATATTATATTAGTGAGTCTGCCTGCGACAAAACATAATACCAACAGTTTCGTTTTCAAAGCATTGTTATAAATTAATAAATATAATAAAATGTAACTACTTCTTAAGACAAAATGTATGAATAGCGTAACTGCAATAATCATTAGTACGTGGAGTATCCAGTCTTCTATATTTTTTATTATAAGTAATGGATGCCGCAAGAAAATATCTCGAGTTATCAACTTCTTCCCGGCGTGTACCGAATTAGTCTCCCATTGTTTATTTTCTATTATGCTTGATGTTCACATAACTGACCAGTTTAAAATGCTATAGCCCGCGTGGGCTTATATTTGCCTGCGACATCCATTGCGTTATAACAAGAAAAGTATTCTTACATCTAACCTAACCGATATTTTAATGTATGCCAGAATTACCTGTGAAAATAAGAGAATGTCCTAGTCACTTTCCGTATATAACAGACATAACGTGATAAACATAAACAGAGCTGCAACTTAGTACATCAAGACCAATTTTAGACATCTCGTTAATATACTGCGTTAATAAATAGTGTGATGCAAATAGGGAGAGTCAAGGTATTAAATATCGACACGGACAAAGTGCCGAAAATATGTTTATACGACCTTATTGCCTATACATATTTTTGACACTTTGTCCAAGTCAATATTTCATACCTCGACTGTACCGCCAGTATAATCCATTTCAGTGATTTGTATTGGACTCTGTCGATAAACGGCCCGCACTCGATCGCAACTCACGTCGCGGTCCCGCTGCTGCTTCTTCAGACGACTTACGGCCTTTTTTTCGGCTACCTCGCCGGCCGCCGTCATTGGGTGATGTATCGTCGACGCTACCAGATTCTTCAGCGGCGCCGGTGTCTTTGCTCTGCTCTTCGGCTATATTACTGCTAGATTCGGCACCGTGAGCAGTATCTGTACCTCTCTGCATCATTGAATCGTCATAAGTGCTGGCTTTGGGTTGAGATTTTTCCTCTTTGTCAATGTGAGGGGGGCAGTCTATTGTAGATTTCGGAACATTTTTCTCGAAATCACTGGCTTTAACACCAGTTTTGATAACTGTCGAAGGAGCGATAAGGTCTTCTAGATCCATTTCCCCTGTATGATGATCTTGTTGCTTATCTATGGCTGAAATACACTCTGAAGACGTAGATTCCTTTGCCTTTTTAGCGGAATTCATTTCAGGTGTCTGCATAGCCAAGTTTTCCGGTTCATTACTCATTTCATCGTGGGTCCGTTTTAACCCTAATGGTACAGATGAATCTTCAGAAGCGAGAGCTCTCGCAATATATTCTGACGAGCTCTTGCTGAGTTTTTCATAGACATCCTTCTCCATGTCTTTGACTTTTTTCGCATCTGCCGAGCTGACTAGGCTGGCGCTTAAAGCACCAGATGCCATTTGTTCCAGTAACATTTTACTAATGTCAATATCCTTCTTGTCACCCTTTAACAATTTTTCTTGCACGGCAGCAAATTCTGGTGGCATCTGCGATCTTAATGAATCATATGGAACTTTCTTTTTGTCCGATTTGGACAAGTCTGTTGCCATGGATTCATGGCTGTCTGTCTCTCTGCTTCTTTTGTCTGATTTTAACTGACTGACATCATAATTCATAGACTGCTTAGATAGTGATTCTAGCAGATATGGATCGGGTGGTAAAAGTATTTGAGGTAATTGACTTGATTGTTGGCGGTCTGAAACCTTCTGTTGGCGAGAAGTCGCCGAACTTGTTACGACTGTAGAGGATCTGGGGGTCGTAGTCTTCACTGAACTTCCCCGAGCTGATCCATGACTGGAGCTGTGCATTGTGGACGAGCCAGAACTTGCGGCCAAATTATTACTAAGCAATCCTAGCGCATCATACGCTGACGATATCCCCGAATGCATACCGAATGGATTTAAACCGCCTAATCCCAATTGCGGATATAACATGTTAGGATTAGGGAAAACGAAAGGAAATTGTGAATTAGCATTTTTAGAGCTAGACGCGCTACCGCTCTCAGTCGACTTTCGGGATTTCGATTTAGAATCACCGGCAGCAGCCGCGCCGAGGCTATTCATGTCTAATCCAGAAAATCCAGGCAGTCCCAGACCAGCTAAATTAGCAAATATATTACCTCCAGAAAGGTTTCCCAATAAATTGGGCATGCTACTAAATGAGCTAAGCAATGGATTATTTTTCGGATCGAAACTGCTTAGGCTCGATAGTAGTTTAGGATCAAATGTATTTAGTAGTTTGGGGTCGAAACCTGTCAAATTGGAGAGTGTAGCTGCTAGAGTTTTTGGATCAAATGCACTCAAACTAGACAGACTAGCTAAAAGAGCCGGATTCAACCCGGCTACGTTTTGATTCAGATGCGACCCGGCTGACAAAACATTTGCCGTAGATGAATCCAGCGTGGGTGGACGACCCTTCTTTCTTTCAGTCATAGAGCTACTGGGCGCCATGGGCGAAGGTCTCTGACTCCGCACGTCTTGCGGTAGTTTGACGTGCTCCTTGATTCCCTCCGTCCATTTGGGGTCGATATCGTACATAGGGTTCTCAGCGATCCACTGCGCGAGGTTCCGGAGCTGCGGCGCCTTGTGGCCGACGATGCGCTTGCCGGTGACGCGGTGCACGACCGGCACGTGCTCGTCCGGCGCCAGCCGCGGCGTCGTGCCGCGCCTGCGCGGCTCCACGCTAGCCTGCTCCGCCAGCCATTTGTTCACTTTGGCTTCGTGAGAGTAAGCTTTCATCGTCGCCGAGGAAGACGGTACTTTTTGGGCTTTACTACTGTGTTCCAACGACTGTTGTAAAAATGACGACAGATCTTTCGACGTCTGCGGCGAAGGCACGTTGGTGACGGTGACCGAGAACGGTTTTTGAGCGGGGGGCGTCGCGGAAGACGGGGGAGCGGCCGGCGTCACGGTCACGTCGGGCAAGATGGAGCCGCGGCCGCGCGGCGGCTCGGGCGTCGACGCGCTCGGTCCCCGACCTTTAGCCGCCGATAAACCTAATACTATTTCATCTAGCTTCTTCCTCTTCTTCTCTTTGCCGACAATCTGCTCCGGGGCGGGCTGAAATAAAAAAAGGGTTCGTAGTGAATTAAGTACATCGAAAATGTTTTTTTAAAAACTAGCAGAGATAAGGCATTGATAAAGCATTAATACGAATACTAACCACATTTTTTCTTTTCATCAATTTGCTGAGCGTGTCGTCCAACCTGCCCCTCGGGGCCGCGGAGGCGGACGAGGAGGCGGAGGCGGCGGCGCAGGCGGAGGCGTCGGCGGCGAGCGGCGTGCGGCGGCCGAGGCTGAAGTCCTGCGCCTCGCTGAGATCGAGCGGCGCGGACAGGTCGACGGGCGCGGCGGCGGGCGCGGGTGCGGGCGCGGGCGAGGGCGCCACGCGCTGGTGCGCGGGCGGCGGCGCGGGCGTGGAGCGGCGCGAGCCCGAGTCGCTGGATGCGTCGTCACGCGCCGCGCCCGAGTGCGCCGCCGCCGGCGACGACAGCAGCGCGTGCAGCTTGGCGCGCTCCGTCTCCACGTCGATCGCGATGTGACGCTTCTGACTCTGCTTGCGCTCCTCCTGGAGTTCCGCCTGGATGCTGCGGGTGTCGCTCTTGGAGCCGGAGGGCCACTCGCAGTTCTGCACGGCGTGAGCTATGTGATGCAGCCGGGTCTCGAGCGCGCGCTCTGTGAACCACATGTCGGGGGTGAGCGCCTCGTCCGCTCGGCCCAGCTTGGCCAGAGTCTCGAGCTCAGAGAGCGCGTCGGTGTCGTCGTCGTCGCGCTCGACGTTGGTCGTGCGCTTGCTGCGCCGGAGCGACATTCGCGTCTCGGAAGCAGAGCCATCTGACCCCTTTTCGTCCTCGTCAGACGAAACTTTTTCTTTCTCCTCCGGTTTCTTTGCTCCGCTTTTGTTACTATTGTACCATTTGCTGGCACAATCGGCGAATGGTAGTTTAGGATCACAAAATAGTTTGTGGTAGGTGTCGCCCAATCCGTGCCTGTAGAAAATACAGAATTATTAATATATAGATTGTGTTTTTTTAACACTCTCAGCGCCATAGAACAAACGACTGTTTTTCACGGCAGGCCACGTGGGTTGCCGGCCACCCCAAAAAAATGTATCCCAGAAGACCACTGTGATATTTAGTAACTTTACCAGCAGGCCACGTCGCCGGCGTGCCAAAAGCAGAAACTCATAATCACAAGCAATTTTTCAATCTTGTCTAATCAACGTTTTTCCTCAGCAGGCCAAAATTTCCATCGGCCAATTTTTGGAACCCGGTTTTCAAAAATTGGTTACGCGCCTATCACGCGTGGATCAACGCCATTTTCGTAGTTGATTGTTGATCATACACTGTTCATTCGCGTGGATTTATGCAGTTTATGCATTAAGAAAATGTGTTTCCCGCACCAGCTCGTATGTGAAGCCAGTGCGATCCATTCAAAATTTGAATTTAGAAAACGAAAATAGAATAAGGCGCTAATTTCGATTTTTTTATGAAAGTACAGCCCTTCGTGCCAAAATTTTTTTATGACGTCTTTTCTACTGTCGTAATTAGATATCACGCAACTATATATTAAGCAATTCGGCTCAGAAAATTGTGGAGCGTATACAATTTAAAGGGGCCTCAAATCATACGTTTTAATTATATTATAAATAAATAAAAAATAGCCGTTAACTTGTTTCCCACCGTCGTGGTATAAAAAAAAACGTAGTAACTATTTATTAATCTGTGCCCGAGCCGGCCGGAGATTGCTCATACCCGAGACGGATGGAGATCGTGGGGGTGGGCCTTAGACCAGCAATAGGACAACGTATAGACTAGTAATATAATAATAGTATTTTATGAAACAGTTGTATAAGAAGGGTCAAAAAAGGCGAGTGGCGTGAGTTACAATGTGAGCCGGAGCCGAAGGAGACCAGCATTTTTTGACCTACTTAAACAACGTTGCATACAATACTTTTCCTACGAGTCAACAAAAATAAATCTTAATTTAGGTAAACAAAGCAAAAGTATATAGCCAAGACGCGCGAGCATACCTTGTTACGCCGGCCGGTCAGCGACACCTTCTCGTAACTCATGAGGCCCTGGTACTTGCTACTTGCTAAATTAAATTTTTGGACAGTTTTTTCTCGATTTTGGCCAACGTAGCCTACGGAGACTAAGAAGCAACGCTGGTCTAGCGGTCTTCGTAGTCTATGGGTGTTGCTATATTACGGGTGTCACATGCGTGTTTCTGACTTATGAAGTAATTGTTTTTACTATGCAACCAAATGAATATTTTGTAAGTTGGCAGCAATGCACTTAGTTTAAAACTGTATTCGTTTTGATTTTGTTAGGTTGGTAGCTATTAATAGCAGTAACGTTATAGCGATTAAAAGCACTAGTGCTGTTATGAGGAATAGACAATACAGACTTTTCTTGAAACCTTTTATGTATGTTCTTATATTCGTGTTAATGAATGCATAAATGACAGATAACAGTAGAGGAGTAGGAAAAATATAAAATGTATGTAATCGCATAACTTACGAAAGACTGGACCGATTTGGATTATCGTATATTAAGATTTTAAATACAAATAATAATAACAATAAAAAGTGTCACTCTCACAAAGGTTCATTGTGGGTTGTTGAACTTTATGGGTGCGTTCAGAAATGGAATATGGTAATAATGTACTAGAGACCCCAACTATTTAAACTACAATTTCAGTCAGTTAGAGTCAGACCAAGCTAAGTTAGCAGCGGTTTTGAGAGCCCAGATGAGGCAAGTGTTATTTTAAAAGTGAAACTTCTATGAAATTATGAAGTTTACTTAACACTTGCACCGTCTGGGCTGTCAAAATCGCTGCCAACTTATCTAGGTCTGACTGTAAAAACTTAAACATTTAGAAATTGAATAATTATGTGACTCTATGTAAATGTATCTGCTCTGATCAAGATGAAGATCAATATCTGAGGAACTGAGAGGCCCTTTAGTAGGAATAGGTTTAATTTGAATAAACGGCCGCCATCTTGAATTTATGCATTTCTGATCAAGATGAAAATCGTTATCCGAGGATCTAACAAGCCCTTTTTTAGGAATCCGAGGTTAAAATGAAAAAACAGCCGCCATCTTGAATTTTTGCATTTTTGCTCTGAACAAGATGAGAATCGATATCTGAAGATCCGAGAAGCCGTTTATGATAGCCATGAATCTTAGGCCGAAATGGGGGTTGTAGGGGTGTAGGTACACCCCCCCAGGGCCCGCAGGGGGTCCTCCCCTGTGGGCCAATATACCCGTTTTGGTCATTTCCGGCGAAACGATGGCCCTGCAACTAGCCACTGCAGGGTAATGGACACGCATCCCGTACGGTCGAGGTGGTACGGTCCGCAGGCGAGGTGTGGGGAGGGGCGTCCTCTGGGATGATGCCTGGGGCTCGGCCATGCTGACGGGGCAAGGGCGCGTGGAACCACTGGGAGAGATAGGATCGTCTCTTCCAACCACGTGTCTGCAGCTCCCGATGTCGCGCAGGAGAACCAACTCAACACACCTATACCTCTAGGGTATTTCTGGTGTCCAAAGTGACATCCCCAAAGGTGCGGGCTCCATGGAGGGTGGGAAGCTCGAGAGGTGAATACAAACTAAAGGAATCATGAACCAACCAAGATCCCAAACCCCAACACCGGAGCAGCTTCGGATGTACCGGAGCTGTTTCGACAGTTCCTCCCTCCTTAACACGTGCCTACAGGGAGGCACAAGCAACCCTGTCAGGCAACACCACACGTGATGACGGAGCTCTTCCGACAGTTCCACACACCAGTGTGGCACTGTCTCGACAGTACCCCCGCACAAAGCACACAACATACATCGTGGCGGCGCAGTATCGACAGCACCGCTATGCAAGGGACAGTCCGCACCAGGTGGGAGAGCCGCCGGGAGACCGAAGGCACGTAAACCTGAGGCGTTGACGCCCAAATCAGCAGGCCCGGTGCTACAGAGTACTGCGGCTCCACTACCGACACCGGGGACATCCAAGGGTACCATACGGGAGGGAAAAACCCCCCCGTCAAGGTAAAGCGTACCCAGCCCCTACTTCCAACACCGGGGACATCCAGGGTTGCTGTTCCGACAGGAGGAAAACCCCCTGCCACGGAGCAGGCCCCGGTTATTGAACCGGTGTTGGACCCTGTCTCTACCCAGCTGGAGGCCGGATGGTCGATATACACGAGTCCAGGAAGGCGCGGAAGCGAAAGCCCGGTAACCGGACTGAACCTCCTGTGCTCCCGCCACCGCCTTTGACAGCTGCGGCTAAGCCGCACAAGCTTAACAGGAAGCAGCGGCGGAGATACAGGAAGGCCAAATTCCTCCAAGCCAACCTCCACCAAAGCGAAACGGCGACGGCTCAGATCCGGAAGTGGTTGGAGGTCAACACAACAGCCGTAATTCTGATCCAGGAGCCGTGGGTCAAAAGGGGCTCTGCCTGCAGACTCCGCAACTTAGGAGGTAAGCTAACAGTCTACACGGGTCCGGATAACCCCCGGGCTTGCATTTACACCACCGGTAATATACACGCACAACCTCTAACGAGCTTCTGTTCCAGAGACCTGTGCGCCATAAGACTGCACGGGGCGCAAGACTCCAGCCTGCAGGACGTGGTCATAGCCTCTGTGTTAATGCCGGAGGCGGAAGAACCACCACCGCACGACATGATAAGGCTGGTCAACTACTGCAAAGAGTCAGGGCTCGAACTCATCGTGGCCACCGACTCGAATGCGCATCACCCCTTATGGGGCATGAAAGCAGGTAACGAGAGAGGTAAGAAGCTTGTCGAGTACCTATTCACTACAAACCTCAACCTCCTTAACACAGGTTCAGAACCAACATTTGTAAATAGACGCAGCAGGACAATCATTGTCCTGACTCTAGCAACCGAAGAAGCATCGAAACTAATCTCGGGCTGGCATGTATCGAAGGAGGTATCGTGCTCAGACCACAGGTGGAATAGATTTGACATTCAGGTAACAACACTAACAGCAGTGCCCAGGCGGGACCCACGCAGGACGAATCGTGACCTTTACACGGTGCGATTAAGTACAGCATTGGAATAGCTGGAGGGTTCCCTTAAAATAGAAGGCACAGCGGGTATAGAAGAACAGGTAAGCATCCTCACGAGCACCATTCTGGATTGCTACCATCAGGCATGCCTATCGATCAGAAGCAGAGGAAAAAACAACTGGTGGGGGCCTGAGCTGGAGAGACTCAGGGGCAAGATGAGGAGGCAACTGAACAGAGCTATGAACACAGGCCCTGACGAGGACTGGGACAATTACAAGTCCACTTAGGCCAAGTACAAAAAACGTCTCAGATACAGAAGCACAAACTCATGGCGCAAATTCTGTACAGACATTGAGACCACCACGCAGGCCAACAGGGTAAGGAAGGTCCTCTCCACCAACTCGACCATAACCTTATGATCCCTGCGTAAGCCAGACAACTCTCTTACAAACTCACCGGAGGAGGCGGAACGGGTCCTAGTGCAAACACACTTCCCGGACTGCGTGATATCGCATCCAGTAACGTGGGACGAGGCGGAGACAACCACCCCGACGGAGGACGAGTGGCTACAAACATATGCTCACAGGTACGTGCCGAAGCAAAGGAGCCGAGGGAGGTCAAGGTTATCTTCATGCCGAAACCAGGTAATAGCGACTACTCGGACCCCAAATCCTTCAGGCCCATCAGCCTGACCTCTTTCATGTTGAAAACATAAGTTGTGTGACAGGTACCTTAGAGAGAGGGTGCTAATTCATGTGCCCTTGCATCCAAACCAACATGCCTACAGCCCTGGCAAATCTACAGAATCGGCACTTCATGCAGTAGTAAGTAAAATTGAGGTGGCGATCAAAAACAGATCTATGTGCTTAGGAATCTTCATAGATATAGAAGGGGCTTTCGACAGGACCAGGTTCAGCAGCATTACAGCAGCACTGGTAAGACATGGCGCGAATGCAGTTATGACAGAATGGATAAACAACATGTTGAGCCAACGAACCATCAAACTCGGGACGGGCGAAACACAGCAGGCATTAGTGGCAAAAGGATGCCCGCAAGGAGGAGTCCTATCGCCACTACTATGGAACCTCACCGACCTGATCACCACACTAAACAACAATCACTATTACACAATCGGCTATGCTGACGACATAGTGATACTGACGAACGGCAATCATGCAGGTACGGTATGCGATGTTACCCGCTCTGCACTAGCCACCGTGGAGCGCTGGTGTGTTAACAACGAACTCTCAGTCAATCCCAACAAAACTGAGCTGGTTATGTTCACCAACAAACGGAACTTGGGAAACTTCCGCCTTCCCAAACTGTTCGACACTGAACTCCAACTATCTGCGGAGGTAAAGTATTTAGGGGTAATACTTGGCAGCAAATTGTATTGGAGCAATCAGGGATCGGAAACCGGTATTTTTTGTATGGGAACGAAAACGGTATTTTTTCGTTCTTTGTTAATTACTTCATTTCTAATTAGGCAATCTAATAATACGAAGTCGTTATCTGAAAACACAACTGAGTCCTACATTTAGAGTATAAAATAAACCGAAATATATGGTTATTTCGATGTTTTTGCAAAAAACCGGTTCCGATGCCCGGGAGCAATCACTTAAACGGCAAAATTGACAAAGCCACAGTCGTATTCTGGCAATGTCGTAGAATGGTGGGTAGAACCTGGGTGCTAACCCCAAAGATAACTCTATGGCTTTACCAGGCAGTCATACGGCCAATAATAAATAGTTGAAGCTAAACTACAACGACTCCAGAGGTTGGCCTGTATGGCGACCACGGGCTGCATGAGGACAACACCAAACGCGGCCCTGGAAGCCTTACTGGGCCTGCCGCCGCTGCACCTCTTTATACAACAGGAAGCGCTAGGCGGTACGTCTCAAAAAATCTAATCTCTGGAGACCACCTAGGGTACCACACACCGAGATCCTCTACGAGGCGATAGGTAAGGAACCGCTAATAGAAGCGGTGACTGGCAGGTGACCCAGACAATTCGTCTTCGACAAGAAATACAAGATACAGTTACACGAAGAACCTCGTGAAGGACTCAACCCAAGAGAGCTGAGAATCTTTACGGATGGATCAAAGACAAGGTCAGGCACTGGCGCTGGAGTATTCTCAGAGGACCTAAACATACAAATCTCAACACCACTAGGTGCCCACAACACAGTCTTCCAGGCAGAATGTATGGGCATCATAATGGCAGCACACGCAATCGCTTCAAGGAAAGTATTGGACTACCCCATCCACATACTCTCTGATAGTTGGTCAGTACTACAAGCTCTACAAAGTTATACTTTGACCTCAGGGCTAATCTACGAATGCCACAAAGCTCTGTCAGAGGTAAGCACCACCACCAGCGTAACTCTGCAGTGGATCAAGGGACACAGCAGCTCGCGAGGGACCGATGCAGCCGGCATATTGGCGAGAGGAGGCTCGGAACTGAGGGTGGCAGGACCGGAGCCAATTATACCTCTGCCTTATGCCTGGCTCCGAAACATGCTGCGACACAACACCAAGGTAAAACACCAACAGTACTGGTCTAACCTAGGCACGTGCAGGCAGGCGAAGGAAGCCCTCCCGACAATCGACCCCGGTTTGTCGAGGAGGCTGAGACAGCTGAAGAGGCCACAGCTCCAGCTTTTGACTGGGGCCATAACCGGCCACGCCCCACTAAACAAACAACTACTAACCCTACGTTACAGATAGCCCCCTTTGCAGAGCATGCATGGAGGCAGAGGAGACAGTCGCCCACGTCATTCTTGAATGCCCAGGGTTGGCAGAGTACTGGGCACAATACCTCGGTTCGCCGGGGTCTCTCCCAGAATTCGTCGGCAACATCCAAGGGTCTGCTAGGCTTCTTGGTAGAGTTGGGTTGGCAAGAGTAGTGCCGACAACCCACCACGCAAAATAGGCGCGAAATAGGACGTCGTGTTGTGGAAACTAAGCCCGCGAACACCAATAACCTATAGAACCTATAGGCCAAAATGGGAAAAAATACAGCCATCTTGAATTTCTGCATTTTTGCTCTGATTAAGATAAAAATCGATATCTGAGGATCTGAAAAACGCTTTATTATGAATCTGAGGCCAAAATCGCAAGAATTGCCCGGCATTTTTGTTCTGATCAAGACGAAAATTGATATCTGAAGATCCGAGAAGTCCTTTATTATGAATCCGAGGTCAAAATTGAAAAAAAAAAAGATAAACCGCCATCTTGAATTTCTGCCTTGCTGCTCTGATCAAAATTAAAATCGATATCTGAGGATCTGAGAGGCCCTTTATTTGGAATCGGAAATTAAATTTGACTAAACGGCCGCCATCTGAATTTCAGCATTTTTGCTCTGATTGAAGATGAAAATATATTGTAACACCCTTACAGCATAACTACGCATTTACTACACTAAGCATTTTTTTTAAATAGGGTTTAATAAAATGCAAATGTCCATTTTTTTTTTTCATATCGATCCACTGTGCCATGTGGCCCTCAAAGTTTAAATAAACTGCATAGTGTGTCCCATTCATGACAAGAAATTAAATAATACAATTTTGATTGTAGTTTTGGTACCTTGGCCAGAAAGATAACATTCCAGTCCATTTAGATCTCAATTTATTTGTCAATGAAGGAATAATGTTTTTAATGGAGTATGATTAGCAGACATAGGAATCCGTGGAGCAAAATTGTTTGACAAGTAGGGAGTTCCTGTATCGATAAACTCAACTATCGATGCTAGTTCTATATACTAGTTATCACTCAAGGGTTTGCTTGTAAAAATATGTTTTTATTACGAGTAAAAAAAAAATTAATAATAACTCAATATACTTTCTTTCGTTTTTAAGACAAGGCAATTTTATAATTTTACTCATCCCAATTTTTTTCTTCGTGAATGTCCCATTTACTATTGTTAAAGTAAACGACCAGTTAAGCGTCTCCGTCTTGGCTGATAAATCCATTTCAGGTGGCTAAATGATTTTTTTAATTTCTGTGGAGGTTATACCTTGGTTTCCAAGTGTTAATACCGTGACATCAGCACTGAATATAGTAGAGAAATGGTGCAAGGAGAATGACCTATCGGTAAACCCAAATAACCGGCCAAGAGCATGTCGGGCCACGCTCAGTGTAGGGTTCCGTAGTTACTCTTCCGTCACAGTAAGCTAAACTGGAGCTTAAAGTATAGTAAATTGTTAACCAAGGGATGAAACGGTACCTTTCACCTGAGTTAAACAAATAAGCAAATTTGCATAATCAGTACCTAATTAAAATAAGTCTTTTTACTATGAAGGGAAAACTTTTTGCGATAACTCAAAAACAGCTAAACTGATCATGTCCGCAATAGTTTTCATTTAATGTCTTTCTTAAGCTCTACTTTCACGATTTTTTTCATATTTTTTGGACCTGTGGTTCAAAAGTTAGAGGGGGGGGGACACATTTTTTTTTTTCTTTCGGGGCGATTATCTCCGAATATATTCACTTTATCAAAAAATGTTTCTTGAAAACCCCTATTAGTTTTGAAAGACCTTTCCAACGATACCCCACACTCTAGGGTTGAAGCGAAAAAAAAATGTCACCCCCACTTTACGTGTAGGGGAGGTACCCTAAAAAAAACTAAATTTTTAGATTTTATTGTACGACTTTGTCGGCTTTATTGATTTATATATCCATGCCAAATTTCAGCTTTCTAGCACTAACGACCACGGAGCAAAGCCTCGGACAGACAGACAGACAGACAGACGGACATGGCGAAACTATAAGGGTTCCGTTTTATGCCATTTGGCTACGGAACCCTAAAAAGACCGACACAATTCTTTTCACACGCAAACAATTTTGGGCACATACGAAATGCCGACACTGTTTGGCACCAGACACAACAAAGCAAGAGTAGCCTTCCGGCAATGCCGGAGGATGGTGGGCAAGAGATGGGGCCTTGCCCCTCACATCATACTGTGGCTATACATAATGGTAATAATGCCAATGATCAGCTACGGAGCTGTTGTATGGTGGCCCCGCACCCAGCTAACCACGGCAATACACCATACCAGAAGATCTATGGAAATATGATCTCAAAAATGCCAACGCTGGAGGCGCCAATAGACAAAATACCAAAAACTATTATCTTCTGGAAAGACTACGCCATATCGTTAACAGAAGATCCGAAGGAAGGACTATACTAAACAAACCTAAGAATATTCACAGATGGCTCGAAAACAAATGAAGGGACAGGATGTGGTGTCTTCTCGGAGGACCTGAACATACACATCTCAAAACCCCTGGGTGAACACAATACGACAATACGGTATTCCAGGCTGAATGAGTAGGAATAATAGAAGCTTGCAATGCGATAAAAAGACGACAAGTAAAACATGAAAATATACTAATACTGTCAGACATTAAATCGGTACTACAAGCACTAGATAGCGACAAACTTACATCAGAACTCATACTCGAATGTCATCGAAGCTTCACTGAAGTAAGCAAAGGTGGTAATAAAGTAACAATACAATGGATAAAGGGGCATAGTGGATCAAGAGGAAACGATGCAGCGGACGAACTGGCCAGGAAAGGCTCAGAAACGCCGGCATATGGACCCGAGCCCATCATACCCCTACCAATATCCTATATACACAACCAGCTAGACCTACATCACAGACAACTGCACAATAAATACTGGAAGGAAATGGACACATGCAGGCAGACCAAGGATTTTCTACCGGAACTGAACCACAAACTCACCAAAATACTACTGAAAACACCTAGACATCAACTACGTAAAATAGTAGGGTTAATTACGGGACATAACACACTTAACAAACACCTACACAATATGGGTAAAACAGACAGCCCCATGTGCAGAGCGTGCATGGAAGAAGAAGAAACAACAAAACATATTCTCCTAGACTGCAAACAGGTAGAAGTATACAGGAACAAATACCTAGGGACTCCGTGCACACTAGGAGAGGCAATTAGCAACCTGAAAACTTTGCTAGGCTTCGTAGAGGAGCTGGGGTGGTTAGAGTAGCGCTACCTCGTTTCACGCAAAATAGGCACAATGGTTGTCGATTTGCGGAAAATGCCCAGAAGCACTAACTAACTAACTAAAAGGGGCATAGCGGATCAAGAGGAAATGATGCAGCGGATGAACTGGCCAGAAAAGGTTCAGAAACACCGGCACAGGGACCCGAACCCATCATACCCCTATCAGTATCGTACACAAACAAACAAACTACGGAAAATAGTAGGATTAATTACAGGACATTAAAACAAACACCTACACAATATGGGTAAAACGGACAGCCCCATGTGCAGAGCATGCATGGAAGCGGAGGAAACAGCGAAACATATTCTCCTAGAGTTCCTAGACTATAAACAGGTAGAAGTATACAGGAACAAATACCTAGGGACTCCGTACACACTAAAGGAGGCAGTTAGCAACCTGAAGACACTGCTAGGTTTCGTGGAAGAGCTGGGGTGGCTAGAGTAGAGCTACCTCGTTTTCACGCAAAATAGGCACAATGGTTGTCGATTTGCGGTAAATGCCCAGCATAACTAACTAACCGTTCGAGATAAGTGTCTTATTTATTACTTCGTTCACGTTTGTGTCACATATAGCACACGGCTGATACGGTGCCGTGTGTCTAGATTTCTCGTCAGCCAATTGTAACTGGAGTTTAGTTTACACAAAATATTTTGACATAGGAGGAATTTCCCGATCTTGTCGAATTAGGTTTTTAGACTCGCCATAGGACATTATTAGGGGTTCAGCAGTATTGACTTGTATTGCATACGCCGAGCACGAGCATGTGCTTGTGCCATCTCTTCTTACAGCGGCAGCAGCTCACTACTGGGGATCAACACTCACTTGCACACGCCGAGCACGAGCAGCTTGTCGTGGCGGGCGGGCTGCCACCAGGGCGGCGCGTCAGCCGAGCGCTCGCACAGTGCAAGGCGCGCGTCCAGCGCCCCGTGCGGCGCCACCTCCTCGCGCAGCACACGCAACAGGTCGATCCTGCGGATTAAACTTACGTTTTAGAGGCCCGAACACTCGAAAATAACTCGAACACAAAACTCGAAAATAACTGATTTTCACCTATCAATAGAGTGATTCTTGAGGAAGGGTTAGGTGTATAACTTGTTAAGGTTTTGTGTAAATTGGTCGAAATATGACAATGTTTGCTAATGATATAAATAATAATGTCGGAAAAAATCACGCTGTCGTCCTAAACAGTGTGTGTTTTTTTTTTGTAGCTATAACAAACAACACAATGTATGGCGGAGTTGTCTCTCTTTCTCATTGTTCTACAAAAAAAAGTCCGCAATGGTGTATGTCTAGGATAATTTACTATACCCATTTTTAACTACTAGAAAAATATCACTTACGGTATTTAATCATTATCAAATGAACTATAATTAAAAATCCCATTTCGAGCATATAACTTCTACGAAACGTTAAAGACGCTAACCTTAGTCAATTTTTACCACGTTGGTACCAATTTTTACCACGACATACAATCGCTTTACTATACCCCCACCATGCACTTCGCACGTAGTCAATAACTTTACGCACTATCCCATAGAACAAATTAGCCTTATGCATGAAATTTGAATTTGAACCTAATAATTTGGGTTATTCCCACTAGTTACCACCAAGTTGTTACCAGTGGTAACTACTGGGATTTTTTTCCCGAGTAGTTACCACCAAAATTTGGTTAGCGTTCAATACTAATAAAACAGTATAAGTATAGAGATGTAGATTTCTCACTTTTAAGGCAGTTTACTGAAACAGTAATCGACTTCTAATGAAAAGAATAACTCATTAACTTATAATTAATTCGACGTTTAATTAATTATTGATTAAGGAACTCTATATTTATACTGTTTTTATTAGTATTGAACGCTAACCAAATATTGGTGGTAACTACTGGGAAAAAAAATCCCACCTTTTACCAGTGGTAAAAAAATCCCCCTAGTTACCACCAACTTGGTTTGGTAGTAACTACTGGGTTTTTTTTCCAGTAGTTATCAGTGGTAAAGGTGGGAAAAAATTCCCAGTAGTTACCACTGGTAACAACTTGGTGGTAACTAGTGGGAATAACCCTATAATTTTTATTCGGATATTTGATACCGTTATAGGGCGAAACAGGGCGGCCAACTGTTGCGCTACAAAGATGTGCTGAAGCGTCACATGCGGAGATGTGACATTGAACCATCGCACTGGGATAACGGGTCACCTTGACGAACACCCTTCCTTATTGGAAATTCTTCACCTAAACGTTCTAGTTTAATTTTAGCCGTACTGTTGGAATAAATTTCTTGTATTATTGTAATATATTTTTGTGAGATTCCTTGTTCGTTGAGTGTTTTCAATATTTCCGTATGATTTAAATGCTTTATTATAGTCGACAAATGCTATGTAATAAATTAATAATTCATTTTGTATTCCTGGCATTTTTCTGTGATTTGTTTAATTACTAGTATATGATCAATTGTTGAGAATTTTTTACGGAATCCCGCTTGCTGTCTTGGTTGGTTTTCTTCCAAGGTTTTTGTTATTCGTCCCAAAATTAGTTTTGAAAAGATCTTGTATAAATTACTCATCAAGCTTATTGATCTGTCTATAGTTAAGTAGTAAACAAAGATAATAATGTAATAAATAATAATAATAATACAATTCTTAAAATATTAATTTAAATCACAAATAATTAAATTATTGCAAGTTGTTGATATTTTTCCTTAAAATTTTGTTTAAATGTATTATTAATTATTATACCTAGCATGCAAGAATCAATTTATTAATGGTAATATTTATGTGTAATTTAATTTAATTCAATCTGTATGGAATTAATAAAGCTCTATTCTATTCATTCGATTAAGCGAGTTTGTTTTCAAAAACAAAATTTTATTAAAATGAAAGATAACAAGACGTGCTAATAGAAACCAGTGCTTGTTATTTCTTATAGTTAACAGAGGTGTACAATTTCAATACAAATGCTAGTGGAAAAAATAAACTATTAAACAAAAATGTGTACAATTACAATACAAATCCCAGTGGACAAAATAAACTATTAGCGTATTCCTCGTTTCAATTAAAATGTAGAGAACCAATAAAATTATAGGGTCAGAAAATTGAAATGTTGTCAATTGCTCGGGTATCAATATTAAGCACGAGGGGTTAAACAACAACTTTGCCCCCTTGTAAAACAAATAATTATTAGTATTCTTGTGCCGAGTTTTAGTATTTCGTGTAGGTATGTCTAACACAGGCTTTGCAGATTTTCATTATAAAATTTTTGACTCGATTGTCCGCGCCACTAGTCTCTTGGTCGTCTTTTTCTGCTGTTTATACTTCTTGAAGTATAATCTTTTGTACGTTGCCATGCTTTGAATAGCTCTCTGTTACACCGTGATACAGCCTCTTTCACTTCAGCGTTCCAAACTGTTTCCTTATTCGGGACATTCTCAAATTTTGTACGACGTAGGTGCTGCTCTCCACGAGCCGTCTTTTCGGGCCACATGCCCAGCCCACTCCCACTTCAGTTTTGCCATTCGCCTGGTTACATCAGTAACTTTACTGTGTTCTCGAAGCCACTTGTTTGTCTTCCTGTCCCTAAGTGAGATTCTTACCATTCTTCTTTCAAAAAAAAAACATACAACCGAATTGGTAACGTCCTCCTTTTGAAATCTTGAAGTCTGTTAAATATGAGTTCTTTCCTGGCAAAAATACATCGCTTTCTTTCAACAATTGTCCTCACGCCAATATAAATATTAATTTCTATTAAGGCGCGGTGTATAGTAAAATGCGCTATGTTTAAATCGATATTTACAGGCTTGTACAAGGATTTCATCGATTATTTTCTAGTATGTATAACTTCAGTCTCTGAACTAGCCGTATGCTTGTCAGAAACACGATGGCCTATCTTTTTCTCGATAGATTATTGCTTTGAAAATATGCTTGTACTATGACGAATATCAATATGAAATTTACTTCATTCGATAGCTTTTAAGTAACTCTAACATTTTGCTTGTCCTTTTATCGATGCGTTAAATTTTTCATTCATAATTATGAATTCAACATTTTGTCTACTAAACGTTACCCTGTAGGGCTAATATGGTCGGCTCTTTATCACTTGTCACTATGTCTGTCACGTTCTAACAAGTATATAAGTGCGAAAGTGACGCATGGCATGACAGGTGATAAAAATGCGACCATGATACCGCTGCTGCACGGTAATACCGTCAGTACGCCAGTACGCCCGTGACCACTGTCAGCGTCGAACCTGTGCTAGTTTAGCGGACGTTACATAAAATGGATAATCACACTATAAATACAGAAATATGTTATACACACAATGTTTTCATCACTCTTACGAAGAAAAAACTATATTTTAAGCTACTTGATTCTTACGGTGACATTTCAGACATCCGTCCGTCATATTATCTTTTTTGACAAGTTTTACACACGCACCCGTCCGGCATACAGCCACGATTAACCAAATGGTGCCTTGCACCCGCGTTAAACACTCTACTTTTCATTTTTAATACGAGCAAAGTAAAATACATGTACATTTTAAAAAACACGGCTAAGTATAAAATTCAGTAGTACTTATTTCGTGAGGGGTACTTTTAATTATAAATTTAGGTAAAACAATTATTTATGGAAAAGGGAGTTAACTATCAGAATGGAAATGGTACATCAAATCCATTAAAAACCAAAATTTAAAATGCTTATCGTAAAAAAGAAACAAACGTACTAAGAACCTACAGTGCTCTAGATTAGATTGGATTAGATTTATTTATTTCTTAAAGAAAAAGACACAGTATTTTACACAAAAGGATAAAACAAAGGCTTTCACTAAAAGATCGTCAACTTAACATTAAAACAAAAAATATAAAATTAATAAATAAAGAAATGTCACGACAAAAAAGAAAATGTCAATGTATACATATCTAGGGACAACCTAGGTATTGTCGAAATGTCAAAAAGAATTAAAAAAAACAAACATATTTACAAAAACACTAAGTTATAAATAACTTTATCTGTAAAATAATTTAAATGAAAAATATAATGAAAATATATTATATGTCAACGATCTTAATTGCTAAAAATATTAATACAATGTCAATTCATATTAAATTAAATGTCACAGTTTTAAAATAGGTTCATAAATAAATTTAAAAGAAATACATAATAAATTATTTTTCGCTATATTCTTTAACGGAATAGATTCTAGACTCTCTCTAGAGCAGTAACATTTTTGCACTCTTTTGAGAACAACAAAGACCTACTTTCAGAACTTGAGATATAAAAAATATATATTTTAAATGGCTATTACAGTAATAATCAAATTGAATACCTATTTTTAAAGGTAAACAAATAAAATTAATCCGCTTGTTTAATTTATATAAGTCATTATATTGGAACAGCTTCAATTTTACAACACAGGATAACACAGGAACACACACACACACACAGAACACAGGATGCAGGAGATATACTGGATTTAAATATGTGGGATTTAAAAAGTGCTTAGTGAAAGGTACCATTTCACGACTTTTAGTTTCCGAGTTACATGCGTTTTTGTGGAAGTGCTCAAATGGCTGTAATAGTTTATGTTATAAGTGCTGAATTTGGTTGGTATTTCTGGTTTATTAATATTCATATGGTATACACTTAAAACTTTATTTACAACATTTATCAATTATTTTATTTTGTAAGGTGAGCAGGAGCGATATTTACCCTTCAAATCCCATTAAAAATTTTGCAAGTACTAGGTTCGGAAGTTCGTATATATTTGTACCTCTCGCCAATATTTTTATTTTACTGGTTAATTATTTTGTAAATTCAAGAATGTCACTAAATTCCATTTTTGATAATATTAAACATAAAATCCTTTGTAAAAGTTTGGTATATGGGTTTGAATACTTTTATACCATGCTATTTTTATTTTGTATGAAATGAAAACTGGTGACATTTTATTTCTTTTCTCAAGTATAAATTTCGATGACAGTCTGCCGCAAATTTCAGGTCTCAGCCAATTTTACCTTCTTCTTTAAGACCTTGAACCTTGTTGTCTTTGTGATATGCTTTTACTTTTTTTTCCTGCCAATACAAAATATTAGTGGAAAAATCGATCGAAAGTTTCGCAAAAGATATTTTCTTCATTTTTGCATTGGGGTGCGTATGTGTAATATGTATATATTAAAATAGTTTATTAAATCAATAATATATCCCTTCAAGTGGCAGAAGCCAAAACGTGAAAAGTAGTCAAGTGGCGGGGCCCCGTTGGGTGTTCAGCGCGGATTTAGAGAATATTACAAATTGAACTATTTAAGCTTATCTATAATATATACAAGTATATATTGAAGCATATATCGTTTTAAATACGCTATTCGAATAGATAAATAGAAATATAATTATTGCAAGAACATAGTGTTTTGATACAATCGGTGATCTTAGAATAAAAAGTCCTTATGTTCTACCCTATGAAAGGCATGCAATATAAAGCAAGCGTCAAGCAAACATGGAAACAATACAATTTAAAATATTAACATTTAGAACGTATATATCGGATGATAAAAATTACAAATAGGACATAACTAAATAAAGCATCAGATTAGGAAAATAAAGTTAAACTAGTCAATTTTAAAATTATTGCATTAAATAAAAATGAATAAATTACCAAGCATTAAATAATAAAATCATGGAAAAAAATTACAAATTTCAATATGTCAACATAGTAACAAAATAATTGACTTATTGATTTTCGTCGTACTGGACATGAATAAGCAATTAAATTATTGTAATATTTATTCATTTCGCAACACGCACCTAAACAAACCCAGCAACAGTGACAGTTTTCCAGTTTTCTTATTAAAAATGACTACCACCACAAAACAAAATTATGATTTGAAGTAATTGCTAATTAATTTTCTACGTAAGGCTTACAATTCATAAGAAAGGACCTGCCATACAATTATATTTACAAAACAACCTCTTTAAAAATCAAGACAGAACTCTGACTAGGCGGTCGCTCCCGGATGAACAGTCCTTACAAACCAAGCGTTACTATGCGTGTGTATGTATGTTTTCCTTGTCTAACTTGCTAGCTACTTTTGGGTTGTAATGTTTTGAGTTATCTCAATAACTGCAAAAAAAAAACAACGGATTGCACTCCGGGAGTGCCGGCAGAAATTAAAACTTGAATATTAACGTTGTGCATTTTTGATATTTTGGCAAGGTTAGGGAATAATTTTGCACGAATTGCTTTAATTATCAGTATAAAAGTACTATCATTTATGTGGTAAAATACAATATTCATTTATGGCGCTGTCGTACACAAACATGGCAATTTATATTACATTAAAAATTTAACTACTGGCTTCATGACATTGTAACAGTTTTTCAATCAGGTCACGTGTCCGTCTTGCGAATTTTCAATCTGTCGGTCACGTGACCTGTCGCGAGTTTAACATTTTTTTCCCATCACAAAAAGTGCACAGCGCCGCTAAAGAAGTTTTCACTTCAAAAAGCTACCTTTCCACGTTCACTCCCACAAATTACTTAGCTTTGCTAGTATTCCTCCTTTTCTTTCACTACTTGCCCGAAATTGATATCTATTGCATTTTTAAGGTCAACTAAGTTTTGAATAGGTATCTATATATGATTTAAAGCAGACATTTGTAACTTTTGTCTGAGTTAGTAAGTACTATCTTTTCGTCACAAAATTATTTGGTATCATTTTACTAGGTTCTCCGTTTGCCGCGGTTTACTCTAGTATTGTATGTAACTATCTATTCTTTATTTTCATTGAGTATAAATCATAATCAATTTAAATTTCCGGATAAGATCCCAGAACTATCAAACTAGAATACGGATGGCGTCAGAATAAGGACGTAGGCGTGCAGCGGGCGCGGCGCGCGGGGCGCCTGCCTGCCTGTTCTTCCACTTCGTCTGCTTCACCCCCTCAAAAACCTAAAATCCGTCTATAAGAGCGCCTTAAAGTACTTATAAGTTATAGTTATGCAAGTGTTTTATTATTTCCTCGCAGTAGTCGTGAAAAGCACTATCTAATACCTCGACCGGAAACGCTAAAAATGGACTCGTATTATTTGACTCATAATTCTCAAACTCACTCGTCCATCTTTGAGCGGTTTTCCATCCTCTCCTACAATGTACTATATTATGATTCACGTAATTTGGTTAGAGCAAGAGATACATTTCACACCTACCTTTCAAGCGTAGCGATAGCTCTTTCTTCGCCAATTGGCTCTGCTTTGAGATCCGCCCTCGTGGGCAGCTCAGCTTCGCCCACAGAGAGCCCGCACTGGCGCTTGCACATAGCCATAAAAGCTTTCAGGTAGTCGGTGAGAGCGTCGTCGCTCTTGGAGTCGAGGCGAGCGAGGGAGCGGAAGCGGCCCCAGCGCAGGCTCTTGGTGGCGGGGTCGAACTCGACGCCGTAGGACGCCACGGTGCGCCGGAACGCCTCCTCGTCGGCGCGGCTCCAGCGCCACGCCGACACCTCGTCGCGGGCCAGCTGCTCCATGCGCTCCCGGCGCTCCATCTTCTGGACGAAATTAAAGGATTAAAAAATGTACGATTAAAAAATCACGGTGATCGATGTACATCGGGTTGTCCACAATGAATGTTGACTTCTCTAAGATATTATGTTTTTCGGAATATTTTATATTCTGGTCGTGTATATATTCTGCACCTTAGCCTTTTGTTGCAGCTTGAGCTCCTCGCGCTTGTAGTTCCTCTGGTAGGCCGTGATGAGGCGCCGCAGGCGGGTGTTGAGGTCCTGCATGGACGGCCACTGGTGGCCGCTGGCGCCGTCGTCGTCGGGGCGCGGCGACGCGGCGGGCGACGTGGCGCCGGCGCCGCTCGACACGTCGTCCGTGCAGTCTTCGTCGCCGACTGCACTGCCGCGGACTTTTCTTTCTTCACTCCTAAACGAGCGATTGAGATATTAAAGACGTTTTAGTAGGAAATATTTTCAGAGCTTCAGGGGGCCCTAACGAAGGCCGTCGTGGCTCGAAGAAAATATTCAGATACGAAAATCCGCTCGAACTTTGATATGTCACAAATAGGCGGGTCCACACATAGCGAACATGAGTAGACGTGCCTCGGCAGAGGCAGAGCGCACGTTTTCCTCGGGCGAGCGCGACCTTGGCCGAGCCGCTCGGGAAGGTCTGACCGAGATCTCGGTCTCGGTCTCGGCATTCTCGGCCAAAAATCGAGCCGATATCTCGGTCTCGGCTCTCGGCCAAAATGGGCCGAGATACTTGCGGAGACCGAGACTAGGCAATGAGTTATCATTGCTGAATTTGAATTTTCTGCGCACGAGCGCCGGGGTCAAGCCACCCGTTGGTTGCATCGTCCGGTTGGTGTGACGTTTTTTGTGATTTTGATTGGTTTCGTACCCACATTTTGAGCCAATTACTTATCAAATACTAAGTGTTGGGATCGGATAGGCGCGGTTGCAAGTAATGACTTGTTCATTTGGGTCTTTTCGTTTTGTGGTTGTTGTTATTGATGAAAATGATGAATAAATGAGTGTATATTGTTATCGGGATGTATGGCAATGTATATCATATATTTTTTTTTAGAAATTAGAAATTAGGAATTTACAAGAATACGTTACAATAAGGTCTTAAAACAGTTTTAGTATCAGTATTCAGTCGACATAAAGCCAACATACAAAATGTTTGTAATTTTCATTTACTAGTAGAGTACATCAGGTACATGCATAAAATTTTGATAATCCTATTAAAAACAATGACATAATGTAAATAAAAACAAATGAGATTAAAATAGAAATACTAAGCTAAACTAAAATAGATTGGTAGGTATGTCAAAGTTATGTCATAATATGATAATTAAAAATTAAAAATTACAATTTGAAATTTAAATAGTCCTTAACAGTATAAAAGCAATTGTCTTGTAGCCATTTAGTCAGTTTTATCCTAAATTCATTTTCACGCAACATTCTCAATTCATGAGGGAGCTTATTATACAAAACAATACACATGTTATACGCATTTTTCCTATAGATATCGCTTTTACATTCTGGCTGGTGTATCATATTTTTATACTGGGCTCGTAGCTCTCTTGCAAACATGTCTTCTCGCTTTTTAAAATATCCTGGGTGGCTTTTAGTAAATAGGCATGCCTTTAAAATGTACATACAGGCTAAGGGGAGAATTTTAAACTTTTGGAATAGAGGTCTGCAACTATCGTCAAATCTAACCCCACCTAATTCACGCAAACATTTTTTCTGAATTATAAATGCCCTCTGAACGTCAACAGAATTGCCCCAGAGTAAGAGTCCATAATTGAGAGTGGACGACACATACCCATGATAAGCAGTTAACGCGGCCCGAATAGAAATTGAATTTCTTAGTCTAGAGTAATGAAGTCTTGTTTATATTAATTTTAAGGTCATTATTTTCTATCCATGTGTTAACGTCGGTCAGTGCATTATTTACGCTCGACTCATACATGGTTTTGTCAGTTCCTTTTATTATTAATGTTGTGTCGTCTGCGAAAAGTATACACCTTTGCGATGTTGCTTGCGGAAGATCATTGATGTATAGCAAGAACAATTACAAGGGCCTAAATTACTCCCTTGTGGTACCCCTGACCTATTGACACGACCCTGAGATTTCAGTACATTGGATTCGGTTGGCTAAGTAACTTCTTATCCAATCAAGGGCATTACCCCTAATGCCATAGCCACTAAGTTTGGAAAGGAGCTTCGAGTGGTTAACACAGTCAAAAGCTTTACTCATGTCAAGAAATATTGATGCCACTGGTAGTTTGTCATTAACAGCCTCTGATATTTCCTTAATAAAATCAAAACAAGCCAGTTCAGTAGAGCGTGACTTTCGAAATCCAAATTGTTCAGGCAATAGTATGTTATGTAAAGTTAAATAATAAATTAGTCTTACAAACATAGCTTTCTCAACAACCTTAGACATAACATTTTAGATTTTTCATTCTGTTATTTTAGAAGTTACGGGGGGGGGGGGGGGGGGGGGGCACAAATTTTACCACTTTGGAAGTGTCTCTCGCGCAAACTATTCATTTTAGAAAAAAATGATATTAGAAACCTCAATATCATTTTTGAAGACCTATCCATAGATACCCCACACGTATGGGTTTGATGAAAAAAGATTTTTTGAGTTTCAGTTCTAAGTATGGGGAACCCCCAAAATTTATTGTTTTTTTTTCTATTTTTGTGTGAACATCTTAATGCGGTTCATAGAATACATCCACTTACTAAGTTTGAACAGTATAGCTCTTATAGTTTCGGAAAAAAGTGGCTGTGACATAATCTGACAGACAGACGGATATGACGAATCTATAAGGGTTCCGTTTTTTGCCATTTGGCTACGGAACCCTAAAAATTGAATCTACTTTATTCAATAGAATAAAAGATCAATCAATTTCAGGGGAACAAATTCATGTTTTCACTGGTCTGAGTTGGGAAAACATCAATGATTTGACAAAAGAGGTTACATCAATGCATAATAACTCTAAACGCACAGTAATGCAAGCATTGATAATATTTTTTACTAAGTTACGGACTGGTGGATCTAATAGATTATTGTGTTCTATATTTGAGCTGGAAGCACATCAACTAATATCTGAATATTGTCATAGTGTCATAGAGGCTTTTGAAAATGATATTGTATCGCACAAGTTTGGTATGCATTCTCAAACAAGACGATGGTTAATAGAAATTCAAACTAGTAGCGTTGCAAAAAAACTACATAATACTACAGATTGCCTGATTTTGATATGCGATGGAACATATTGCAGACATGAAAAGAGTAGCAACAACGAATATCAGAGAAAATCATTTTCAGGCCAAAAAAAACTCAGCAAAAAACGTAATCCTTATATGTAGATTCGTCATGTCCGTCTGTCTGTCCGATTATGTCACAGCCACTTTTTTCCGAAACTATAAGAGCTATACCGTTCAAACTTAGTAAGTGGATGTATTCTATGAACCGCATTAAGATGTTCACACAAAAATAGAAAAAAAACAATAAATTTTGGGGGTTCCCCATACTTAGAACTGAAACTCAAAAAATCTTATTTCATCAAACCCATACGTGTGGGGTATCTATGGATAGGTCTTCAAAAATGATATTGAGGTTTCTTATATCATTTTTTTCTAAAATGAATAGTTTGCGCGAGAGACACTTCCAGAGTGGTAAAATGTGTCCCCCCCCCCCCCCCCCCCCCCCGTAACTTCTAAAATAACAGAATGAAAAAACTAAAAAAAATATATGATATACATTGTCATGCAAACTTCCACCGAAAATTGGTTTGAACGAGATCTAGTAAGTAGTTTTTTTTTAATACGTCATAAAATTTTAAAAAAAATTTTTTTCATCAAACCCATACGTGTGGGGTATCTATGGATAGGTCTTCAAAAATGATATTTAGGTTTCTAATATAATTTTTTTCTAAACTGAATAGGTTGCGCGAGAGACACTTCCAAAGTGAAAAAATTTGTGTCCCCCCCCCCCCCCCTCTAACTTCTAAAATAACAGAATGAAAAATCTAAAAAAAAAATATGATATACATTACCATGCAAACTTCCACCGAAAATTGGTTTGAATGAGATCTAGTGAATAGTTTTTTTTTATACGTCATAAAATTAAAAAAAATTTTTTTTTTTCATCAAACCCGTGTTGCACATAGGGGTAAATTCACGATCTACGCGGCCAAAATTATTTTTGTATTTTCAGGTGTAATAAAACATGTTACGAAGTCAAAACAACTGTTTTTGTTACAAAAAATATATTTTTTAAGTAGTTCTTTATCATAATTGAGCACTTCTATACAAATTTTACATTGATACAAAATGGGAATTAGCTATTTGTATAGGTACATATATAAAACAAAACAATAAGGTTTATCATTATTTATTATTTTAAATAAACATTTTAAATGGTCAATTAAACACTCGCAATGTTTTCTTCTTCACTTCCTTAAGAGCTCTCTGGGTTTGGATCAGCAGACAACAGCATTCCTAATGTCTCTGGCAGGAAAGTACTGTGCTCCCTTTTTAGGGTTCCGTAGCCAAATGGCAAAAAACGGAACCCTTATAGATTCGTCATGTCCGTCTGTCTGTCCGATTCTGTCACAGCCACTTTTTTCCGAAACTATAAAAGCTATACTGTTCAAACTTGGTAAGTAGATGTATTCTATAAACCGCATTATAATGTTTACACAAAAATAGAAAAAAAACAATAAATTTTGGGGGTTCCCCATACTTAGAACTGAAACTCATCAAAATCTTTTTTCATCAAACCCATACGTGTGGGGTATCTATGGATAGGTCTTCAAAAATGATATTTAGGTTCCTAATATAATTTTTTTCGAAACTGAATAGTTTGCGCGAGAGACACTTCCAAAGTGGTAAAATGTTGAACAAGATCTAGTAAGTAGATTTTTTTTAATACGTCTTAAATGGTACGGAACCCTTCATGCGCGAGTCCGACTGGCACTTGGCCGCTTTTTTTAATTTTTCGCCTACAGCTCATCAAAGGGTCCGAACTCAAGAGAAGCCGGTTGAAGATGTCTCTGTTACAGCTTTCTCTTGAGAACTTCCTTGCGAAGTCTAAACGATAAGACCGGAAGTGCTTGTTGCGCGCTTCTGCGGCTTCTTCTGTCAGCTGCCCAATTGGTAATAACGCATTTTTTATAATTACTGCGCCATGCACAAGAATTTTATGCATCGTGGGGGTCATGGGATGCCACCCGTATAAACTAACATATAATTCAGCAGTTGCTTTTGCGTAATGATCGTATTTTTCTGGGTCGATTTTGTGGCCACTTGAGATAGTCTCTAAAATGACTTTTAATCGGTATATAAGCTCGTAACTTATTCCTGTGATATCTGATGCCACTTTAGGGTCCTCAAAAAATCTTCGGCTTGTGTTGCCATCATTTGTGTTGCCGAAATTCGCCTTTGGCATATCTACTAGCAAACCAGTTTCAGTTTTGCAGCCAAGTGTGATTGTTTTTTATAAATCTGTCTTCTTTAAACTGTGCTTTACACCATCTATTTTTCATTTCTGACTTAAAATAGGCAAAATTTCTTTTAAATATCTCAATTTGGTCATTGGTGTAGCCTTCACCAGACAAAAGTGGATCTTTCAAGGAACACAGTTTTTCATCCAAAGTAGGTAAATTTTCATTTTTCAAGAGATCAAACATATGTGTCCTAGTCACGATTCTCATTCCTAACGTGTTTGGTGAACCTAAAACAAATTTAATAAACATCTCATTTAAACTCAATAGAAGAAAAAGTGGATTTTTATGCAATATGACTAATTATTTTCAAAGTATGAAAATCATGCATTGGCGGAAATATGCGGAACCAAATCTTTGTTTCTCGAACAAGACAAACAATAAACTACATATTTAAAAAAAACATAGCCTGATCTACCCCTAAAGTATAACTATTTAACTAACGAAGTTTTTTTTCTTGCGAAAAACTACGTACAAAACGGCCCGGCATCTAAGCTTTAAAATGACCTTAAAAATAAATAAATAAAAGTATTTTCTATATAATCCATAAATTACAAACCTGTTGATTCAGAATCCATGAATTTTTTTCACTATTGATCAGTCAACACCATAAAATCACACCTTCAAAGTTTTACTGTTTGGAGAGCGCCGAGAACAAGTAATGTACGCGAAGTAACTCGATCAAATTCCGACTGATAAGAAACTGACCAGAACGCGCAAACGGGGGTGGGGGGGGGGGGGGTTTGTTATCTACCCGTCAAATGGTCATCTACGTCAGGTAGCCCTTATTACAATGGTATTTGTTGTTTTGATAAATGAACTTTTGGCCTCGTAGATCGTGAAGTTACCCCTATGTGCGTTGGTTACTCTTTGTATCGTACTGACTTGATATCGGTGCACTCGGCGTCGTCGGGCGGGCCGAGCTTGTCGACGTAGCACAGCTGCGGGTCGGAGCGCATGGCGAGGTAGTTCTCGTAGCCGTGCACGTACGTGCCCACCAGCAGCGACACGTCGCACTCCGCGTCCCACCACACGCGCGGCGGCGCGCTGTCCACACCCCGCGGCACGCGCATGCCCAGCGAGCTGACACAGTAATACAACATCTGACCTAAGTGACCTTCGACTATAAACCTAATCAAAATAGAAAATTACTTAAGTGATGTCGATGCAAGTAAAAATTACTAAATCAATATTATGGAACAAATCGACCTAGTGCCACAGTGATCTTAATATGGCTTGTGTTGTGGTTACTCGGCGACGATTTATATAATAGATAGATAGGGATAGTAGAAAAAGTATTGTATACAACGTTGTTTAGCTGAGTCAAAAAATACTCGTGGCGTCTTTATTAACAATTTTCGGCTTCGCCTCAAATTGTTACTCACGCCACTCGCCTTTTTCGACCTCTCTTAAACAACGGTTGCATAAAATACGATTAACTCACCTAGCATGTATTCCACTCTCAATTTGGGTGGCGTAATCACCAATAACTTCATGTTTAATATAATACATCATGCGAACTCTCAGCAAGACCCTGAAACATAAGAATTTTTTATTACTTAACGTGATTTTATTGGTCGTTTAAGTATGGATCTGCGGAAAAGAATAGATACAAAAACATAATTCCATAGATCAGTGGTTCCTAACCTTTTGAGTCCTATCACCCCTAAGACTAACTAGGGATCCTGATTTTAACCCTCTTCCCAATAATCATCAAGTCTTTCTTATAGGTCTAATCTTTGTTATCTTTAATTAAGCCTATTACCCCCGTGAAATACCAGTTTTACCCCCAGGTTAGGAACCGCTGCCATAGATACATACTAACCCCCTTATTCAAACTTTACAAGCCTCATTTAGTAATTTATGTTTTATCCCTTTCTTACAAATACACAGGTCAAACTGAAAGAGTAAGACAAACAATTAAGAGCCCGCGCATACAAAGAGCAGTCTGGTGTTATGCGTTCCGGTAACAGTGCTGACCGCTTGGTATATGAAAGCGCTCTAATGCACACAGAGTGGCTTTTAAAAGTCTAAACATCAAGCTATACAATATCAATATACCTGTTTTACCAGTCAAATGAGCTAAAATTAATATAGTAGACAATAAATATAATATTAAGGCTGGAATAATAAAATGTATTAAAATAATTATGAATTTACTGACTTAATAAAATAATAATAAATAAATACTTAATTAAAGTTTTAAATTTCTTGTCTATTAAGATTTAAATAAACACAATACACCTTTCTCTGAATAGGTCAAAAGTTTATTCTATCAACGGCGGTTGACATCGCGGCGTTCTAGCATTCTTTGTCTCGGCGGCTCTAGAACTCTAGAACGCCGGCGTTGTCAGGTTGTCACTAGTCGCCGTGGTCTGAACGCCTCCTGTGTAGTAGTTAGTAGCTACCTACATTGTAAAGAAGGGAGAATCTGAACGCGGAACGTGGAACTCTAGACTGCTCTCAGTGTGCGCGGGCTCTACTAGTTAATTATCGAGGCTTGTAGCTAGTTTTCTTTGTATTCTTTTGAAATCCACATGAAGAAGACTTGGGAGGTAGTCTACTAGTCTAGTAAGGTATCAAAATAAATATGATTTCAAGTATTACATAAATCTGATTTAAAACATTATTGAAGTATTAAATGTAATTTTCAGGATCATATTATTGTTAAAATAAAGGCAGATGTATAAAATTTGACTTACTTGTTTGCATGTCTAAACAAATGCTTCTTATAACTTGATTCCAAATATGCCTCACAGTCATATTTTTCTATTGAACTCCAATGGTTAGGATCTTCCCACCTTGGTACATCATTGGGTTTTGGTAAGTCTTTGGGTCGGTTTTTCTTTTTAGCATTTCTGCCTCGTGGAACAGGATTATGAAGTCCACTATGATTTCGAGATATTGTTACTTCTCCGTTTTCACAGGGTTCAATTAAATCCCAAATAAAGTTTCTAATCTTTTCATCCCCTTTGTAGTGCCGCAGGCAATACAGGACCTATAAGTTTAAAATGAAGATTATAGTAATGGTTCCAATAACTATTCCAACATCATATAATATGTATACAACATGCAAATGTGGAGCTTCAATTGCAAGTTGTATAATCAGAAAAGCACACTGAACTCAGCAAAAGTCTATAACTTTCTCGGTATTAGCATGGCAAGTCATCATTCAGAACATGAGAAGTTATACGTTTGGAGAATAATACTCGTAACTATTAATTCATTTTAAAAGAATGAAGTAGTGATTTTTAGGGTTCCGTACCCAAAAGGTCAAACGGGACCCTATTACTGAGACTTCGCTGTCCGTCCATCCGTCCGTCCGTCCGTCCGTCTGTCACCAGGCTGTATCTCATGAACTGTGATAGCCAGTTGAAATTTCTACAGATCTAGACACGTGGTAGCGTGTCCAGCCAAGTTCAAAGAAAAAGGAACTGGCGACGCAACCGTGTGTAATATTACACGAATCATTTCGAGCTACTTTTGACCCCTTCACAACTTGAAACCTATTTAACGTACACACATGAAATTTGGCACAGTTATTCAAACTCCTTAGCTTGTCTAAAATACAAAATTTCATAGACGTAGCTCAATAAGTTATTGATATATTAATGTTTAAAAACCGGCATTTTTGTGACTGACTGACTTATAGATCAAAAACCTTCCACCACTTCCAGGTGACTTAGAAAGTTGAAATTTGGCACCAAGGTATGCTATTAGATGTGCATTAGGGAAAAAAT
This sequence comes from Cydia pomonella, assembly GCF_033807575.1. Taxonomy (NCBI): domain Eukaryota; kingdom Metazoa; phylum Arthropoda; class Insecta; order Lepidoptera; family Tortricidae; genus Cydia; species Cydia pomonella. The sequence goes on from NC_084707.1 coordinate 10,663,479, forward strand.
CTGAAAACTGAAAATTATTGAAAAAATCATAAATCGATATAGGTCAAAAACCTAACCCACTTCCAGATGACCTAGAAACTTGATGTTTGGCAACAAGGTAGGTTATTAGGTGTACATAGGGGAAAAAATCGAAAAACAGAAAATTATTGAAAATTCGATTTAAAAAAATCATATAATGATATGGATCAAAAATTTAACCCATTTCCAGATGACCTAGAAACTTGATATTTGGCTACAAGGTAGGCTATTAAGTGTACATTAGAGAAAAATCGGAAAACAGAAAATTATTGAAAATTTGATTGAAAAAAAAAAACATATTTTGATATAGATCCAAAACCTAACCCACTTCCAGATGACCTGGAAACTTGATATTTGGCAACAAGGTTGGCTATTAGGTGGGGGAGAAAGTGAAACAGAAAATTATAAAAAATTTCGATTGAAATAAAAAACATATATTTTGAATTCATATAGTGTCGTTTGGCGGTCTTCTCCAACTACCTCCAGAGAGAAATGTTGGATCGAGTAAGAATGGGTGTAATAAAAACTCAAGCAGGTATGCTTTGTCTAATCGACCCCTTAAATTGACCGCTAAAAACCACAACGACCTGCTTAAGGAAATTATAACTTATTTTAAACTGTTGCCCGATAATACTGTATGCTAATTTCCCACTAAAAATATCTGCAATCAGTTTAATAATGCAATGTTGGCAAGTATGGAACAACCAGATATTAAATTTAATTCCACAGACGAAATAGACTGTCCACGGTATTTAAAAACAAGAGTAAACGAAGTACTGAAAAAGAACGAAGATGATTCATCAATAACCGCTGGCTTAGAACATTTTATCATAATAAAAATAGGTGCACGTGTAATGTTGCGAAGAAACAAAAATGTCAGTAAGCGGCTGGTAAACGGATCCGTTGGAAAAATAGAAAAGGTACATTGGAACGTCAACAACAACAATAACGCACGTAAAATTACAATCATATTTGATCATAATTTAATATACGAATTAGACAGTGTCAAGACTAAGTTTCAGATATTAAGTAATGCATTATGTTCATCGGGTCAATTCCCTATTTGCTTTGTATATGCTATTACTATCCACAAATCACAAGGCCTTAGTCTTGACGGCGCTCTTCTTGATATAGGCTCCTCAATATTTAGCAGAGGGCAGGCTTACGTTGCACTCTCTACAATTAAAACCTTAGACGGAGTACATCTTATTAATCTAGATCCGAGTCAAATCAAGGCACAAGAAAGTTCTATAATAGAATATAACGGCCTACGCACATTATACCGCCCCGACTCGGCCAAATATATATAAACCGAAAACGTGTAAGAAAAATTGCAGATAATGAATGGGCAATTCATCCTAATATTTTAAGGTACAAGAAAATATAGAAAATAACACAAAAAAGAAAACTATACAGCGTAAACTTAGAAAATACAGTAATTTTACAAAAAAAAAAAAACATTATTAACACTAACATAATTTCTGTACAAAAAGTCCATATAAACATCCATCAAAAATATAAATGTGAAATGACAGCCAAGTTCAATATAAAATTAAGATAATGCGCCGTTGTTGTCTTCGCCTACAAAATAATTGAGATCTATATGGATGCCAAGTTCTGTGTTCAAAATCCTGAATTTTTAGTTACAAGAACATGCAACGTTCTAAAATGAATTTATATAACAATTTCTTGTTTCTTGATACTACCACAATGTTTGCTGCTTAATAGGAAATATATATTTAATCTTAAATTTAAACAGATAATTATTTACACAATGCTACTAAATTAGAAACTAAAAGAACGGTTGCACAAGAAAGAGCTGCTGCCAGGGTGGGTTTCTATAACAAAATCGAAACGGCTAAGGAGGACACTGAACTATTCAAAATTGCAAAACAACGTTTTCGAAATACTTTGGATATCAAAACTAATAAATATATCAAGGACAAATTAGGGAACCTTCTTACCTCTGATGAAGCCATAAAAACGCGGTGGAGGGATTACTTTGATGAACTCTCAAATGAAGAATTTCCTAGTGAGGCACTACCAGATTTAATACCTACCGCTGGACCGATTCCAGCTATTAGTGAAGATGAAGTGATACTCGCAGTAAGAAAGATGAAGAATAGGAAAGCAGTTGGCCCCGATGAAACCCCGGCCGAAATCTGGAAAATGCTGGGTAATATTGGAATTAACTGGCTAACGAAATTATTCAACCTTATTCTCTCAACTGGTAGTATTCCTAATTCCTGGCGAAATAGTTACTTGGCACCTTTTTTCAAAAATAAAGGAGATGTTAACGAATGTGCAAATTACAGAGGAATCAAATTAACATCACACACCCTCAAAATTTGGGAGCGAATTATAAGTAGACGTATACTAGACCAAATAACACTATCTGAAAATCAATTTGGCTTCACAGCAAATAAGTCGACTTCAGATGCTATTCACGCATTGCGAATCGTTATGGAAAAACAAAGAGAACCTGCATGTTGTCTTTATTGATTTAGAAAAGGCCTTTGACAGAGTTCCCCGAAAATTAGTGTGGCAAGCGATCAGGGCACAAAACATTCCCGAAAAATATATCAGCATAATCAGGGACATGTATCACAACTGCACAACTCGAGTCAAAAGCCCAGCTGGCCTTAGCGAACCGTTCGAAGTCCAAGTTGGTGTTCATCAGGGATCCACTTTAAGCCCTTTACTGTTTAATTTAGTAATAGATTATTTAACCAAGGATATACAACTGCCGGTGCCATGGTGTATGCTATACGCGGACGACGTAGTACTCTTAACCAAGTCAGCTGAAGACATGCAGACCCAACTTACATCCTGGACTAAGGCATTGGAACAAAATGGCCTCAAGATTAGCAGGAGCAAAACTGAGTACATGCAATGCAAATTTTCTACCGAAGTCCAAGACGACGACAGAGACGTGTGCATCGGAGAACATCCTGTACCTAAGGTAACAAAGTTTAAATACCTAGGATATGTCATCTCATCCGATGCCAATATAGATGCAGACGTCTCCCACAGAACACAAGCGGCATGGCTCAAATGGCGAAGCTTATCAGGGGTTCTATGTGACAACCGTATGCCCATTAAAGCGAAAGGAAAGGTGTATAAAATGGCCGTGAGACCTGCCATGCTATATGGCTCTGAGTGCTGGGCCATAAAGAAATACCACGAGCAAACCCTTCACGTAAATGAGATGAAGATGCTACGCTGGGCTGGTGGTGTCACAAGACTAGACCGGATAAGAAACGAGTACGTTCGCGGAAGTTTCAAAGTGGCTCCAATTCAAGACAAACTCCTTGAATCTCGTCTACGATGGTACGGCCACACTCGAAGAAGAGGAAATGACCATATAGTAAACATTGCGCTAAGCCTTCCCGAACGCCCTAGAGGAAGTGGCAGGCCAAAATCCACATGGTGGTCCAATATTAGAAACGACCTAAAGAACCTGAACATCGAAGAACAGACAACCCAGAACCGACCACTCTGGCGCAAATTCACAAGGAGACCCGACCCCACATAGGTGGGATAAGGGAAGGAAGAAGAAGAATTATTTACACAATGCATTTATTTGACTTGGGGCGTTATTCATTTTCAAGATTTGACTTGGCTAGTTTTTACGTACAGGCTATATTATACTATATTTGACTATTTTACTTTTCTAAAATTTGGTTTGTTCAAAAATCAAGAAACAAGAAATTGTTATATAAATTTATTTTAGAACGTTGCATATTCTTGTAACTAAAAATTCAGGATTTTCAACACAGAACTTGACATCCATATAGATCTCAATTCTTTTGTAAACGAAGACAACAACGGCGCATTATCTTAATTTTATATTGAACTTGGCTGTCATTTCACATTTATTTTTTTGATGGGTTATGTATTTCTGTTGCCGCGTGCATGAACTATAGGAGGCAGCACAGGAGCCGTCAGATTTTTGGCGCGAGGCGTATATGTGATGTTTGTTCCGATATAGCCCAAAAGATGGCAGAACCTACTATGCACAAGAAAACACCTGACGTGTAAATGTACATGTTTATGGTTCCGATTCAGGCCACAAGATGGCAGACCCTCCAACGCGCACGGTCCCTATAACAACAAATACTAAAAACAGAATAAAATAAATATTTCTTTCCAAGCTCGAGGTTCTCATCCAATCACCGATGTTAAGCAACGTCGGGCGGGGTCAGTACTTGGATGGGTGACCGTTTCTATAGATGATATGGTACGGAACCCTTCCTGTTCGAGTCCGACTCGCACTTAGCCGATTTTTATTTTATTTTTTCTGTTAACTCTATAATAAACGAATAGAAAATATACTTACAATAATTCGGGCACAATCTTCTATCACAGGAAGAGTCCAACCTTTTCTAAATTGATTTTTGTCAATAATTTCGTCCCATCGCGCCCATCTGTAAAGTAAAATTATTGTAATAATAAGTTGTTATTATTAAGAAGGAAGCATACATTAAAAAACTTGTGAAGAATATGGAGTTAACATCTCTAGAAGTCTCATAATACTTACCTATGATAAAATAAATTTAAGAATTTAATTAAACAATGGCTCATACAAAAATGTTATTATAGTATAAAAGACTTCCTAAATGATACTTAATGTTTAAAAATTTCAAAATGTATGATACGTTAATTTAATTTTAATATAATTTAAATTATTTATGTTAGTTATAGAATTAAGTTAAATTATTTCAAATCGATATTATATAATGTGATTGTGTGTATGTGTGTGTCGTCCTGAAATGTATGTACGCCTGAAAAGGTAGAGTTTTGTGAGACTACTAGAGTAGCAATTTTAGCTAATATATGTAACCCATTCTCCACATGCATTAATAAATTATTTCAATTATTACTTCAATTGAAAAATCGTATTAAAGAACGTACCCGAATGTAAGTAAGCCTCTTTCAATCTTGAAGCACTCTGATCTAGTCCAAGAACCGTAGTTGACCTCCTCGTCCACCGGCACACCCTCGTGACGGGGTATATATTCGTCACTTGCATATCGTCTACCCTTTCTTCCAAGTTTTTCTTTCTTTCTTTTACTTCGTAAGCTGATACCTGTAAAAAATAAACAAAAGGTAAATTCAAGAAACTCCTATAGTATGAGTAACAGGGGGACAAAGAGTGAATGTTTTTGAATATCGAATATAATAATAATACTATTATGTGCTGTAAGTATTATTTTTATTGTTTCTGTATTGAGATGTGCAATAAAGAGTACTTATTTGTAGTGTACTATTTTTATGCCCAATAAAGTAAGAATTACAAATGTTATACACGGTATATAAATAAAAGTAAACAAAATCTACCTATTAACCTGGCTTAAGGAGCCATTTGAGGGTAGATTTTGTTGAGATTAAAGTAAAGTTTTGTATTTAGTTGGTTAACCAATAAATGTTTTAACTACCCGAAAATGTGCAAATTGTTTGACATAAATATTCCTCATTTTGAAATAAAGAAACTGTCAAGTGTGGAGTATAAAGCTTACCTTCTTCATCTTCCTCTGAATCTGGCGTCACTTCCATGTCTGACATTTCTACAGTGCCGTCATCATGTCCATATCGCTTGATAACAGTTCGTTTCCTGGGCTCTGTTACGATTAAATCTTCATCTTCTTTCTTTTCTGTGGTGTCAATTTCAGCCTTCTTAGCCCATTTGTTCCAAAAGTCTGGATCTCTGATATCGATATCAGATCGCTGATCAGTAGACGCGAAACTAGCTTTCGAAAACGTGGATCCTTTTTCGGATTCCATTTGAATGACCTGAGTTCGCCGCGCCAAGATCATCTCAATGTCTTCTTCGCAGAACTTGTCACCAGCGTTATCTTCATCCATTACTGCCCCGTAAGCGCCTTTCTTTAAGAGATCTTCAATTTCTTTCTTGGACAATTGTTTAAGCCCTGTCTCTTTTCCTTGTGTAGTGTTCATACTTTGCAAAATTGCTTTATCCAATCCAAGTTTCATAGACGCTTTATCAAACATTTCTCTTTCATATGTATTGCGACAAATCAATCTATAGATCTTAACCATTTTTTGTTGTCCGATACGATGGCAACGAGCTTGAGCTTGTAGATCGTTCTGTGGATTCCAGTCACTGTCGTAAATAATAACAGTGTCGGCAGCTGTCAAATTGATACCGAGACCTCCCGCTTTAGTACAGAGCAAAAATACAAATCTATCAGAGTCAGGTTTTGAGAATCTATCAATTGCTTCTTGCCTAAGATTGCCTCTGATTCGACCATCAATTCTCTCGTAAGGATAGCGTCTAAAGACAAGGTAGTCTTCTAATATATTAAGACATCTTACCATTTGACTAAAAATCAGTACACGATGTCCGCCTGCCTTCAGTTTAGGAAGTAACTTGTCAACCAAGACCATTTTACCTGATGACTGAATGAGAGCTTTGTAGTAGGCTTCGTCGTCTTCGCCATAAGTCTGCTTGTAGTCAAATTGTATTTGATCCTCAGCACCATTTAATAAATATGGATGAATACAGCATTTTCTAAGTTCCATCATAGTATTCATCAAGTTAGGTATATTTTGCGCAGAAGCAGTACCCTTTTGTAAGAAACTGAAATTTCTTTCTAATATAGCTCTGTAGTATTTCTTTTGTATGTTAGTCAATTCCACTTCAATTATAGTCTCTTCTTTAGGAGCAAGTGTTTTTTCAACATCTTCCTTTAATCTTCTTAGCATCATGGGTTTTAATAGGGCTTGTAGCTTGAGCACTTCTGACTCAGTTTTTAATTGCCCAAATTCGTTCAAAAATGCATCATTACTAGCAAATTGAGAGGGTTCTAAGAAATTCAATAGGGAGAATAACTCATTAACATTATTTTGCAGTGGAGTACCTGACAAAAGTACTCTATGTTCCAAATGCAGCTGTCGTAATCCTTCTAATAGTTTGCAGTTACGATTCTTTAAACGATGCGCTTCATCAATGACACATACTCTCCAATTAAATAACTTGAGTTCTTGAAAATCTGTTACTATTATCTCAAAAGTCGTGATTAAAACATTAAACTTTGTTATTTCTGCAATTGGTTCACCTTTATCATTTTTGTAATAAAATTCATACTCTTGTAGCATACTTTTACTTTGTTGTGAACCATGATACACCACTACATTCATATCTGTCCAGCCTTCGAACTCTCTTTGCCAATTAGGAATGGTAGACAGTGGAGCTATTATAAGGAAGGGGCCTCGTATACCATACTCCCAAACGGCATTAACAAATGTCAAACTTTGAATAGTTTTGCCCAGTCCCATTTCATCTGCTAAAATGCAGTTGCGATTATTATGCCATGAAAATAGAAGCCAATTCAGACCTTCTAACTGATATGGTCTCAAAGTATTGCCTCCTTTATATAGAGGAGATTCCTTCAATTGGACCCAATTATCTGTAGACGGCCGTTTCTTAAATTTCCATTTCTCTTTTGGTGGAATTTCACTGAATACTTTATATTGTTTAATTTTGTCAACATCGATGTTTTCTTCCAGTTCCCAAGTGCTATCTTCATATTGCAAACTTTTCCATTTAACTAAATAGTACTTCAGTTTACTATTCGTTGCAGGATCTTCATGCTCAGACATATCTAGGATTCTCTCGACTTCTATATAGTCAGGATTAAAGGGCTCCTCGTCCAGTAGTTCAAAAATATTCAGTTGTTGGGCTTGTTTTTGTTTAAACCTCTTTATTTTAGAAAATATGCGTTTGTCGCCCTTATACAACTCCTCTTCTGTTTTCCACTCGCAATGTAAATAAGAGAAATTTCTGTATTTGACATAATATTCTTCAACATCAACAATTACAGGTTTTTCATCCTTTGCTTCATTGTCATCTTTTCGAATTTCGGATTTATTAGTATCTTCCTTTGGTTCTTCTACTTTTGGCACTGTTTCTGTTTTGGTTACAAGTTCTTGTTTTTCTTCTGGTTTATTTTCATCTTGAGACTCATTCTTTAATTCAGTCGCGTCAGACTGTACAGTCTCTGATTTGACTTCCTCAGGGTTGTCATTGACAGCAGTCTCTTCTGATTTCTCCGGGTCCGGTATCGGACCAGCTTCCACTGGTGGCGGAGGTTCCTTTTTAAGTTCTCTTTTGCCCATACGACAAGCGAGAACGTGTTGAACGATCATATTATCTTCCTCAGATGTATTTATATAAATATAGTTCGGCTTAGGAGTGCCTTCCAACTTGCTATTCTCTTTGGTATTCATAAGTAGGTCATCCGAATCAAGTTTCTTCTCTTGTTTCGTATTAGGTATTCCCAAACATTCATCATCTGATAAACGCAACATAACATCATCAGTGTATTTTTTACGTTGAGTGTTTCTGGCTGATCTTCGTTTCAAACTATCATCGCCTTCAGGTGGTGGGGAAGGTGGAGGTGTAGACATTAAATCATCAGGTTCACCATCCGAATCCGGTATCAATCCACCTCGTTTTTTTTCTTCTTCCTCCGCCGGGAGTTTTTTTCAGCGCAATTTTCTTACAACTTCCGCTTCCTGATGACCGTTTCTTCGCTGTCCTCTTCTTAGGATTAAAAGCATCTAAATCATCGTCTTTATCTTCTAGATCTCTTTTAGCCTCTGCTTCTTCCAATAGATCTTTTATTGCTATCTTTGACACAGGAATATCGTCGAAATCAGTGACGTTAGTTTCTTCAGCAGTTGACCCATCTTGAGGATTTTTAAGGGAATCAACACTCATGAAACTTTGATTCATTGAAGCATCCATTGATTTACTATCGTTGAGATCTTTCTCCAATAAATCGTAATTAGTAGTAGTGTCTGCTTGAACATCGGAACCGTCTTTTTTAGCATTTCTGCGTCTTTTAGGGGGTGCATTTGGATCTTTAGGTTGACGTTTTTTCCGTTCTTTAACTGGTTTTTCACCCATTTCTGGCTTGGGTTCTTTAGGAGTTCGCGGTTTTCTTTCTTTGTTTTTACGAGGAACTCTTAATTTTTTCACTTTGCCCCCATTAAGATCATCTATAATAATGGCACTACTGTCTAAATTTGTAGTATCTTCAGTTAAATCAATGTCCATCTCAGAATTATTTTTCAGTCCAGTACCCGCTGTGACACAATCTTCAGATACTGGAAGTTGATCAAGAGGTTGCATTGTACCAATCAATTTCTCTTTTTTGGCTCTAGGTTTTCTAGGTTTAGCAGGACCTTTACCTCTTCCTCGTCCTGTTGTACTAGTAACTTGAGGGCTCTCCACCATTTTAGATCCGTATACTGGATTTTGTATAGCACAATTTGGTCCACCATTACATTTATCATTTGTTTCATGTTGCTGCAAAAAGGCTAATCTTTCCTGAAGACACCTTACTTTTTCTTGGTTTTCAGCTGAAGGAGGTAAACAATATATCTCCTGTATTTGCTGCTGCAGTGATGCCCTTTCTTGGTGATGTGATGATGGATACATACCAGGTATATGATGGTGTGGCATAGGGTTTGGGCCCAACATCATCATATTAGGATTAACGTTATGAGGCAAATTGCTCATCATGTTTGGTTGATTAGGTTGCTGAATATTTGGCCCCATGTTTGGACCCATATTTGGATGCATATTTTGTACTCCCATAGGCAATCCTGGCACGTTAGAAATATTTGCAGGTGTGTTTGGCGGCAAATTAGGTATATTACTTGTGGCACCAGGTAAATTTTGTGGTATATTTCCTGGTAAATTTGCGTGAACAGGTGGCATACAAGGTAAATTACCCTGTGTATTATGTGGTGGTAAGCTGGGTGACATAGTGTTAGATGTCATATTCACATGTTGTAATGAAAGGTTAGTTGTAGCACTGGTTTGCCCATTAGACGCTGGTTGTGCTCCAGGAGGTAGTGCACTCGGTCCACTTTGATAATTCGCGGTAATACTATGGGGGGTATTACTCTGCAAACTAGTTGACACGTTAGATGGTAAATTAGGTGGAATACCTGGTGGCAATATATTTGGCATATTACCAGAAACATTTTGAAGATTGCTTGGTGGAAATCCTTGTTGTCTGTTTATATTTAGCGAAGGTAGATTGTCTGGTAAATACTGATTTGATGTAGGTGTAGCCATATTAGGGGGATGACTCAAAGTGTTTGATAAATTATTCACTTGTGAAGGTATCAGAGGGTGTTCAATAGGTTTATTGTTTATGTTTGTGACCTGGGTCAATTGCGGGTTTTGACCTATTGATTGCTCGTTATTAATTTTTCTTACATTGTTTTCTATTGGTTTTGAACTTGTATCTAATTTTTGTTCCGTATCAAATGAGCCTAAAACCGCCTCTGGGTTTTCTTCTTGTTTTGGGGTAGCAATAGGTTCAGTTTTGTTTTCGCTAGACAGATGCGGTCCTAACTGATTACTTTCACGTGGATCTGGTGTTTCAGACACACTTGGCGAATTAACAATGTTTGAAGTCATATTATGGCTGGCATTAGATGTATTAATAGGTGCACTCTCTTTAGGAACATTACTAATACTTGACGGTGGCATAAAAATATGCGGAGGGTTATCATTCTCCGCCAAATTTTGGCCGAGTGTGCTCTTCTTTTCCATATCCTTGTCCATGTTCGCGACAGGTTTAGTCTTATTCAATTCCGCTAATACTGGCGGTTGTGGTGTTGGTGGATCTCCAGGTTTTGCAGGTTGCTCAGTCTCAACCGGCACTACGTTGTTCATAGGTTGAGGAGGAATCTTGTTTTGATTCCACTGCGTAGGTGACGAAACAACATGTGGTACGGCCGGTGACGCCGGGTTGCGTTGGTATGAGTACTCTGAACCTGCTGGTAAAACCATTTGCTCAAGGGCTTGAAGGGTATTTTGAGTTGTAAATGACGTAGATGTTGGTGGTGGTGGTCCTGCCGAACTCGGTGATTGAACAACGTTTCTAGGACCATGAGGCGACGCACTCGGCCCTTTCACTGGAGACATCACAGGACGGGGAGATAGTTGAGATGGCTGCTGCTGCTGTTGTTGTTGTTGTTGCTGTTGTTGCCGTGGAGACATTTGTGCTCGTGGCGACATTTGTGGAGATAGTTGAGGGGGAAAGGGAGGGCGGTACTGCGCAGCTCCAGCGTCCATGTTCGGAGGTTTAGGCGCATTGTACTGGTTAGTGACATTTACATCCAGAGGATGCTGCACCTGATGTGATTGGTAATTCATAGAAATGGAATGATGGGGTGAGCCGTAAGGCATTTGTGATGGAACTGGATGCGAAGGTGCAGCCGAGGATGGAGGTCCCGAAGGTTGGCGTGCCACATGATGAAGCGGTGGCGCTCCTCCGTGATGAAGATGAACATTTGGATGTCCTTGAAGGCCGGGAGCTATTCCACTTGAGTGGCTTGACATGTTTTGGTGTGGTTGATGTTGTGGCACCGTCCCATGATTTTGCTGACCAAGGGGTAACCCATATTGATGAGGATTGACATCCATCTGCTGGTGATAAGAGGGATGTTGACTAATTCTAGATGCCGCCGGTGGATGCATCTGCGTGTAATTTGGATAATTCTGTAAAATAAAACAAAAAAAAAATATTTATTTATTTTATGGATTTGTATGAGATAAATTCAAAAAATGTTTACATAATATAATAATTAATGAATAACAAGCTAAACAGGCATACAAAATCTACAAAAAAATATACTTGGATCATAACTTCATCATAATCATCAATTAATTATAATTATGTGTATGTATAATATAATATAGAATAAACAACAAAATAAAATAAAAATCGCACTCACAGAATTCAAATGGAAAGAAGGTTTCACCTGCTGTTGTCCATAAACTTGTTGTGATGTTGGTTGTGAAAAATGTGGTTGTCTGGGCAAGTATGCACCATTTTGGGCTTGTATTCCTCCTATTGCAGAAGCCTGTTAAAAATATTTCATCAGTTTAATATAAAAGGAAAGAAATAAATTTTACTTTATTTACTTTTATTTGACAAAGTTACCTGTTGAGTAGGATATTGGTGCATTTTTTGCTGATGTTCGTAATTTCTGTATGGCGGCGTAATCGGTGCATATCTGTTAGGAGCTGGGGCATTCGACCAAACTCCCATGTCTCCAATACCTAAAAATAACAATAACATAATGAATAATTAATGGTACACATTTTAAAAATAATTAAATAAAATTACACTTAACTCCACCTAATTAATTCATACCTGGATGCTCTGGCATGCCATATATGGGGTCAGGCCCCGGATGGTACCCTGGGTACTGGTGCGACGGGTGCACGTGGTGAGTCGGATGGAGCGGCGCGTGGGGCGGCTGAGGCATGCGCGGACGGGGCGGATACTCTCCATAGCCATGGTATTCCGGGGCAGACGGTGCCGCCCCAGGGTTCGGTACAGGTTGTGCGGTGCTGCTTAGTCCCCCAGAACTTCCTCCACCAAACGAAGCCAGTTTCTGAATTGAACTCTCTTGACCTACACTTCCTTGACTATAAGGTTGCCTGTAACTGTGTAAAATAATTGTAAAATAACTACTCTTGATTATTTATCCGTCTACATCAATGGTTGTGTATAAATAATACTCTATTAACCTATTGTCAGTAGAATCCTTATTGTCTCCTGTTACACTCGATGTTGAGCTACCAGCAAAGCTGTCTGTTCCACCAAGATCAGTGAGTCCTTCCAACATACCGCTTCCATCGTCACCAAATAAATTGTATGAGTCCATCACTCTTTTAAGAGTGAATTATAATAATTTGGTGTTGAAGAGTACTATCATTATCTGATGTGCCCATCTTAATCTGAAATGAAGACTAGCGTTATCTCTCTTTTTAATCTAATGTGCAATATCACGATAAAATTGTATTAACTAATTAGTCGTATGTGCACAAGCCATAAAAAGGTCAAATTTGGCGTTCTCTGAATAAAAGATTTCCTTTGGCAAAATTAATCTTTGAATGAATGAATGAAATCGTTTATTCACAATGAACATAATATAGTAACATAAGATCTTAAATTACAGGCATTGTGTCTCATGATATATTTTCAGCGTCAGCGACGTCACACTCTTACGAGGAGATTTTTGGGATAAAAACTTTGCTATCTTCATCCCCAGGAGTCAAACTATCTCTACACCAAATTTTAACTAAATTGGTAGCTTAAACCGGGTAGCTTAAGAGTCTGGCGTCTCGCTAACGGAAGCGGCTCCTAAAACTACTGAGTAGGGATTGCAATCCGTTCCGGCGTATCCGGTAATCCGGCCGGATCCAGCACTTTTCAGGAGCTACCGGATTCGGACCGGATCCGGTAAAATTAAAAAATGCCTAAATACAGCACGCGCTGTGCGTTTTAGAAGAGGAAAAGGCGACGGATGAGAGGTATGTAGTTGAACAAAACAGAAAACGAATGAAAAAGTTTAAATTTAGTGAGATAAAAATATATTTATTATGACGATGACTGGAAACAGGAGAGGATTTCTTCTTCTTTCATATTGGTGGCACGATATGACGATTACATAAATACTGTAATAGAAGGAAAAAGGATGGAGATGCCGTGGAAGGAATTTTTAATTTATGCTAAAGAGAAGGTTAATGTTATGTCATAATGTTGTGATAGGAGATTAAAACAAAACAAATGAACGGGATTACGTCGGCGGTGCTCAACTGACTAGAGTTGGGCTCGTCAATATGTGTGAATGAATATTTGATAATATTGATAATGTTTAGTTTACTTCTATTATATATATGTATATGATAAATTATAGATTATTTTTTAATCAAAGTTAAGAATCTTTTGTCTTTACAATTTCATCCAATCTTATGCAATTTCCTTCATCTCCTGGTAGCACGTACACTCTACGTCTAGCCAATTATTTTCCATGTAACTTAGGAAGTCCCTTTCCGCGATGGTTTTTAATCCTACACTATTATTTTGCGTATGAGATCGTCGTGTCGTGTTGTGTTCCCTATAATTTGACCAATATACTTTTCTGTAAATTATTATTTTATTTAATGATACAGTTTACTACTTTCTCGGACAAAAAAAATTAGAACAAGGTAATATTGGAATTAAAAGTAAAATATCTTCTTTTGTTACTAGAATGGATGTCAACGTTACAAAGATTTCAATCAGAGAACAGTTATGAAAACTTGTCCTTTCAACAAGTTTTATTTCCCACCCCACATCCCGTCATCAGGCTTTGGAAACCAATCAAAATTATAATTGTAAACGAAAATTTGAGCACTTGCGAATGGTTAAATATAATAAAAATCCGATTTCACATTTTATATTTAAAGTGATATTGACATTGTAACACTTTTTACTACTAAGTTCTATTTTATTGTTAAGAAGTTATTTATTAACTTCAAATTATAGATTTAGGAATACGTATTACGCAAAAAACTAGAAAAATATGTCATTTAATTAACTTAAATATTCCTATACCCAATTGCAATCCCTACTACCGAGATAAGGACAACGCCAGGTTAGGCAAAAAATCTTGCGTAAAAATCTCAATAAACGATTTTTCATATTCGACTGTTTTCTGCTCCTAAACTTAACCAAATGTAACGGAATTTTGAGATCGAAATGGTAATGAAATTTACTGTTTAAAAAAATAAACTGTTTTGCTGTTTAGGCTAATTGATGTCCGTTTTGAATACCAGGCTTCTCTCTGCAGCCTAGTAAATTAGGCCGTTTTGCGAATATTTAATAAATAATCTGTGTTGAAAAATATTAACATTAATAATTTTGGTGGCTCCACTTCTTAAATCCATCCTTGGCTTCTAAGGAGCAATCCTGCCAAAATAAATCTTTTGTTCACGACATGCTGTATTATATAATGTATTTTTGAATAATTTCATGTCCTTTGCACACATTAAAGATAAGATAAAGATAGTTTATTATTCAAGTAGGCATATTACAATGCGCTTATGAACGTCAAATATAGCTACACCGGCTCTAACCCTACACGACTGACCCGAGACGATTTAAATCCCCCCTCAATTGGAGGAGGGTACCGCAATATGGACCGGGAAGACACTCGGCGGGACACATCTTTTCAAAACATTACATCTTATAATTAACACATGCATTAAATAAGAAAAAATACAATTTAGATTACTATAGAAATCATTCATTAGGCTTAGGTATTCATAAGACTACTTTTATAGATTTTATAATAGGTACACATCTTAAGACAAGATAACACTTAAATTTTACTAAATTTGTTTAAAGTACTGTTCTATACATTTACCTCTTGATTCGACCGCCACGAATAGTTCACAAAACACAATAGTGAACCTATATTAGAATGCATTATTAAGGTTCATTTTTAAATATCGGCTACTGCGATTATGGCGGTCAATCTGGTAAAATTACATTGTTAGTTAGCATTTCGTATAGTTTGATGTTATAATAAACATGCATAACATAATTATTGACTGTTATGACTAAGAACTTGGGACGCACAAGCGTTAAGCAACCGCGACACTCCGGATAGATACGACGGGGTGCTGCGGGATTCTGTTGAAATACCTAGGCCAAGGGTTGGGCTACTCCGTTGGACAATACCGCAGCCACCTAATGCGTTCAGCCAACATGGAGCGCGCTGCCTATACCAACTGCCGCGGTTATATTTTTTCCGTATAGGTAGTATTCAGACTATTCAGAGTGCACAACCATGCGAAAATCAGTCCCGAATCGCGCCGCGGCTGCTTCCGCTATACCTACTTAATTGTTTCAGATTTAGAAAGAACTTGGCAGAAGGAAACGTAAGTTTCGTTTTTTATAACGTTAGAAAGAACGTCACAAAAGAGCACATTTAGGACCTCATACATAATTAAATGCTATTTGTCCCTAACCTTTAAAACGAAATTTGTACCTGCCTATAAATCAGTAATTTTATCCTGTAAAATTGTAGTAGGTAATTGTAGTGAGTGAGTAATAATACTAATAATCATACTTTCGGTTCCTCTCTCTGCGGCCCTGACCACCGGCAGCTTGGGCACTGCCCCGCTGCTGGCGGCATCCTAGATTAGGTTTTTTATAATGTGTTTATATGTATTTTGTATTGTTTTGTAAGTGTTTTTATATTTTACTTTTATATTCATATTATAAAAAAACCTAATCTAAGATATGCAATGAATAAAGAGACTAATAATCATACTTTCATTATTAATGTACCCAATTTTTTGTCGACTTATGAAAACTAGTGGCTCTGTGCGCTGTAGACCTCACGTTAACATATATAAACTTAAAAAATGTAACACCAAAAAAATACTAGGTTCGTTGAGTCATTATTACTCATTACTATCACAGCGTACTCGCAATGGCTTTGTGTCAATTTCCACCATTTTGAACATTTCCCAAATAAATTTTAAGAAAAAAAAAACCGACTTCAATGAGGGAGACCGGTGAAAGAACGATTAGTTAATTTTAGATTTCATAAAATGAAATTAAAAAGACAGTGTCCTACGCCTAATTATGTAGAAAAGGAGGTAACATGTTTTTTTTTGCCACTGCCACTGGTAAGATACCCGCAATAGGGTATTCGACTGTATTTAAGATAAATTATTTCACAGCATGCATGAAATAAAGCACAAAGCACCAGATAATTATTAAAAAAACTAAATAGGATAGAAATATAAAAATGTGCCTTGAAAACCTTACTGCTTGGCAAAGAACAAGTTGCCAAACGTGAACTATGCATCATTGAAGAGTTCCGTTCTGTTCATCATCAGCAGTTCCACTTCATCAAATTTCACTTCTACAAATGTAAATACTTGATTTGTTAATGAAAATACTAAGATCACTATACTTATGTATGCCTTTCACATTTGAAGAGTTCCCTCGATTCCTCATGGATCCCATCATCAGAACTGAGTTTTGACAAAAACGGGACCAATCTGTATATATATAAATTCAAACAAAAAAATTATTTTCAAAATCGGTTCAGAAATGACGGAGTTATGGAGTAACAAACATTAAAAAAAATATATATATATATATATACGAGGGTTGATTGAAAAATTCGCAGCCTGGCCAATTAAAAAAAAAACTTTTTTCCTTTTTCTGTCTTCCCGAGAAATTTCAATTGGCGTCTATATTTAAAAGCAATTTTACGGCATATTTAAAGTTACGTGTCGGTAGATATCGTGAAAATACAGAAATTGGAGCAGCGTGCTGTGATTAAATACCTGCATTAAAAAGGATTGACACCGAAGCAAATTTATGATGATATGCAAAGTACATTAGGGCAATCCTGTCCATCATATACGATGGTGAAAAAATGGGCAGCTGAATTCAAGCGTGGACGAGATAGTATCGCAGATGACACTCGTCCCTGGAGGCCAACAACGGTGACTAACACGGACAATGTGGCAATTATATGCGAAATGATAATGAAAGACCGGCGATTAAAGGTGCGGGAAATAGCTGACATCGTAGGCATCTCTTATGAAAGAACTCAAAATATTATAGTCAACGAATTAGGTTTTTCCAAGGAGTCGGCGAGATGGGTCCCGAGGCTTCTTTCAGTGGAACAAAAAATCGCTCGCCGTACTAATTCACGTGAATGTCTGGGCCTGTATGAAGCCGATACTCAAGACTTTTTGGACAGATTTGTAAGTATGGACGAGACGTGGGTCCACCACTATACACCAGATACCAGAGACAGGGTTCGTCCTGGATCTCCGCCTCCCAAAAAAGCCAAAGCAATTTTGTCGGCCAATAAAGTCATGGCATCTGTTTTCTGGGATGCAAAGGGAATAATAATGGTTGAATATCTCCAGAGAGGTAAAACTAAATCCGACTATTATTGCGAGTTATTACGCAGACTACGCGAGGCTCTGAAGATAAAAAGACCTGGAATGTTGACAAAGAAAGTTATCTTCCACCAGGACAATGCACGTGTTCACACTTCACTAAAATCGATGGCGGAGATTGCCAAATGTGGGTTTGAATTATTGCCCCACCCACCCTATTCACCCGATTTAGCACCATCGGACTTTCATCTGTTCCCCAATTTAAAAAAAACATATGGGTGGTATGAAATTTTCAAGCAACGCCAAGGTCCAAGCTGAGGTGGATGCCTATTTTGAAGGTCTCGAGGAAAGCTTCTTCAAATGTGGTTTAATGGCTCTGGAATCCAGATGGAACAAGTGCATTCAACTCGACGGGGACTATGTAGAAAAATAAAAATAAATTAAAAAACCTCTGTTGTTTTTAATATTCAGGCCGCGAATTTTTCAATCCACCCTCGTATACAACTGAATTGATAACCTCCTCTTTTGAAATCTTGAAGTCGGTTAAAAAACGAAAGGACAGAAAAATTATATTTAACTACTGGACTAGAGCTTGCAATTCGATTATTCGAATATTCGACCTGTTTTCATATTCAAATATTCGGCCGCTCAGTTTTCGAAGATTCGAATATTTTTTCTTACTCGAAAAAAATCTATTTCATCCGCTATAGTTACCAGTTTCTGTGTGTTTTGCCGGGTATTTTTTACAGTGAATGAGGAATGGTAGGTATCCAAATGCGAAGGAAATAATATTTTCATTGTATTCTTCTCGATAGGCTTCGTGACATTACAGCTAAACCTAACTCGGTTTCAACGAAAATAAAATCAAAAATTGTTATTTTTATTGTGCGGCTAATGCTTTTTGTAGGACTGTGGGTACAGAGCAACGTTACGTAAGTTTTAAGTTAAAGGGTCATTCCGTTTATTCAGTAGGGTTACTACAAGCGTAAACGCACCTGCCCGACTAATTTAACCATGCACCTTCAGGTGACGAATAATCTACCCAGTAGTCGGCCAACTTTTTCCCTTTAATATTCCAACATTATAATAGCCGCCCATCAGGAATCAAAACTTGCCAAAACAAGTAAAGCTAATAAAAATTCAATATACATAGACACATATACAATCACGCCTTTTTCCCGGAGGGGTAGGCAGAGACCACGGATTTCCACTTGCTACTGTTAAGGGTGTCTAGACCTGGCCTTTCTTCAAGATTCCCCCGATTTGATCAGAGAAAGTCTGCCGAGGTTTACCCCTTCCAGCTCAGTCTTCTTATTCTCCATTATACACTCTCTTTATTAGCCTTCTTTCACTCATTCTTTCCACGTGACGAATGGTTTGAGATGGTATCTTATTTTTATTTAATTATTTAATATTGTATTGTCATGTTACATAATAGGTGTTACATTAAATAAATAAGGCCAGGTCATGACACCCTGTAAGGACATACAATAATATTATTCTATTCTAACCTAATATGGTGCTTCTCGTGACCGTCAATTTCGCTCTACTGGCAATCTCTCTCTTTCTATCCCCACTCATAGAACAAGCTTCATGTCTAACTCTTACGCCATTCAGGCAGCACGTCTCTGGAACGGTCTTCCCCCTAACATTAGAAAAGCTCCCAACAAGTTTGCTTTCAAAAAATCTTTGCGTGATTTATTTGCTGACAGTTTAAAGATCAATTAAGTATCAGTCTCACGAATCGGTTATGTATATTATGTATATATATGTATATATATATTTATTTATTTATGTAATGTATGTATGTGTCTTTATGTATTTAAGTAGTTTATAATTAATTTATGTGTATTAGGACTCTAATTCTTTCAATTACAATTTCTTTTAGTTTTAAACGCGCCGCCTACAATCTTTTCTGCTTTGCCCTAAGGTTGACTGGTAGAGAATGCCTCATGGCATTAAGTTCGCCTTTTGTACATTAAGTTTGTCTTTTGTGCAATAAAGTTTTAAATAAATAAATAAATAATATTTACAACACATAATAGTCGATTTACTTGTTATTAAGAGCCCTTAATCCTTGGAGCGTTCTCCGATTTCACGAAATAACGCTCGATAGATGGCGTTGGCGCTCGGTACGCGAGCGCCGGCAACGCGACGCGCGTTTCAATGCAGACTAGAATAATCTTGATAGTTTTCAATATAATTTCAAGCAACATTAATTTTAGTGTCATATGATATCATATGGGCACTCTTTATTTTATTGTATATGCACAGTAGTTTTTATTTATTTATGTACACTACTACTAAGTGTACAGACTACAGAGTGTACTATAACCCTTGCTCTTTATTCTGTCTCTTTCACACCAATGGAAAATGAAGAAGTTACTAAATGACTGCAGGTATAAATAAAGTATATTAGTGCGATAGAGAGACAGATAGTGTTTCGTTGTCGTATCGTAAACGATTGGCATGTTGGCCACACACTTGCTTAGTGCCTAGCCAAAATACCAATCGTTTGCGTATATTAGTGCGATAGAGAGAGAGTAGTGTTTCGTTGTCGTATCGTAAACGATTGGCATGTTGGCTACGCACCCATGATACCAAGCCAAGAAGCCAATCGATTGCGCATATTAGTGCGATAGAGAGACAGATAGTGTTTCCTTGTCGTATCGTAAACGTTTGGCATGTTGGCTACGCACCCATGCTGCCCAGCCAAGATGCCAATCGTTTGTGCATATTAGTACGAGAGAGAGACAGATAGTGTTTCGTTGTCGTATCGATTGGCATGGTGGCTACGCACCCATGCTGCGTAGTCAAGATGCCAATCGTTTGCGCACATTAGTGCTATAGAGTTTTAGTGTTATTTGAAATCACGTTAGGGTTTGTATTATTATTTTTGACCCGAATGAAGTCCATCCAGGTTCTTATGATGGAGTCAGGAGTTGGTCACCAGAACTCCTAATCTACTCATTATAATTCCATCGTGCTTGGGCTCAAAAGATTTGCCCTGACGAACACCATCGATCTAGATGAGGTCCAGGGTCTCATGACGGAGTCAGGAGTTGGTCACCAGAACTCCCCAGAACTCCTAATCTACTCATCATAACTCCATCGAGTTTGGGCTCAATAGATTTACCCTGATGAGCACCATCAATCTAGATGAAGTCCAGGGTCTCATGATGGAGTCAGGAGTAGGTCACTAGAACTCCTAATCTACTCATTATAATTCCATCGTATTCGAGCTCAATAGATTTGCCCTGACGAGTACCATCGATCTAAATGAAGTCCAGGGTCTCATGATGGAGTCAGGAGTTGGTCACCAGAACTCCTAATCTACTCATTATAATTCCATCGTGTTTGGGCTCAAAAGATTTGCCCTGACGAGTACCATCGATCTAGATGAAGTCCAGGGTCTCATGATGGAGTCAGGAGTTGGTCACCATAATTCCTAATCTACTCATCATAACTCCATCGTGTTTGGGCTCAATAGATTTGCCCTCACGAGCACCATCAATCTAGATGATGTTCAGGGTCTCATGATGGAGTCAGGAGTTGGTCACTAGAACTCCTAATCTACTCATTATAATTCCATCGTGTTTGGGCTCAAAAGATTTGCCCTGACGAGTACCATCGATCTAGATGAAGTCCAGGGTCTCATGATGGAGTCAGGAGTTGGTCACCAGAACTCCTAATCTACTCATTATAATTCCATCGTGTTTGGGCTCAAAAGATTTGCCCTGACGAGTACCATCGATCTAGATGAAGTCCAGGGTCTCATGATGGAGTCAGGAGTTGGTCACCATAATTCCTAATCTACTCATCATAACTCCATCGTGTTTGGGCTCAATAGATTTGCCCTCACGAGCACCATCAATCTAGATGATGTTCAGGGTCTCATGATGGAGTCAGAAGTTGGTCACTAGAACTCCTAATCTACTCATTATAATTCCATCGTGTTTGGGCTCAAAAGATTTGCCCTGACGAGTACCATCGATGTAGATGAAGTCCAGGGTCTCATGATGGAGTCAGGAGTTGGTCACCATAATTCCTAATCTACTCATCATAACTCCATCGTGTTTGAGCTCAATAGATTTGCCCTCACGAGCACCATCAATCTAGATGATGTTCAGGGTCTCATGATGGAGTCAGGAGTTGGTCACTAGAACTCCTAATCTACTCATTATAATTCCATCGTGTTTGGGCTCAAAAGATTTGCCCTGACGAGTACCATCGATCTAGATGAAGTCCAGGGTCTCATGATGGAGTCAGGAGTTGGTCACCAGAACTCGTAATCTATTTATCATAACTCCATCGTGTTTGGGCTCAATAGATTTACTCCGACAAGCACCATCAAATTACCATTATGATGAATAGATTAGGAGTTCTGGTGACCAACTACTGAGTCCATCATGAGACCCTCGACTTAATCTAGATCGATGGTACTCGTCAGGGCAAATCTTTTGAGCCCAAACACGATGGAGTTATGATGAATAGACTAGGAGTTCTGGTGATCAACTCCTGAGTCCATCATGAGACCCTGGACCTGATCTAGATTGATGGTGCTCGTCAGGGCAACTCTATTGAGCCCATACACGATGGAGTTATGATGAGTAGATTAGGAGTTCTGGTGACCAACTCCTGACTCCATCATGAGACCCTGGACCTCATCTAGATCGATGGTGCTCATCAGGGCAAATCTTTTAAGCCCAAACACGTTGGAATTATAATGAGTAGATTAGGAGTTCTAGTGACCAACTCCTGACTCCATCATGAGACCCTGGACTTTATCTAGATTGATGATGCTCGTCAGGGCAAATCTATTGAGCCCGAACACGATGAGGTTATGATGAGTAGATTAGGAGTTCTGGTGACCAACTCCTGACTCCATCATGAGACCCTGGGCCTCATCTAGATCGATGGTGTTCATCAGGGCAAATCTATTGAGCCCAAACACGATGGAGTTATGATGAGTAGATTAGGAGTTCTGGTAACCAGCTCCTGACTCCATCATGAGACCCTGGACCTCATCTAGATTGATGGTGCTCGTCAGGGCAACTCTATTGAACCCAAACACGATGGAGTTATGAAGAGTAGATTAGGAGTTCTGGTGACCAGCTCCTGACTCCATCATGAGACCCTGGACCTTATCTAGATTGAAGGTGCTCGTCAGGGCAACTCTATTGAGCCCAAACACGATGGAGTTATGATGAGTAGAGTAGGAGTTCTGGTGACCAACTCCTGACTCCATCATGAGACCCTGGACCTCATCTAGATCGATGGTGCTCATCAGGGCAAATCTTTTGAGCCCAAACACGTTGGAATTATAATGAGTAGATTAGGAGTTCTAGTGACCAACTCCTGACTCCATCATGAGACCCTGGACTTTATCTAGATTGATGATGCTCGTCAGGGCAAATCTATTGAGCCCGAACACGATGAGGTTATGATGAGTAGTTTAGGAGTTCTGGTGACCAACTCCTGACTCCATCATGAGACCCTGGGCCTCATCTAGATCGATGGTGTTCATCAGGGCAAATCTATTGAGCCCAAACACGATGGAGTTATGATGAGTAGATTAGGAGTTCTGGTGACCAGCTCCTGACTCCATCATGAGACCCTGGACCTCATCTAGATTGATGGTGCTCGTCAGGGCAACTCTACTGAACCCAAACACGATGGAGTTATGATGAGTAGATTAGGAGTTCTGGTGACCAGCTCCTGACTCCATCATGAGACCCTGGACCTCATCTAGATTGAAGGTGCTCATCAGGGCAACTCTGTTGAGCCCAAACACGATGGAATTATAATGAGTAGATTAGGAGTTCTAGTGACCAACTCCTGACTCCATCATGAGACCCTGGACCTCATCTAGATCGATGGTGTTCGTCAGGGCAAATCTTTTGAGCCCAAACACGATGGGATTATAATTAGTAGATTAGGAGTTCTGGTGACCAACTCCTGACTCCATCATGAGAACTTGGACTTCATCCGGGTCAAAAATAATAATGCAAACCCTAACGTAATTTCAAGTGAAAATGCATTTTTCAGAAAATCGCAGCCAAATAACACTAGACCTTACTCATAGTGTTGTGTTCCTGCCGGTGAGTAAGGTTGCCAGAGCTCAACGAAGGGAGGGAGGGGGTTAGGGTCGGCAACGCGCATGTAACTCCTCTGGAGTTGCAGGCGTACATATGCGGGCCGTATGCTTGTTTGCCACCGACTTAGTATTAAAAAAAAAGTAACTGAAAATCCATCAATAAGCGAGTCTGTTAGGCATACTGTAAAAAATGAACTTTTATTAAGATTTTCTAATCGCAGTATATAGCACTTCTCGGAACTCCGTAGCTGATTACGATCGCAACGAATGCCTGACAATCGAGCACAGGTCCGTCCTCTAAGCGCGCTCCGCGCGGACTGAGAGCGGGGCGTCGCTGCTGCGTGATTTATACGTGTTTAAAAAAAATATAAATTTACGGCAATGTAGGTCCCATAGTTACGATTTTTTTTTTATAGGTTAACATAAAGTTACAGTTTGCTATAATATTATTTTTAAAGCAAAATATGCGTACAATTTGCGGAAATAAAATATAATAAAACCCTGTTTTCGCCAAAAAATGAAGAAAACTCGGAAGGTATTTTATCAGTTTTTTCAAATGAATCTTCGATTGTTAATCATTCCAGCCCTTCGTACGAGATATGTTGAATCAAATTGTAGTCATTCATGTACCAAATGATTCTTGTTTATAGCAAAATTGAGAACCGAAACGCCACATCTCACTGCAAAATTTGGAATAGACTCCCAAAAAACCTCATTAAAAAAGAGGTTTAAAAGAGAAAATGAAAATTTGAACTGTTGGAGCCCCTAGTTTAGGAAACGATTATTTAAGTACGTTATCAGTTTTTGAATAAATACTAATAGTTACGTCGTAATCTTGAATGAAAAAGGAAGCATTTTACAAAATACGCTCGTCTGTAGGAATAAGTTTAATTAAATATTATTTCTGGTTATATTATGCTAATTACAATTACAAATTACAATTTTAAGCCAAAATTATATCAATGTCATTGTATATAATATATGTAAATAATTGTACACGGAATTTATTATTATTAATTATTGTGAATAAAGGCAGACCGACATACCTTTTTCAATTCTTGTCACTACATCTTCGTTCAGTCAGCACTTTTCCTTCATCACACTGTTCCTAATTCTATCTTGTAATCTCACACCACACACACTTCTCAACACTCTCGTTTCCACTGCATCCACGTGGCTCTGATGCCTCTTCTGCTATACCTAACTTTCGCTATAAGTGCGGGCACCAACACCCCTCTATGCACAGACAACCGTGCTTTTTGTGACACCTTCTAGCTGCTCATAAAAGCGTTAAGTGCCCCATCCACACGACACGATTAATTTCCAGCATTTACTCCCTCTCAATGTCTTTATCATGCTTACACAGATAAAAAAGATATCTTAATTCAAAACGCAAAACTCTCTTGCGCACGGTTGCTTAAAAAAAATTGCTTAGTCCAATAAATGTCTCGAGTTAAAAACATCATGACTTTTTAAAGGAGAATAAAAATTATTTAGTTTTATCTTTACACATTTTTAAAGCGAATGGTAGTGATTTGAGTTAAGATATTAATTATTCGCCGCAATAAAAAAACGTCTTAGCAATAGATATAGCACGCTCTTAAAAAACGGTTTTATCTTGAGTAACTCTTTCTCAAACCAAAAATATTGTCCAATTACAAAGAAGAAGCACCAAAATTTTCCTTTGAAACTTTTAAGTTATTAGGCAAGAGCAATTAATTCTTGGTTTGAAGTTTTCAATATACAGTCAAGAGCTAAAGCTATTTTTAAAAAAAAAGCACCAAAAATTTGGTTTGAGACTTTTAAGTTTTTATACAAGAGCCATTAATTCTTGGTTTAATGTTTTCAACCTACAGTCAAGAGCCAAAGCTATTTCAAAGAAGAAGCACCAAAATTTTCCTTTGAGACTTTAAAGTTTTTAGACAAGACTGACAAGGGCGATAAATTCTTGGTTTGATGTATTCAACCTACAGTCAAGAGCCAAAGCTATTTCAAAGAAGAAGCACCAAAATTTTCCTTTGAGACTTTAAAGTTTTTAGACAAGAGCGATAAATTCTTGGTTTGATGTTTTCAATATACAGTCAAGAGCCAAAGCTATTTAAAGGAAAAGAACCAAATCTTTGAGACTTTTACATAATAAATATCAATATTTTTGATGAAGAGGACAAAAGCGCTGGTGGCCTCCTAGCGGTAAGAGCGTGTGACTTGCAATCCGAAGGTCGCGGGTTCAAACCCCGGCTCGTACCGATGAGTTTATCGGAACTTATGTACGAAGTATCATTTGATATTCACCACTCGCTTTTCGGTGAAGGAAAACATCGTGAGGAAACCGGGCTTATCCCAATAAGGCCTCTAGTTTACCCTCTGGGTTGAAAGGACAGATGGCAGTGGCTTTCTCGTTCTAAAACTAGTGCCTACACCAATTCTCGGGATTAATTTCCAAGCGGACCCCAGGCTCCCATGAGCCGTGGCAAAATGCCGCAACGCGAAAGAAGAAGAAGATGAAAGAAGATTATTGAAAAGTTTAGAACTACATATAAAACATTACATTATCAACGAATGACGAAAATCATGTTGGTTTAAGAAAATTTAAAAAAATGTTTAAGAAAAAAAAAAGACATACTAAACTTGGCGCTAAGAAATTTCAGCTCTAGATATAAATATCATATTTTACATTGAGTAACGTACTCTTGAACCAATGCTATAATAGAATTCTCAATTCAATTATGAGTATCTAACCCCAAGAAATAAAGTTTCTTGGTACAAGTTCTTTAAGTATTGCACTGACACTTAGGTTCAATAAAAAAAATATAATACATAAAACAAAACGCAAACGCTCTTGGTGAGAATATTGAGCTTTTTAAAAAAAAACTTTTTATAGCTCGGATAGAGAATTGAATTTTTTAGCTTAAATAATAAACTTTGAAATATTTTATATCTTGATGCAAGAATTTTATTGTGTACACAAAATGTCTTGACACAAGAGTATTTACTTGGCTGGAGAACTATTCTTTTTCTGTGTACCGTCTCTAGTAAACAAAGTTCCCAAGTACACAAGCTATGTCACTTGTTCCACTCTTTCTTGACCAATAAAAAATTTCAGTTTGTCATATTTCCTCCCTTTCCAACTACCATTACTTTCGTCTTGCTTACATTTAATTCATTCCTTTCCTTTCAAAAGACCCATCCATTCTAGTTACCATCTTCTGCAATTCTTCACCCGATGATGCTAGCAATACCAGGTCATCTAAAGAAGACAACTGACAATAACCCACTCATTCTCAACCCACATTTATCATTTCTCAAATGATGCAATGTAAACTACTGTCCATGAGTAGATAAAACAGCCACGGTGACGCTACACATCGTTGCCTAACACTCTTTTCGATGCTAAGCCACTCGGTGTACTATCCGTTTACTCTCACACAACCACTGGAATAGAGCGGAAAAAAATACAATTGAATGGAAGGCTTTTTATAGGCAACTGAGTGACTAAAAATAAATATTAAATTTTAGTCGCAAAAATAATACCCTACTACATTTTTTTTCTCTTACGTGTTTGGATGCTTATATAGTTATAATAGTATTCATTCACGCAACGATGCATTTATACTAAGTTTTTTCTACAAATATTGAATACGTCAAATTTTTGCGTTTCGACTTGTTTTTATAAATGTGGACATCGCAGTAGGATGATAAAACTAGTCAATTAAGTGGATTTCATCAAAATAGCATTAGTTTTTACAACATTTGAAAATAGTTTTTGAATAAGCCGATAAAAAAACCGATTCCCGGTCGTTTTCTTATTTCTTTAAAATATTCGAATTTTGATTGAATATTCGAATATCTCGTCAGGAAAAGTCGAATATTCGAATACCTGAAAGTTTCGAATATTTGCAATCCCTATACTGGACCTGCTCACCAAATTTCACGAGAATTGGTTGAGAATTGAGACTTGTAGATGAGAACATCTGGATACGGATATACGAATGCAGTTAAGTCAAAACGGCGACCTTCACTAACACTTCAGTCAATAAAAATTTAACCCACTCCTTATTTACCAAAGTAATTTTAAATAATTAAATATTTTAAAACTTTTTTTTGGTGGTTTTCCTTGCTCGGTGATAAAAGGTGACAAAAAAACCAGCTGTTTGTTACCTGAGGTATTATGGTGGTAACAGATGACGTAGGCATCAGAGTTATTATCGCACGGTTAGACGTTAGCGAGCTATGGAGTCGACATTACCAATAAAATGTAAGTCATATTCATACTCATTCATTTATATAATTAGTGATTTTAATTTTATAAACAAGGACAATAATGTTGACGAGTTTGTACAGTCACGTCTGAAAATATCGGTACGAAAAATGGGCCAAAAATATGTTAACACTACCTTAATATACGGGCAATAAAGTCGTGATTACATATTTTTGGCACTTTTTCGTATCGAAATTTTTAGACGTGACCGTAAATGATCCTTTAATTTGTCTTTCAGGACGTACATATGACATATAAGAATAATTACCATTATTTTATATTGATTAATTTATATTCATATCTGAGGGCACGTTATTGCCCCCACCAAGATGAGCCAAGTAAAGCGCAAAGGCATTACGTGGCCTTGTATTTTGAACCTAGGATTTAGATTATCCCAGATAAACAAAATTCTCGGGATATGATATAAAATTGCATAACTCTTATACCTACTTATGATTTTATTGATATCTAATAAACCCTGATTTCGTCACTGACTCAGTCACTCACTCATAGACTGATGATCAGTGATCGGATTTTCCGGTGCAACACCGTGGGATACCAAGTAGAAAACGTAAATAACGTAATATGGATATGACCAACATTCCCGGATTTCGTTAGAAAAAAATTATATCGATATGATAGGTATACTTAGATGGGCAGCTCAAATTACGAATAAACTCGACCAGATAGGTTGCCAGAGCTCAACGAGGGGCGGGAGGGGGTTAGGGTCGGCAACGCGCATGTAACTCCTATGGAGTATAAAAAATAAAAAAACTCGTAAACTAAATCTTTATCAATTCATTGAATATTCTTTACTTTAATTTAATGTAAACCTGTACATTATTTTTAGTAGATATCCATAAAAACAAAACTTCTATTTGATGAACTATGATTTTTTATTTATGTACCCAAATTTTGTATTTAATACCCAAAGGGTATTTGATACCTAGGTCAGTTTTAAACAGAGTTTTACAACCTATCTTTTGTAATTGTTGAAAGTACATATGTATATCGAAATTACATAATGATAAACGCCCTGGCGGCATCCTTGGTTGGATATTTTATAATGTGTTTGTTTGCATTTCTTTTTATGTTTTGGTATCTTATTATTATATGCATATTATAAAAAATCTATACCTAAGAGTAAAGATGAATAAAGGAAATACTAACGCTTATTATATGCACAATGCACATACACTTTTCCGAAATTATTTATTTTACGCGAAAAAATATTACAAAAATTTGCTGAATGTAAAGCCAGTAATTTATTCAACAATATAAGTTGTGGAATCCCGGGGTATATCCATATTAGTATAATGTTTGAGGTCGTTCACCCCGTGTTGCACCGGGAAATCCGATCACTGCTGATGATCATCAAAACTCTTAGGGTAGTTCCCGAAGCCCTAGAAAGCAGAAATTTGGTATGTATGCCTGTATTGGTACACAAATAACAAAGAAAATCTAAAACTTGGAACTATTACCCCCAAACCTCTTAACACATTCACTGCCAGGAACCCATCTGGTGGGCGCTCGTGAACTTTGTTTAGATGCCGGACAACCCGCTGGGCGGGTTGTTTTGTACGCAGCTATAGACCACCGGTTTCTGGGGTAGTGCACCGTTTTTTGTCTGGCAGTAAGTGTGTTAAACTAGGGATGATCATTTTTATGAGGGTTCCGCAAATTTTGTTGCTAGATGTCTGAAAATTGATATATTTAAGGATTTTTAATAAATCCCCCCCCCCCCCCCCCCCCGTCCTTTAAATGACATGGGCGTAACGTGAAAAATGTATTCTTTTATTACTTTTCTGTTATACAATAGTTTTATAGTAACGAAACGGACAAGCCACATATTTTGACTAAAGTATAGAGTTTGTGAAGTTAGGGCTTGTAGAATTAGAAGCTTGGCTCTACATGAGATAGGATAACTTTTTGACAGTGCGAGCCTTATGGTTTCGTCTTGGTAACATTTTACATGAAAATGTTTTTGATGGGATTATTTTTACCTCTTTCAATATACATATTGTTTTTTTTTAATAATTTTCGTTAATCATAATCAATTCAAAAAATCATCATTACTCTTCATTGTAATATTTATATTACATTTTATTGATAATGTTGAATCCATAGCTGACTAACTTCTTACCGTGCGATAAAAAGTCAGATGCCTTGTAAGATGAGAATACATACTAGAAATCCCAGCCCCAGTCATAATTTAGAAATAGAAGTTAGACCAAGTAGTCTGCAGTGATTTTGATAGCCCAGACCATGCATGTTTTATTTTAACTTCTACGAAATTATGACAAATAAATAACACTTGCACAGTCTGCGCTATCAAAATGGTTGTTGATTATTAGTTATCTTGATCTAACTCTATTTACATTTTAATTACTATGAGAGCATTGAGAAATTTTAATTGGAACAGTGCTTACCCAGCACTACATATTCTCATATTTTATTATGTGACTAAAACAGAATTATTTATATATATATATATATATATATATATTTTTTTTTTTTTTTTAATATCAACTGATACACATGTCATAATTTTTATTAATATTACTTACCCCTTATTAACACTACTTGAAACATTTAAAGATGATAAAGCTCTTGATTTCCTTCTTCATAGATGCATGTTAGCT
Source organism: Cydia pomonella (assembly GCF_033807575.1). Lineage (NCBI taxonomy): Eukaryota > Metazoa > Arthropoda > Insecta > Lepidoptera > Tortricidae > Cydia > Cydia pomonella. The sequence continues at coordinate 10,694,249 of NC_084707.1, forward strand.
TGTATGACCAAGGGGAAAAGCTATACGCTTATGAACTTATAACATATAGCGATATAACTTTTTCCTTCAGATATACAGCATGTTCCTGGGTGTTGAATATAATAGCAGGGAACAGTAAGGGGCTAACATAAAAAAGAAAACTTATTTATTAAGAATAACCAAGTTAACTTATCTATAATAAAGATTATTATTTTTATTTTCGTAAAATAGTTGCAGTTTAACAAAAAAAAATACATTTACCTACAAATAACGGTGAATACGTAAACGACAAAAATGCTTACATATATTTTTATAAAACAAAATACAAGTTTACTTACTCCTTTCTTATTTCCATAATTATATGTTATTTTCAGTAATATAACATAAGTAGCATTATATAATTTAAGTAACTTCAATCACTTGTAACGCAAGAACATGATGGAGATGTATATTCATTCTATGTATCCAGAAATGAGTGCATTAGAAAGGTAACAAAGGTAAGGAAAGCTACAGTTATACGTAGATAGATACAATATAAGAAGATGATGCTTCTTATAAGCAAAAGCCGACTGCTTAATAATATAGCCCAAAAGTATTTATACTATACAATTTGCGATAATTCTCATAATATAACATATTTTATTAATCTAGTACTTACCGAAAACGCCACACAACAAGGTTGATCTGTGATCACAAAATGGATACCATATTCTAAGAAACTGGGATCAATTAAAATGCCTATAGAATAAAGCCAGCTACTGTGTAATACTACAAGGGCAAAGCCTATAATTGTTTTCTAACGTATTAATGAGATTCAACTCTTAAAACTGCAGTAAAACTCGCACCACTATGTAACAATTACGAACGCCATTACACTCCGTCCATTTTGATTCCCAAGTGTTTTTTTTTTCCATGAGCGCCTGTGATTGAACTACACATCTCATTCGGCCATATTGAGAAGATAGCAGCCATAGACTCAGACGTGCACAGAGTTTTGTTTGCGAAATTGGCCAAACTGATAATGTACTTGAAAAAATTTGTTTTGTAGAAAGAACGTATCGTGTTTTAGTTACTTTACCTGTGGAAATATAAGTGTCAATCAAAAGTGGTGTGCGCTACAAAGATGCTTTAAAATTTGTATTGAATTCCCAAAACAGAAGCCTTTTTTGCAATTACTACATTCTTTTAAAGAAGGCGTTTTAATAAAACCTGGTTACGAGAATCTGTTACAAATGATGAAACTAGTCGATCAAGTCGTACGGAGTTTTAAGGTCGCTAAGGTGTTCAGGGAAAATACAGACAAAATAAACAGTATAGATTTTTCGCCGAGTGGAGAGACGTTAATATCATGCAGTGAAGATGATCAGATTGTTATTTATGACTGTGAAAAAGGCACTCAAATGATAACGGTAAACAGTAAAAAATATGGTGTTGACTTAATACACTTCACACACGCAAAAAATACTGCAATCCACAGTTCCACTAAAGTTGACGACACCATCCGATATCTTTCTCTTCACGACAACAAGTACATCAGATACTTTCCAGGCCACACAAAAAAAGTTGTGACACTATGTTTATCACCAGTGGAAGACACATTCTTATCAGGCTCTTTAGACAAAACATTGCGTTTGTGGGATCTGCGTTCACCAAATTGTCAAGGACTGATGCACCTGTCAGGGCGACCTGTGGCTGCCTATGATCCTGAAGGTCTAATATTTGCAGCTGGAGTCAATTCTGAGAGCATTAAGTTATATGACCTGAGATCATTTGACAAAGGTCCATTTGTGACATTCAAACTAAACCAGGAAAAAGAATGTGACTGGACAGGATTAAAATTTTCCCGGGATGGAAAGACCATGCTGATAAGCACAAATGGATCAATTATTAGACTAGTGGATGCTTATCATGGCACACCACTACAAACATTCACGGGACATCTAAACAACAAAGGTATTCCCATTGAAGCATCCTTCAGCCCTGACTCCCAGTACATATTCAGTGGGTCTACAGATGGGCGAGTTCATGTGTGGAATGCAGACACAGGGTACAAGGTGTGTGTCTTGAATGGTGACCATCCAGCCCCTATTCAGTGTGTTCAGTTCAACCCCAAGTTTATGATGCTAGCATCTGCATGTACTAATATGGCATTTTGGTTGCCCACTATAGATGATGTTTGAAGAGGGGTAGTTTGATATAAATTTTTAATTATGTAATTATTATGTAGTTATTGAACTGAGCAAAATTGCGTCATACTGTTAGGATAATATGTAATAGCAATGTGTAACAATACAAAATCGTGAAGATAATAATACAAGCTACATGCATTACTTCAATGTTTTAAATACAGTATTGTAAGTGGGAAGTGGTATTTAGAACATGACTACTTAGTATATGCATTTAGTTTTCATTCCATTTAAACATATTATTTGTATTTTAACTATTATGTAAGTTCTAAAGGAGGGTGGTCAGATTGGCCTATTGACCAATAAGGACAAGTGATATGTCACTGGATAGCTTATTCAAAGTTCTAAAACTTTTACTATGGCAGGTAATCCCAAATCTTTGTGTGAAAAAAGTTATAGCTGCATAAAAATGTTTAATGATTTGAAACATTACTATGTACCTTTTTTGATACTAAGTTCCTATATCGCTTTAGACTATGAAGGTTTTCTTACAGTCGATGATTTTGTGTAATGTTTTTGTTTTTTATGTTCCTTTATCCCCGAGGAGATGTCAGTTAGTTGCTTTTTATGGTCGCCTCTGGGGGACATGGTTTCATCCAGGCGTCTGGTTTCTTTCCCTGGGTTTGTTTTGCAGTGGTCGCCGCACCCACGCCCTGTCCCTTGGAGGCGTCAACCTCCTGCTTGTTCTCAGAGGAGCGGCTATCTGCCTCTCTTCGCTTTTGGAGCTGCTGCCTCTTCCGCAGTGGTGCGTCTGCTTTGGTCTGGGCAAGCATCCCTCTTGGTTTGCACCTGATCTCCTGGCCGGGATGTATGACCTGCTTCGAGGGTTCAACAGGTGTCCCACTCTCATCTGTCATCGGTTTGTCTTTAGAGGGCCCAGCTGTCGAAGGCTCCTTCGTCTCCGGTTCAGCCACCTGGGCTAGGGTTCCGTTAGGTACCCCATCTTTCAGTGGCCGTTCCAACTTCGATGGCTCCTCCACGGCCATGCCACTCCCTATCTGTTTTGCCCTCCTTAGTGCTTCAGCATGTGCCGTCTCATCTAAGGAGGTTGTTTGTTTATTATTTGTTTTTTTTAATTTAGATTTTTATTAGTTATTGTTTACATTCAGTTTCCACGATTAGCTAGGGATATAAACGGTCCATTCCACGCAGAGCCCTGCTTGCGTAAACAAGGCTATATACAACGGGTTTCGCCCGGTACCCGAGGCCTATCGTTCGCGACTGAGCTCCCTCTCAGCCATGCATCCATCGCACGATGAGTCACACCTTGGATTAGGGTTTTTGGGGTCGAGGTTGTCTCCTCCAGGAAAGGGGGGATATGGATAAGAGGATCAAGACGGGAAGGGGGGATGGGAGGGTTGGTCTAAGTAAGGTTTATTAGGAAGATTGGGGGTATAAAGGGGGAAGGAATAAATGGGTCGTTTTCATGGCCCTCCTCCTCCTCCGAGCCTTTCCGCTGAATCTACTTTGGTTCCTTGACGTCGTCTCCCATCATCCGGTCCGAGAACAAGTCTCCTACCGGATTCCAGAAGAGTAACGTCTGGTTCCCTAGTAGATTCGTCAGAAATGTGTCCACGTGAGGCGGCTGCTGAAAGAGTGCCGTGCTAAGACCAACTTAAACCCTATATATATCAGTAAAAACATTCTTATTGAGGGGATGTTTTTATCTTGCCATAACTTGTTTCACATAGCGATTTAAGATTTCCCACCATACAAAAAGTTTTAGAATATGAAAAAACCTTTCAAATGACATATGGCTTGTCATTATTGGTTTTTAGGCCAGAGTCCATATGAATCTGGGCATCCTCCTTTACCAAAATATTGAGTAAATGGATACTGAAATGCAAAGTCCCTGATTTTTCTTTTATAGAAATACAATTTTGACACTATATCTGTGATTTTATTTAATTTCTTATTACAGATATATACTGAAGAGTATCTGTTACAGGATACCTCAAAGGAATGTACATATTGACAAGTGAAAAAAATGTGATTATGTTTTTATAATATTATTTTTCGTTTAGAAGTTCCACCTTTCTGGAAGTGGGTTAAAAATGTTGCCTGTTTCCCAGCTCTTAGCCTCAAAACGAATGGTTTCAGTCTTGTTCATCAAAATCGAGTAAGTAATATTGCAGCAAAATTGTTAGTTTAGCACGTAAAGCACCTTCGAGCAACAATGGCTTCCGAAACGTCGGAAGGGAGGAGCCTAAACAATATCTTACAAAACAAATCATTCCGCTATTTTTTGCGGGGGAAAACATGCACACAGTCGCACTTCTCACTACATACAAAATCCAATCTGTAATGATGACACGAATATTACTTACACAATATTTACCCGTGATTGAAAGGCTGCAATGAATTTATTATCATCGGGTTCTCCTCTCCCCCTAGCTGCTGACAACCTACCTAACTCTTCTATCTCAATACGTGCCTTATCAGATACCTACCAACCTATGATTAACAGCGCAGCTCAGCGATAGCGCAATGTGGCAGGCCACGTGTCCGGATCAAGCTCAGCAAGCTAGGCCACGGATTCACACTAGACAACTCCTTTCTATAAATTAAACTTAAGACTTAAAGTATTTTAGCCTTTAGACAACATGTAAGCCTTAAGTAGTCTATGTTGGTGGGTATGTTTGTGACATGTACATTTAGCAAAACTATTACACATATTTTCATGCCCCCTGCATACAAGCTAAACCAGTGGTGGGCAAAGTACGGCCACGACCCACAGCAAATCAAAATACATTTTTGCTGCAATTCTGGCCCTCTTAAATTTCTTATAAATTCTGGCCCCCTATCAAGAAAGTTTGCCCACCACTGTGCTAAACTTCGAGCAACACCGAAAACGACATTCATACTATTTCCCCTCTGCCGAAGCATAGGTACAACCAAAGAGTAAAGTAAGTATATAGGTAACTTACTTATAGGGTACTTTAATCTGGGTACAACTGTACCTATGGCGGTGCATGTTGTGACTCGTCCATAGAGTCCGTACACAAAAAGAGATCGAGGTGTGCAAGATTTGCCTTTGATGTGTGTCATTTTCTATGTATTTAGTAAGTATGGTACCCAACGAGGAGACGGCAGCTTTCATGCAAGTCTAGTCATCTAGTGCGTCAAGGTAAAAACCTTTTTAAACTCTAATGCTTTAGTAAGAGAGTCCACTTTACGACAACGATCCGTTAACCAGCCACCGAACAGTGACCTGCCTGTGACAGTTTTCATGCGCACGCGCTCAAGTAAGCTATAATGCAATCAAATGCAATAAACCGGTCAAGAGCAGGTCGGGCCAGTACCGTATAGTTACTCTTCCATCACAACACAATAGGCGGACTTAAAAAATGGCTTTTAATAATACTCTGTACATATCATAACAAGCGAGTATATTCGTAGCACGTATACACGTCCTTTAAGCCCCCTCCAGACTATGCGCGTGAATCGCGGAGCGAACATACCGCGACGTTGACGTAGACTCCACACTCGCACAACTTCACGGCGATTTCACAGTTTGGTTCGGGGCAAGATAGATGGCGCCGAAGCGTCAGCTGATAGGATTTAGTTTGCGGCAAGGCACTGATTCAAACTGGGAACTGTTAAATAGATTTTTGGTTGATCAAGTTCGCACCCAATATGTGGCATTATCAGCGTGAAGGGACCTTACTGTCGGTATTGAGTTATTAGTATCCCCATAATCTACATTTAATAAGCTATCGAACCATGTAAAAAAACATGCGTGTAGGTCTAGAAAATATTAAAAAAAAATGTTGAAACTCAAAAGTCGTAAAAGGTGATATTGAGAAAATTGCATTCAAACTTCGACACCAAACAAAGTATGTTATTGTGGGAAGTTACATAGATATCATGTTATTTGAGTAGATTATATGTGGTTTTAGATTTTAAGTCCAATTCTATATTTGTACAACTGTTTCTGTTGTTTACCATGTCAAAGTGAATGAAGTAATGAAAATGCGATAGATGGTTTTTACTAAATATTCCATTTATAGTATGATTTCTATTGTATTTTATAAAAGAAGAATAAAAGTCGGGTATTTTTTTACTAAATAACATAACTCCGATATAAGTACCTAAATCAACATTGATTAATATATTTGTATAATGTTAGACAAATACAATATTGTGATTATTAAATAAAACAATATCATGATTGATTGAGAACTCCGTGTATTCTGTCACTCGTCTTTTTTCTAGCGTCCGTCACGTGATCGTAGTGCGTTCCAAAACTCATTACTTAACTACGAACATGATACATCTTCCCCCTTATGTGGTAAGTCTGTCTCATAGTCTTTAAGATAAGCTGGAGGGTTAATAATACGTTTAGGTCTTCCTTCACAATTAGCCGAACATCCAGGTTCCATAACCTGCTCCGAACCCATAGGCAACTCCGAGTCCCCATCCTCTAAAGGTATAACACATCGTCTAGGCGACCTAACATAATCATCTGATGGGATCTTGGAAGTTGCTGATGGCTTCAATTGCGAAGAGTTCCTTCTTAATATAGAACCCTGATTATCTTGGATCAAATAAGACCTGGGCGAACTGTGAAGGCCCACTATTTTGGCTGGCAACCATACATTTTCTCTGCGATACACAACATCTTGCCCTTTTTCTAGATTATAATTATAATGTCTAGCAGTCTTATCATAATTGGTTTTATTTATAATGTTTCTTTTTTCTTGATACTTATCAAAATCAGTGACTACTTTTGGTGCAAGCAATTTGTTGTGTATTGGCAGTGTAGACTTAGTAAAACGACTAAACAACAATTGTGATGGAGAATATGGTGAACCTATCACTGGGCTATTTCTATATTCTAAGATAACAAGATGTATATCTAAATTCTCATCCTTGCATTTTTTTAACATAGTTTTTGCTATACCAACATATTTTTCAACAAATCCATTCGATTTAGGATACAGCGGGCTAGATGTAACAACAGAGAATTTATACAGTTTTGCAAAGTTTTTAAATTCAATAGAGTTGAATGGCATGTTGTCAGCTCTGAGAATGCTTGGTATACCATGAGTAGCAAATAAGGTTTTCAATATATTTATAACTGTTGTAGCAGTCATGGAATTAACTTTAATTAGATCAAACCACTTAGTATAGTAGTCAGCCACTACTAGATAGTTTTCATTACCATAATTTAGAAAATCACAACCCACTTTATGATATGGGAGTGACGGCGTAGTTTCATCTAATAATAAGGATTCCTTTACTTTGTTAGCACTATATTTTTCACATAAATGACATTTACTTATAGTATCAATGATATTGCTTTTCATGTTTAGCCAAAAGAAAAGTGACTTGGCTCTACCCAGTGTTTTTGTGATACCAAAATGTGAAGAATGTACTCTTTCCAAAACAGTTTTTACAAGAGATGAGGGAACTATAATCCTATGATCTAAATATACAATATTATTTTCAACTACAATGTTATTTTTTAATTTCCAGTAAGATTTGACAAGATCTGTAACTTTATCAATATTTGTAGGCCAGCCATTATTATAGTATTCTATCAGTTGGGATAGTGCTGCATCTTTACATGTGGCTTCTGTAATCTCTATCAGAAAACTATCACTTACATTCACAGTATGAACAACGCGGTCCAAAGATTGTTCAAGTGTACTAGCATCAGCTTTTGAAGATGCTCTACTTATAGCATCTGCAATCAGCATCTGTGAACCCTTAACATAGCGGACATCAATATCATATATATTTAGTTTTAATCTAATTTTTCGTAATCTTTGAGATTCAATGGAATAAATTTCTTTTTTCATTAATGCAACTAATGGTTGGTGATCAGTTTGTACTACAGTATGCCTACCATATATATAATAATGAAATTTTTTACAAGCAAATAAAATGGCTAAAAATTCCTTCTCTATTTGACCATATTCACATTCAGTTTTACTTAGGCTTTTAGATGCAAATGCAACTGGTTGTTTAAATTGCATTAAAACACAGCCTATTGCATTTTTTGAACTATCTGTTTGGATAGTTAAAGGTTGCTTGGGATCAAAATTTCTTAAAACAGGTGGACTAACAAGAATATTTTTAATTTGTTCAATACACTTTTCATGAGTCACTCCCCACTGAAACATAACATCTTTTTTTTAAAGTTCTCTTAGCGGGCTTGTTAATTCGGACAATCTTGAGATGTAATCTCTCATATAATTTACCATGCCCAGAAACCTTTGTAAACTTTGTTTATCAGAGGGTGAGTCATAATCCATTATAGCTTTAACCTTATTTTTATCAGGCATCAAACAACCATTAATTATCATGCCCAAAATACTTTACTATTTCAGGGAGATACTGAAATTTTTTAAGATTAAATTTAATATTTAATTCTTGTGCCCTCCTTAAGACTTTTTCTAAAGCCACATCATGTTCCTCTTTTGTTTTTCCATATATTAAAAAATCATCAATGTAAATAAATGTATTTTCAATGTTTTTGAAACAATTTTCACAGTTTTCTTGAAAAATTTCAGCTGAAATGTCTAATCCGAATGGTAAAACATTAAAATTGTATGTGCCAAAGACTGTTGAGAATGTACAAAGCTTTTTACTAGATTCAGAAAGACCAATTTGCCAAAAAGACTCTTTTAAGTCTAGGACCGAGAAATATTTTGCCTCAGATATTTTAGATTTAAGGTCATTTATAGTTGGTATTTCATAATATTTCTTAAGAATACACTTATTTAGATCCTTTCTCAACTATCACAATTCTATTGACCCATTCTGTGGCTTCATCTGTCTTTGAAATGACACCTTTTTGACACAATCGTTCAAGTTCAGACTTAAGTTTTTCTTTTAATTTTAGAGGAATACGATGAGGTGGTTTTGAGATCGGTACAGACCCTTCTTTCAGTAGTATTTGACATTCAGCTGGAAATCTCCCTGGTCCAGTAAATACATTTTGGTACTTTGAAACTAATTCAATTTTCCTTGGATCATCTGTAACAATATCATTTTCCAATAGGTCAATTTTATTAATGTATTTTCTTTCAACTAAACCTAGCATTGAACAAGCATCTCTGCCAAGGGTTGGTTGAAATTCTGAATCTGTCACAATAAATTCTATAAAATAGCATTTACTTATTAATTTGACTTCCAACAATATGGAGCCATATACTTTTATCCCTGTATTGTTGTAAGCATAAAGATTACATTTAGAAGTTTCCAACTTCAGGTTTTTTCTTTGTTTAATAGTTTGATAAATACCCAACGGAATCAAGTTAACATCGGAACCAGAATCTAGCTTGAACTTGACACTCTTGGTGTCTTCTATTAATAATGTTTGTGTCCATTCTTTAGAACGTACCTTCTGAACACTGCCACAATAAAATTCACCATCACTATCTTCCTGATTTTGCAGGCTACTGTCTGCAATAACTTTTACATATCGGCTGCGGCACACTGTTGCATAATGGTTGTACCGATTGCACTTTGTACATAATTTGCCTCGAGCCGGACACATTTCGAGTTTACGCTCATGTTGCTCTCCACACCATTTGCATTTTAGTACCATATTATTTTGCACCGGTTTGCTGTTGGATCTTCTGTCAACCACCTTGTCAACCTTGACTTTGCCCTGGACCTCTGCAGCTTGTCGACGTCCTAATTCAGCAAGTCGCAACTTTGTGATTACCGTGTCCAGATCCGCATCGCCTTCTATTACTATTTTCTTCTGCGTATTCAAATCATTGGTACCTAGTACGAGTCGATCGCGAACAGCTTCATCTTCCGCTTCAAATTTACAACTTTTAACTAGCCTCTTTACGTCAGTTAGGAAGCTGTCAAATTGTTCACTTTCCTCCTGCTTTCTGGTGTAAAAAAGGAACCTTGAATGAAGCACATTTTTTTTAGGCTCGCAGTATTCTTGGAATTTTTTCATGACATTTTCGAAATTGTTTTTCTCATCTTCCGTCAACGCGAAATTATTGAAAATTTTAATGCCATCCTCCCCGATGACATTTAAAAGTATCGCCACCTTCCTAGCATCTTCACTTTTATCTAAACCGGACGCCACCAAGTATATTTTAAAGTTTTGATCAAATGTTCTCCAATTCTCTGACAGATTTCCAGATACGTTTAGTTTTTCAGGTACCTATGTTAAACATTGACATGATTGATGGAGACTGCGACTGCGCCATGTATAATGTTAGACAAATACAATATTGTGATTATTAAATAAAACAATATCATGATTGATTGAGAACTCCGTGTATTCTGTCACTCGTCTTTTTTCTAGCCAGGCTGACGCAATTAGGAACAAAATAAGTTTTGTATGGAACTTGTTTCGCAAATCTTTGCCAACGAAGAAAAATAAAACGTCAGTGCTATTTATTCTGTCAAGTTTACATCAAGTCAACTGTCAGCCTAATTGTTTTGTTTGTTATGAAGGCTTCAATGTTTTGTTCGGGTATTTCGTGCAATTTCTTTATTATTTAGTGAAAATATCGAAAATAGTGAACCGTGATCAGAGTAAAGAACGAGTTTGTTACAATGCCACCGAGAAAACGGTTTACTTAGTGTGAAATATGTGGCAAGCGAGCCACTCGAGAAAATCACGAAAAAAGGGATTTTATGGCGAAAGTTCCCTTGGATAAAGACCGGTACGTATTACTTTAGATACTTTTGACCTTATTTTGGTGCAGCAGGCTTTAAACACTTCGAAAATTTGATATTTTATATTATTTTTAGTTGTGAACTAGGGATGTACTAAAACTATCGATAGTTGTATGTATATTTGTATATCAGTGTAAGTAATTAAATAAAACATGTGAAATTTCCTGAGAACTTGCATGCAATATGACACAAAATTAATTCGTCGAAGATTTTCAGTGGAAAATTATCTATCATCTATGCATTAATGGTCATTATTTAACATATTTTTTTAATCTAGTAATTATTTAATATATTAATCTGAAATGTAAGTAAATTAATCTCTCTTTTTGTGATCAATAAAAAATATTATACGACATTATTACACAAATTGACTTAATCCCATAGGAAGCTCAATAAGACATGTGTTGTGGGTACTTAGACAACGATATATACATATAAATACATAGAAAACACACATGACTCAGGAACAAATATGCATGGTCATCACATAAATAAATGCCCGTACCAGGATTTGAACCTGGGACCATCGGCTTCATAGGCAGGGTTACTGCCCAGTAGGCCAGACCGGTTCTCATGATTAACAGACATATAAATACATAAAAAGTTAGAGCATTGATAAAGGGTTGTTGATAATTGGATGCCAAAAAAACATGATTTATAGATACATATTAGCGCTAAATAATCAGTTGATCATCTCATTAGCAAACACTTGGAATATAAACTGTACATAACCAAGGCTGTATGTTTTCAGATGCAGGCAGTGGGTTAAATTTGTTGGGAACGAAGACCTGATACATCTTCCCATAGAAAAGTTACATTTATTGAAACATGTATCTGCAGATCATTTTGAAAATAGTGCTTTTAATAATAAAAAATAAAGAAAAAAAATAGTGAAGGATTTTATAATTACATTCTAAGTGTAACGAGGTATTCTAAAATAGAATCCTAGCGTAGTGAGGGATTCAAGTGTTAACGCCTATGGGTGGTATTCCACCTATGCAATTTCTTTGTCCAATGTGTATTGCGTCTCACATTTTGATTAATGACAGAGTGAGACGCAATGACATTGGACCAAGAAATTGGATAGGTGGAATACCACCCTAAGGTGGAAATAGTTTTGCTACCACGTGATAAATTTACATACTGCTTTTCACATCACCTATGAGAAAATTATTATGGTACAAATAAAAAATAAATAAATTTAATTAATGGTAATTAAATTAAATAATTTAACCTAAGAAGTATGCAAAAAGAGGAAAAAAAGTGATCCCTCCTAGTAGGGAAGAAAAGTGCTACTTTGATCCTTCCTAGTGGTGAAGAACAACAAGGTGTTCTAAAAAAATCGAGTCCACATTAAGCTCGACAACGTATAAGTCCACTCATAGAAGTACAAAATTTGTAGACAAGAGTATATTTCAACCCTCCCCATTTTATCGATATCGATAAGAAACGCAAGCGTGTAGCGTACTACACTATTTAAATTGCTTATGTTGGTACTATGGTTCTTTGACAGTTCTTTGTCGTACATTTTGGTAATGATTTGCGAAACAAAGGGATTCCACTCGCTAGTATGGAAGTCCCGTCTCTTAAAAAGTAGTGATTATATGCTCTTTGTTTCTAGCGTCCGTCACGTGATCGTAGTGCGTTCCAAAACTCATTACTTAACTACGAACATGATACAATATTTAAAAAATATTTTAACAAAAATAACTTTGTAGATCACTAATCTAATTAATCAGTCAAAATCAACAAAAAGGAAAGATATATTTACTACCTACGCTTAAACATAGTCAATTGAGATCAAAAATATAAACTTCTATTTAAAAAGTAATTTTTTTCAATCACAAATTTCAAGTTAAAGTTTAGTAAAAAGCTGGTACAAACACTAAACATTTTTCAAAAGGGACCTTATCGTCGGTGATAAAATATTTAGTGATATCATATGAAAACAAGTATACATTTTGATTAACATTGATGTTCTTAATTTTAGATCACTTTTGTAACCCTTTAGTTACTAAAGTTTAGTAACCAGACGTATACCAAAAACATGTATTTTCTTTCAGTTTCCATTAAAGTATTCATTTATATAAAAGTGACCTTAATGTCGGTCGTTACATTTTTAGTAATACAGTTAAAAGAAAGATTTAAAAAATACGATGAATTTTGTAGTTGTAACTATTAATTATAATTTGTGTCTCTGTTTAAATAATCTTTAATGATAAATCAACTTGCTGTCAACCTTAAAAACCAATTGGGGTAAATCGTCATAACTGGACACAATACAATGCGTAAATTTACGCGTGGCCAGTTATTTTATTGATGATTTATCTCACGCCAGTGAAAGTAGGTGACTTGATTACTTATTTAAAAACGTCAGTCAGACTTGTCACACGATTAATTTCGTGTGACAAGTTCTGACTGAGGTTTTTTTACAAAAATATTTTCCATTTCTGTACTGATTTCGGTGTCCTGCCTGACCGCAGTAAAAGCATGTAGGAGTTTTTCTTTTAGACGGAGGAAGAGTATTTTCTTGTTCTGTACCAGTATCTGCTGTTCTGTTCGTCCAACTCCGAATCAGGTAGGAATACATTTGTATGCGGACCTGGGTCTAGATTCAAATAAACATAACATTTTAAATTATTTGGTATGGGACAAACACGTGTCGGTAGTCGCTAGGAACCTCATCAGAAGATGTACGTAGTTAACATTATAAACACTATTGTAAAGGATTTACCAAGAGATATTGAAATTAAGTTCAAGTATACAATTCGATTATCGTTAATAAGTACAGATAAACACAAGAAATTCAAATTGTATACAAATCAAACCGAATGATATTATAATAGCAACTTAAGTAACCTCATAGTAGTATTTTACATACTCAACTTACCCCTTTCATCAGTTTCATCGGGTAAATCCATGTCTTAAAGTTTTTCGATCCGAAATAAACAGTACCAACACTTTCCGCACGTACAAACAAACACAAGTTCGAGCATCAATTGACGAATGAAACGAATGAAATGAACAGAACATGCGGGTGCGCAGCTAGTGGGCAGAGCCGACGCCACGAGTCAGAAAGAGACGACAAATCCTTTGATACGCACCGCGCGCCTCGTCGACAAGTACCGTCAAGGTCTTTTAAACCGATACCGTGCCGACAGAAAGCAGGGGGCCTACCGGGAAAATCGAAATTCGCAAATAGCGGGGATCTTTCTCTTTTACTCTTGCTACGGCGTAATCAGAGTGACAGAGAAAAATGCCCGCAATTGACGAACTCCGATTTTCGCGGTAAGCCTCCAGTCGACTGCGGGACCGACAGTAAGGTCCCTTTCTTACTAAACTTTAACAGATATTTTTACTCATAAAAAATCGTTTTTAAAACATGTGTCTTTGTCATATTACAATATAAAGTCTGCTTAATAATATGGAGTAAAAATATTAAAAATGTTTTTTTTCGACGTTTTACTTTAAAGGCGATTATCTCGGAAACTAGAACCGACAATAAGGTCCCTTTTCCCAGATAACGTCACACATACGTCACATTCACATATAACCAAGTAGCCGCCATAGAAGGTTTTGATTAACCGACTCGTGAGCGAATCGCGGCGCGAAGCGATCGCGAGTGTGTAGTCTTGCAAGTTCGCGCTTCGCGTCTCTTTTGACGCGGGCCAAATACTGACAAAAAACGGGGAATAAGGCGCGAAGGCGTGAACAATCTGAGAAATTGACGCGAGCGCCATCCACACACGCGTTCGCGGCTTCGCGCCTCGATTCGCGCACGAGTGTGGAAGGCCCTTTAGGCCGCGGACTGGATGCACGCGGCGAGCGGGGCAGCGGCCGTCGCTGTCGTCCAAAACAGATTGATCGTGCTCGTGCCGCGCGAACCACCGCACAGTGGATCGAAATGACAAAAAAATGGACATTCGCATTTTTTTTTTTGAAAACCCTATTTTATAAAATGCTTTTCGGTTGAAAATGATGTACCTAAGATATAGAAAATGTTATATAACATAAAGCTTTCAAAATAAGGCTTATTTAAAGCAGAAAAAAATAAAATCTGTTTTTTCATTTTTATGCAACTGAAAAATGGGTATCTTATTATAAGAAAACCGTTACCGATCTCTCTTTATAACCTTAAGAATATTATTCTCCTACTTAAAAACAGTAGAAAATAGTAAACAGCTTATCTTGGTAGGTGCCCGTTTTTTTTATAGTCCAGTCCAAAGTCAGTAAAAACAACATTTTTTTTAGTGTTTATTTTCAATAGTTTAACGGAATCTTAATGATAATTTAGTGTAATTACGACATATTTTTGACATTTAGATAAAGATTAAAACAATTTTGTATAAGAAAATAGCTAAAAATTACATTTAAATACAAACATATTCTATACATATATTTTATACTTGTTGACACAAAAGACTTATTGCGGTGATCTTAATAACTCTCTTCGTAACAAAAAACCCAAAACAGTAAAAATACACTCGCGCAATCAACAACAACAACATAAGTTGACAAATAAAATGCATTTTTAAAATCTTCTGTGAAATTGAGGGCATTAATCTCAGTTTTTATTTCTTATTCCTGATTTTCGACTGTAACTTGTGTTTCTTTTACAAACTGGAACAAAATCGGGCGACATAAATGAGTTGAGGAGGGTTTATCATTATCCCATAGGTTTCGCCGTCACAAGTTAGTTTCAATGGTACCAGGCTAGCCATAAAAATGCTTGATTCATCGAATGCGGTTTCTGATGTCATTTTATAGTTAATTTGTCCAGAAGCTCCATCTAAGTCCCATTTGCTTTGTAGCTTTAATGTTTCGTCAAATCGCCTTCAAAAGTCTTTTTGCTGTCAAATCTAATAAGGCCTGTAATTTATTCTAGCACTATTTTCAGTAAAAATTAAATTGTTTATTTCAATGTTGTTGTTGAGATACAGTCCGAACTCAGTTACAATCTCTATATTTGGAGATTATCTTAACTAAGTTTAGCCTTAACTATAGCCTTTTCCCATATTCATTGGTCCTTTTAGGTATTTTAAAGTATGGTTCATTGGTTAAGGTCCGGAGGTGGGATGGTCTCCTATACCATACCATACTATAGTTATTACTATATCCTCTTTTGAAGGATAGCACTCCTCTTTCGCTTGCTGGATAGCGTAATATGATGGATATAAATTCAATCAATCAATTGCTGTATCGCGTAAAGTAATATACTGCAATTTTGAAAATTTTAGAGAATTCATTAAGGCTAGAGCCTTTGATGGAGACAATAACTTGACTATTTTATTGCTTTGTATGCAACGGTTTACCTTATCTATGTCTTCCGGATGATTCAGTAAATGATCAATTATTTTGCAGATTTTGCTTAAATTTACATACTGTTCTTGAATCCAAGAGAAGTAGCTGCACTCAATTCCTCGGGTGATAAGGATTTGTTTATCTGCTCTAATCGTCTTTTTTTGTCTCGAAGAAAGGTCTTCAAAAGGTTTGCGAGAACTTGAAGGTGTCGAATATTGAAATGTAAATTTTCATAATTTTCTCTTAAGTATACAATTATTATTTTCTTTGTCATATTCATATTTATTTCGTAAATGCATGGTACATAGTTATAAAAATATCAAAAATATGTCGTATTTACACTAAATTATTATGAATATACCGTTAAACTATTGAAAATAAAACTCTAAGAAAAATTTTGTTTTTACTGACTTTTGACTGGACTATAAAAACGGGCACCTACCGAGATAAGCTGCTTACTATTTTCTACTGTTTTTAAGTAGGAGAATAATATTCTAAGGGTTAGGAAGAGAAATCGGTAACGTTTTTCTGTTAATAAGATACCTGTTTTTCAGTTTCATACAACAAAAACTGATTTTATTTTTTTTCTGCTTAAATAATCCTTATTTCCTCATATCATTTGCAATTTGCAACCGAAGAGCATTTTTTTAAATAGGGTTTTAAAAGAAAAATGCGAATGTCCACTGTGCACCGGCACCGGTTGCGCCGCCCCGCCCCTAAATAGGGTTGTTTCCATCTACAAATCTTAGGGCAGAATTGTATCCCAATAAATTCTTTTGGATTATAAGAACATGTTAAACTACTTCTAGCGAACCTGTAATGACCATATTTTTGTAAATATTGAATTTAAAATATCTTTTGGCACACGTCACGTGACCAAACTCGAAACGTCATTGAAGATACTGATGACGTCACAACTCTCGGATTGACACTGCTGACAGTTAGGCGATAAACAACAAATGACTATATGTCAGTTGACATTTCGTATCTTCTACGTGCTTATGTAGTTATTTGTCAAACCGTAAACTGTGACGTTACACTATTTTCAGAGCGTTTTGGGTGCGAAAGCATCTGTCAAAATATATTTTGTTAATTTAACATAAGTTAATTTAAAGTAAGTAGTCCTTAAACTACGTCCAAAAGAGAGGTATGGGCATTGTGAATTTCATCTCGATTTGTGTGGTAGGGCACAACCAGTGGATGTCATTCCAGATCTAGAGCAGAGCCCAACTGGGGAAGTACCTCCACCTTACAGAAAACAGCAGCCAAATAACACTAGACCCTACTCATAGTGTTGTGTTCCTGTCGGTGAGTAAGGTTGCCAGAGCTCAACGAGGGGGGCGGGGTTACGGTCGGCAACGCGCATGTAACTCCTCTGGAGTTGCAGGCGTACATAGGCTACGGAGACTGCTTACCATCAGGCGGGCCGTATGCTTGTTTGCCACCGACGTAGTATAAAAAAAACAAGTATTTAAAGCTGTTTTTAGTATAAAAGTTGAATTTTAGGGCAACTTTTAGTTAATATACACCGTGTTTTTTTGATTTGCTTTAATTTCGAGGGTGCACTCCTGAGCTTAAATTAAGTAACTTTCTCAAAGACACCGATATTCTAATTACCTCCATTTCGGAGATAATCAATCATTAATTTTTATCTTATAAGGCCCTTACGAGCGTGTACACTTGCCTTAGGGCCTGTTTACTTATTGATTAGTGTTTAGTGCGAGTTCATACATTTAATACTAAACGTAAGTACTATCTCGGACGATCGACGTTCGAAATGACATTGATATGTCACAGTTTTCAATTGTTTGGTTGAGTTAAATGTAATGCCCGTGTTACAACAACGCTATATGCAACATTTAGTTACTTTTTATAAAAATAAAAATGGTAAAAAAATAACAAAAAATTTTTTTTTTTTTGCAAATTAACTATGCCATTTAGTTTCCTTAAACGTACTTACCAATACCCCGAAGTTAACGGAATTCAATAAAAACACGGTGTAGAACGTAATACAAACGTTTCAAAAAATTGGAAACAACCCTATAGATTCATTCAATCTATTTTGGACGACAGCGGCGGCCGCGCCGCCCGCCACCCCGCTCGCCGCGTGCGTCCAGTCCGCGGCCTTATAACTAAAAACCGAACAAGTCCTAGTATGACTCGCCCATCAAGGGACGGGCGGACAACAGAGTGATCCTATAAGGGTCCCGTCTTTTCCTATTGAGGTACGGTCACAATAGACTTTGAACCATCTTTGAACGGGTGCTATTGGTATTAGTGCTGGACCCGGGTATGTCCTTAAACTACGTCCAAAAGAGAGGTATGGGCAATGTGAATGTCATCTCGCCTTGTGTGGTAGGGCACAGCACAGCAGATGTCATTCCAGATCTAGAGCAGAGCCCAACTGGGGAAGTACCTCCACCTTACAGAAAACCGCAGCCAAATAACACTTGACCCTACTCATAGTACAGTGTTGTGTTCCTGCCCGTGAGTAAGGTTGCCAGAGCTCAACGAGGGGGGTGGGGTTAGGGTCGGCAACGCGCATGTAACTCCTCTGGAGTTGCAGGTGTACATAGGCTACGGAGACTGCTTACCATCAGGCAGGCCGTATGCTTGTTTGCCACCGACGTAGTATAAAAAAAAAAAAAAGTACGTATAATCATATACGTAGCAAGCAAAAGAGATTGCCTTCACTGTACTACCACACACCACCAAAATGTGTCTGCGTAGACTCTTCCCCATTTCTGGTAACGGTGTCGTAACGGCGACAACACTGCGACCGGAAAAACGGTGTCGGCACAAAATGTGTGTCTACACTGTGTGGTAACGGCGACCGAAATTGGTTGTATGGGTATGTACGTGTTTTTACTATGAAGGGAAGTCTTTTTTTTTAGAACTTAAGCTGCTTAACTGATAATGTCCGCTCTAATCTTTATTGTGGTCTACTTTCACGATTTTTTTCATAATTTTTTAAACCATTCGAAAGTTAAGAACCCAACATACATACATACAAAGATAGGTGGCGCAAATTAGTTAGATTTGCCGATAGATGGCGCTGTACATAATTATATTTAGTATACTTCTGGTCAAAAATCTTTCGTGTTTATAGTTGCACGAGTACAGTCGCCATCAGATATATCGGAGCGGCCGAGGTACTCAAATATTTCTGAGCAGCAATAAATTTCAATAAATTCTTTACAGTAAATGAGGTCAATAACATCTGAACATCCAATTCCCCATAAATATATGAGCAGTGGTTTTTCAATTAAATCTGACCACACAACGAGACAATAATATCTGCACAGACAGGGTGATCATAAATATCTGAACATTTAGGGAAAATATACCTTAAATCACTTAGCATACAGTTTAAATGTAATCGTACAGATGTAGTGCATATTCCTTTTACAAAATAAGTAGGTATACAAAATATAAATCTGCGAAAAGCAACTTCACGGTCTTGTTACAAGAGACACATTTGAATAAAATATTTTGGCAATTCACGAAAACGGTAACATACTGTCATTGCATATGTGTGTCTCACGTTTTGATCTGTCACTACGTCATTAATTCCGTGCAAGTATCAAATGTATATATATGTAATATTGAAGCTGCCAAATTAAAATAGGTACGAATGCTTTTCAATATTTCATCTACTATTGCGTCGGTCACCATGGCCTAGCGGTTTAGTTATAAGAAATCATAATTATATACCGTTGTGTCAGTGTTCAAATCCTCAATTGTGCTTATTTTTTGTATTTTGTTAAGAATTCATGTTCTTATTTTTATTTTTATTTTAGTATTTTTATTTATTAAAAACTAAACAATCTTAACATCAAAATTTATAGAAACTCGTTACTTTTCAAAACTACAAAAAAAACATAGTGAGTTCAAGCCTCCGTACCGCTCAATTTTCATGATGAGAATAGAAAAAAAAATACAAAAAGGGTCTTTCATGTTGTATTAACGGCCATACATTGCTACTTTAAAGGGTAAAAACTCAGAGCTTTTATAACAGGAGAAGGCTTATCTGTCATTTCCCGTACAAAAATAGTCTGCCGTTTTTTGCGGGGGAGGGGTATGTCAAATGTATGGCGATTCATACGTAACGTATCAAGCTACGTCAGATAAACGTTACTTCATACAAAAATCTTGATAAATTTTCAGGATTTTCGGCAGAGGCAGGGACTGAAAAACCGCAAAAGACCGGTAACCTAAAATAAAGGTATCAATTGAATAGGTATCCAAAGCTAAGGGTACCCGAATAAAATCGCAAAAGACCGATACCTAAGATAAGGGTATCAATTGAATAGGTAGCCAAAGCTAACGGTACCCGAATAAACTAAGGTAAATGAAATGTAATAGGTAGATTTTTCAAACGGTACCGCTACAGTTGAAAGGGTACCGTACGGTACCGTTTCAAGTAGACTTCTACTTTGGAATCCAAGATGGCGGCTGTGCACTCGTCATAAAAGTCGTCATGGATATCGTTTTGTAAGTTTTAGGGAGTGCAGATTTCGAAAATGGTGACCATTTTGGAATCAAACATGGCGGCCGTGCACTATGTCATTAAAGTCGTCATGGATATCGTTTTATAGGTATTAGGGAATGCAGATTTCGAAATTGATGACCATTTTGGAATCCAAGATGGCGGCCGTGCATTCTGTCATAAAAGTCGTCATGGATATCGTTTTATAGGTTTTAGGGAGTGCAGATTTCGAAAATGATGACCATTTTGGAATCCAAGATGGCGACCGTGCATTCTATCATATAAGTCGTCATGGATATCGTTTTATAGGTCTTAGGGAGTGCAGATTTCGAAATTGATGACCATTTTGGAATCCAAGATGGCGGCCGTGCACTCTGTCATAAAAGTCGTCATGGAAATCGTTTTATAGGTTTTAGGGAGTGCAGATTTCGAAAATGATGACTATTTTGGAATCCAAGATGGCGGCCGTGCATTCTGTGTTAAAAGTCGTCATGGATATCGTTTTATAGGTTTTAGGGAGTGCAGATTTCGAAAATGATGACCATTTTGGAATCCAAGATGGCGGCCGTGCACTCTGTCATAAAAGTCGTCATGGAAATCGTTTTATAGGTTTTAGGGAGTTCAGATTTCGAAATTGATGACCATTTTGGAATCCGAGATGGCGGCTGTGCATTCTGTCATAAAAGTCGTCATGGATATCGTTTTATAGGTTTTAGGGAGTGCAGATTTCGAAAATGATGACCATTTTGGAATCCAAGATGGCGGCCGTGCACTGTCATAAAAGGCGTCATGGATATCGTTTTATAGGTATTAGGGAATGCAGATTTCGAAATTGATGACCATTTTGGAATCCAAGATGGCGGCCGTGCATTCTGTCATAAAAGTCGTCATGGATATCGTTTTATAGGTTTTAGGGAGTGCAGATTTCGAAAATGATGACCATTTTGGAGTCCAAGATGGCGGCCGCACGGTGGGCTGAAAATCGGCCTTCATAGAAATAGAAACCGAAGTATTAATTTTGAACTTTTTTTATTGGAATAGCTTTTGTTGGGTTTTATTATGTCCAAAAATTAATCTTAGCTAATTTGGTTGGAAAAATAATTAATTATATTTTTTTTTTCAAAATCTTTGTATGGCGCGTATCAGAAAAATCGAGTTTTCTCCGAAAATAAAATTTAACCGTAATCCATAAATTAAAGTGCACCCCGTAGGAAAATTCTAATTATGTGGAAAAATCAAGAATAATTGGTTTTAAAATCATCTGTCAGGATATTACGGTTAAATTTTATTTTCGGAGAAAACTCGATTTTTCTGATACGCGCCATACAAAGATTTTGAAAAAAAAAAATATAACTAATTATTTTTCCAACCAAATTAGCTAAGATTTGAGCTATATGTTTGAGCCTTTTGGGGTGGAAACCCTTGGGCCGTGGGGACCTGGCGCTCACAAAATTTTTAAAGAGCTTTCGAAGCGCCTCGTGTAGGCAACGGGTGACAAGAGGGCTGGCTCTTACCTCGCACAACGCATTGGCATTGCTGTCCAGCGCGGCAATGCCGCCAGCCTTCTAGGCACCTTGCCACAAGGCACCGAGCTGGAGCCAATTTTTTACTTATAACTTTAGTTGTAGTTTTAGTTTTGAATCTTTTTCCTTTTTAGCTTTATGTAGTTTTGTTTAAGATATATTTTAATGTAGTTTTTATTTTTTATTTTTCAATAATATATTCTTAGACGCTACTTACGATAGATTAATTTTGGGACATAATAAAACCCAACAAAAGCTATTCCAATAAAAAAAAGTTCAAATTTAAGACTTCGGTTTCTATTTCTATGAAGGCCGATTTTCAGCCCACCGTGCGCCGTTTTGTCACCTAACTAGAGACGGACAGACGGTCATTTTTTGATAGGTACATGGAGATTGTATTCCTTACGTCCGACTTCCATATTTAAATTGTATCAATTTTATAGTGACATCTGGTGGCGTAGTTTGCATAATCCTATATAGCAATCTCTTTTTAGTTTTGACATTGACAAAACCGAATGGTGGTTGTGTTGAAAATGTATTCGAGCGTAGTAGTACCTACGTTAAAGAATTTTAAATCATATGCCAAGTGACTTAAGGTATATTTTCCCTAAATGTTCAGATATTTATGATCACCCTGTCTGTGCAGATAACTTTGACGAGTTGTGTGTTCAGATATTATTGTCTCGTTGTGTGGTCAGATTTAATTGAAAAACCACTGCTCATATATTTATGGCGAATTGGATGTTCAGATGTTATTGACCTCATTTACTGTAAAGAATTTATTGAAATTTATTGCTGCTCAGAAATATTTGAGTACCTCGGCCGCTCCGATATATCTGATGGCGACTGTACCTATAATCACAGACCTCTAAAGCGAGGCGAATCGATAGGGCCCTTATCCCTATTCTGTATAAGCAATCAGATTCCCTATATAGTGTAAATTAATTCGATTTCGTAACGTGACGTACGCGTTTGGGATTTAGAAACAGCGCGCCATGCGGGACGTTTTGGAAACTCAAAATCCCATACAAAATGAGACTTAACACAAACGCGTACGTCACGTTACGCCATCGAATAAATTTACACTACGGGTACAGAATCGGAATAGTATTATGTAAAATATTTTATTTATTTTTAGGTCCTTCACTTATAAAGGGGTCAAATTGTGGTTGAAATGAAAGTTGGCACGGAAATATTAAGTTTTTTTTTTAAATTACGGATTTACGTATTCCGTTTCCCAAATATAAACAGATAATATCAGAAATAGGAAAAGAAAAAATATACACTGTACAAATAATATTTATTTAACATGTTAGTTACACATAATATGTCGTAGGTAGTACCTATTAGGTACCTAAACTACTAATCTATGAAATTTATTGTATTAGACGAAAACAACTGATTAACTAGTGTATAACATTATGGTGAAAAAAAAAACGTGCATATTAAAGGGCATTAGCGTACATAAATCTAAAACGTGACTATTCAAAATAATATGTACCTACCCTTTTTTCTTTTGATGGGTCAGGTTTTCCACAACACGTTTTACCTCAACGATGAAGCAAGAAACCTACATGTATGAAATTGTAGAAGCGACTGCGTGCACTTCCATACATTTAGCTTTGTACCGTGACCGGGCGCAAACTGTTATTAGAAAATCCATTAAATTATTTTCCAATGTACATATAAGTAGGTAGTTACGCATGGTAGTGCAGTATACAATTACTATACACATACAGCACGTCGGAAAATATCGATACCGAAAAAATGCCAAAAGTGTATACATAATACTAACTTATTGTCCTGTATTAAGGTAGACAAGGTAGCGTTGTACACACTTTGTCCGTATCGATATTTTAAGACGTGACTGTACCATGTACATAATGCAGTATTTTAAATGCAATTTTGGGACGCGACAACATGCATATGTTGTCTTTAAATTCAGCATCAGAAATGGTTCTTTTTTACAAATTAGATCATGTTTCATTTTGATTTTTATCTTGATATTTTTATTTAATTACTTGATTCAATGTGTTTTTCTTGTGTAATTAACCTTTTAACCGACGTAGTCTGATATATAAGACATACAATATCCAGCTCATTCCGCCGCAGTCTGATCAATAAGACAAAACTTCATGTAATTTCGTACCGGCGGCAACACGAGCACGCTCGATGAAAAATTCTAAGCGGTTAAAAGGTTAAGGAAAAAACGCATATTTATATACCTACGTTGATTTCGAATAAGTTATCCTGTAACTGATTTGTAAATAACATACGTACATGATTCACATACGTTTATGCAGTCCGAAATATGCTACTTAATTTTTTGTACTAGCTTAATTTTCACACACGTATGTTTGGTACTTTGTAATTCGATTAGAAATCTATAATTATCTAAAATATTTGTGATAATTTTCATGTCTTCAAGTTATTAAATGTACGCTTGTAAATATTGTACACCCTTGGTTAAATTTCAATAGCTAAGGTATCAAAGAGAATTCTAAATAGAGGTGTATTGGTCAAAGAAAACTTTGTATTAGCCACGTAAAGGAGGATGCCCAGATTCATATGGAGTCTGGCCTAAAAACCAATAATGACAAGCCATATGTCATTTAAAAGGTTTTTTCATATTCTAAAACTTTTTGTATGGCGGGAAATCTTAAACCGCTGTGTGAAACAAGTTATGGCAAAATAAAAACATCCCCTCAATGAGAATTTTTTACTGATATATATACACAGAAAAAAAAAATAGTTCTCCAGCCAAGTAAATACTCTTGTGTCAAGACATTTTGTGTTTCCTATATAAGGAAAAAATAAAATTCTTGCGTCAAGATATAAAATATTTCAAAATTTATTATTTAAGCTAAAAAATTAAATTCTCTATCCGAGCTATAAAAAGTTTTTTTTTTAAAAAGCTCATTATTCTCACCAAGAGCGTTTACGTTGTTTTAAGTATTGTATTATTTAAATTAAACCTAACTGTCTTAGTGCAATACTTAAAGAACTTGTGCCAAGAAACTTTTTTTCTTGGGGTTAGATACTCATGATTGAATTGACAATTATATTTCTCCATAAAAACAAGAAAAAGTATTGGTTCAAGAGTGCGTTACTCAATGTGAAATATGATATTATTTATATCTAGAGCTGAAATCTCTTAGCGCCAAGTTTAGTATGTCTTGAATAAAGAATGAATTTTCTTAAACCAGCATGGTTTTCGTCATTCCTTGAAAACTTTGTAGTTTTCAATAATCCTCTTCATCTTCTCCTTCTTCCTCGCGTTGTTCCGGCATTTTGCCACGGCTCATGGGAGCCTGGGTCCGCTTGGAAACTAATCTCGAGAATTGGCGTAGGCACTAGTTAAACTATTTAGAGGCCTTATTAGTATTAGCCCGGTTACCTCACGATGTTTTTCTTCTTCACCGAAAAGCGACTGGTGAATATCATATGTTCGTACAGAAGTTCCGAAAAACTCATCGGTACGGCCGAGGTTTGAACCCGCGACCTCCGGATTGCAAGTCATGCGCTCTTACCGCTAGGCCACCAGCGCACTTGTCCCCTTCATCAAATTTATTGATACTATTTTATGTAAAAGTCTCAAACCAAAGTTTTGGTGCTTTTTCTTTTAAATAGCTTTGGCTCTTGACTGTATATTGACAACATCAAACCAAGAATTAATCGCTCTTGCGTATAAACTTAAGTCTCAAAGCAACATTTTGGTGCTTCTTCTTTGAAATAGCTTTGGCTCTTGACTGTAGGTTGAAAACATCAAACCAAGAATTTATCGCTCTTGTCTAAAAACTTAAACTCTCAAACTAAAGTTTTGGTGCTTCTTTTTTAAAGTAGCTATAGCTCTTGACTGTATATTGAAAACATCAAACCAAGAATTAATCGCTCTTGCCTAAAAACTTAAAAGTCTCAAAGGAAAATTTTGGTGCTTCTTCTTTGGAATTTGGTTATACTTTTGGTTTGAGGTAGAGTTACTCAAGATAAAACCGTTTTTTAAGAGCGTGCTATATCTCTGTCTAAGACTTTTTTTTCTTGCGGCGAATAATTAATATCTTAACTCAAATCACTACCATTCGCTTTAAAAATGTGTAAAGATAAAACTAAATAATTTTTATTCTCCTTTAAAAAATGATGTTGTTTTTAACTCAAGACATATTTATTGGACTAAGCAATTTATTATTTTATTTAAGCAACCGTGCGCAAGAAAGTTTTGCGTTTTGAATTAAGATATCTTTTTTATCTGTGTAGGTATAGGGTTTAAGTTGGTCTTAGCACGGCACTCTTTCAGCCACCGCCTCACGTGGACACATTTCGACGGACGACTAGGGAACCAGACGTTACTCTTCTGGAATCCGGTAGGAGACTTGTTCTCGGACCGGATGATGGGAGACGACGTCAAGGAACCAAAGTCGATTCAGCGGAAAGTTGTCCTGCGTGGGTAGGCTCGGAGGAAGAGGGCCATGAAAACGACCCATTTATCCCTTCCCCCGTTATACCCCCAATCTTCCTAATAAACCTTACCTAGACCAACCCTCCCAACCCCCCTTCCCGTCTTGATCCTCTTATCCATATCCCCCCTTTCCAGGAGGAGACAACCTCGACCCCAAAAACCCTAATCCAAGGTGTGACTCATCGTGCCGATGGATGCATGACTGAGAGGGAGCTCAGTCGCGAACGATAGGCCTCGGTTACCGGGCGAAACCCGTTGTATATAGCCTTGTCTACGCAAGCGGGGCTCTGCGTGGACCTTTTATATTCCTAGCTACTCGTGGGAACTGAATGACAACAATAACTAATAAAAATCGAATTAAAAAAAACAAATAATAAACAAACGAACTCCTTAGATGAGGCGGCACATACTGAAGCACTAAGGAGGGCGAAACAGATAGGGTGTGGCATGGCCGTGGAGGAACCATCGAAGCTGGAACGGCCACTGAAAGCCGGGGTACCTACCGGAATCCCAGCCCAGGTGGCTGAACCGGAGACGAAGGGGCCTTCGACAGCTGGGCCCTTTAAAGACAAACCGATGTCAGCTGAGAGTGGGACACCTGTTGAACCCTCGAAGCAGGTCATAGATCCCGGCTGGGAGATCAGGTGCAAACCAAGAGGGATGCCTGCCCAGACAAAATCAAAATCATCG
Organism: Cydia pomonella; assembly: GCF_033807575.1. NCBI lineage: Eukaryota > Metazoa > Arthropoda > Insecta > Lepidoptera > Tortricidae > Cydia > Cydia pomonella. Next base: position 10,721,531 of record NC_084707.1, read on the forward strand.
ACAGTAAGAAAACCTTCATAGTATAAAGCGATATAGGAAGTTAGTATCAAAAAAGGTACGTAGTAACGTTTCAAATCATTAAACATTTTTATGTAGCGATAACTTTTTTCACACAAAGATTTGGGATTACCTGCCATAGTAAAAGTTTTAGAACTTTGAATAAGCTATCCAGTGACATATCGCTTGTCCTTATTGGTCAATAGGCCAATCTGACCACCCTCCTTTACTATCATCTTTCGACACATGATTAAAACTTATAGAACGTCATATGACTTTGGTTTAACAAATATAACACATATCAGTGAAAGAATAAGGATCAAAGTCAAATGGCGTTCTATAAGTTTTAATCATGTCATGTGTCGAAAGATGGCGGTAAATTTACTGTGGCTACAAAAGTTTTCTTTGACAATCCACCTCTTTTTCAAATTCTCTTTGCTAGATATAATTGTACATTTTCTGCTAGGAGGGCGAGGCGGTGCTAGAAGCTTCTGGATAGAAACATTCAGTGATAAGATGACAACATAGGCAGTCTACCGCGGACTTTGAAATACGGAATTTCTGTATTTCTATTTCTGTCACTCATGCATGCAAGTGTACAAAACTTGGAATCTCGGAGTTCGTGGTAGGTCCCCAACCCCACATCTGTCATCGAGAAGAGGAACCTTAGCAGTGAAGTTTTCTTAGCTATATAACATCCTCGATTCGATACACTACAAAAGGAAACATAAATATTATAATTATTTTGTCTTGCCATATCATATCACTTAGTCTTCAGCTTAATACCGCAATAACTTTTAACGAGATACAGCATTCCGATGATCCCTAACACCAACAGTATATTACCCTTCTCTTAGCCTTAAAACAATTTCATGAATATTATGATTGGTTCGGATAGATTACACTATTGGCTAACGTTTTGTCAACTCTGTAAGATAACTCACATACAAGGTAAAAAAATGTTGTTCAACCCTTTGAACGCTTTATGTCATAAACACAAACTCCCGGGCGCAAGGGAGCTAATGTAAACCTTACTCGAAAGTGTGAAGGTTACTTTGACCGCGTCCGCCATAACACCTATAGGTGTCCTTGGCGCTGTGGGCACGACTAGTGACGACGCCTGTTAGTACAGGTAAAATAAGACTAAATATTGCAATTCGGCGGCACAATATGTACATATTGATCCTATAAGTATGAGTATGGTCTCAATCGATTCAGCGCAAAAAAATTACACGAAAATGACGCCTCACTCGCCTAGTTTGTAAAATTTGCATCTTTTAAAATGAACCCCTTGCACATACCCCCTCCCCCCCGAAAAAGGGGTCGGACACCTACATTTTGATAGGACTCGGCAGATCCTCATTTCTAGTACCAAGATAATTATAAAAAACATAGCTTCATGGAAGTACATATTTTGCCGCCAACATATGCTATTTTTCCTGCAGTATGTAGGTGTTCTTGGCGTTCAAAAGGTTAATCATTTGTGTTTCTTACTTCTGTTCATATACACGGTTGAATAAATAAATTAATACAGCACACAAGTATATTACATACAATAATCAAAAATGGGTATATCAAGCTATATAAATCACTTTCTGACAGCTTTGCCTTCTGGCTTCAGATGAATGAAAAAATATGAAAACCCCTTTTGTTCTAAAGTAATGCACCATAAACCAGTGATTGATTTGGAATGTAAACAAGTAGAAACAGAATGGGACTCGGTAATACTCTTATTTAAGATCTTATATATTATTTTAAATACTCTAGTAAACTTATCGATTAAAGTATGATATCCCGAAAGCATTAGTGCAGACTAATGTGTGGAGATGTACCCACTGGCTGCCACTCGTGACACATATTACTTAATACTAGAACTTATACGCCACTCCCATACAAAAACCGAAACTAGTATTCCACCAATATTTCCTTTGAAATGAACTTCAATTACAATTATTCTTAAAATTGAAATAACATTGCTCACTTGTAAAAGTATTGTCAGTACCAAATGACTGTGCTGTGGTAATCTTTAAAAAATAGGCTAGCCAATATGAAGTAAATTTTACGAAAATAGATGGTCACATACTTTACTTTTTTCAAAGCCGAGGTTTGATTTTGTTTCTAGTGGCGCCTTAGGATTTTCGGACGTTTCATAAAGAGTAGTCGATTTGACAACGTAGCGAACTAGCCTCGTCGGAGTGTTCGAAGAGTGGGTTTCAGCCGCTGGCCGTGTCACGAGTACACGGGTCAAAAACTCAAGGTCAAGGTTATGCGTCTTTCTCGTGGACATCATAAAATAAACGGTATTTAAACCTTAATTTTCGTAGTTTACCTCGTAGGCATGTTACAATAACAACCTACTTTTTCAAATTTGTATGGTGCATGTCTTAGAAAAATGTACGCAAACCGTTAACCTTCGTAATGTCCGCAGAAAAGACGTCGGTTTTCCCGAACGTTTTTGAGCCAGCCGCTCGTGGCCAGTTAGCAGGCGCAGTTGTCCTTGGCGGCGGGCGGCGCGGCCAGCGGGCGGCCGGGCGACGCGGGCTTGTGCTGCACGCCCGACTCCGCGGCGTTCAAATCCAGCCGGCCGTCCTGAATACTCTGATATATCTTTTTAGCGGTCTCCAAGAATGCTTCCTCCACGTTCTGGCCACTGTAGACAACATTAGCAAAATTCAGTTTTTAACAAATATTTTGCAGAAATATTCCACGATGGAGCTTCGTGTAGGTAGCAGCTAGCTATATACCTACCTAACCTACAGCACCGAAAGTCGCGAGTCGCGACTGCTCGCGCGCTTGGATATGAAAAGATGCGCCCCGACTCCAGCAGTTCAAACTACCACATATATGTTAAATTAGGCATACTAAAGTTATACAGTTTTGTTTTAATTTATACTATAATACTACAGAACTATATCGAGATAGAAGGAAATTGTGTATGTCCCACGCGTGCAAAAAGTCGCGGGACGGCTCCAATGCTCGCCGCGAACTTTAGTCGGCTCCCGACCGCAACCCGCGTGACACGACATGTTTTAACAACAAAATGACTCATTGTTCGATAATTAGCTGTTGAAACATCACAAATAAAGTTCTTTCATAGGTAATTACTCTTTGTCCTAAAATAAAGGTGGCGTTAAAATACCTAGAATACTTGAAAAATAACAAATCATAGACAACGCACTTCACTCCATCAATAACGCCTAGGTTCTTAGCTAATATTCTAAGCGCTACTCTGGAGAGATTTGGAACTATTATATACAGCTGACAGCTGCACACTTGCAACATTTCTACCATAAGAGATTTCACTCCTTTTAGTTCCACACTCCATACATTGCTGCTTTAATTTGACTAGCCAGATTTGGCATGCGTTCAAAACTAGCGATATAGGTAATAAAAACTTTTTCCCAAAAAAAGTAAACCGACTTCAATAAGGATAAAGTAAAATCCTTTTTTAGGGTTCCGTAGTCAACTAGGAACCCTTATAGTTTCGCCATGTCCGTCTGTCTGTCTGTCTGTCTGTCTGTCCGAGGCTTTGCTCCGTGGTCGTTAGTGCTAGAAAGCTGAAATTTGGCATGGATATATAAATCAATAAAGCCGACAACGTCGTACAATAAAATCTAAAAATTTAATTTTTTTTAAGGTACCTCCCCTGCTCGTAAAGTGGGGGTGAAATTTTTTATTTCGCTTCAACCCTAGAGTATGAGGTGTCGTTGGAAAGGTCTGTCAAAACTAATAGGGGTTTTCATGAAACATTTTTTGATAAAATGAATATATTCGGAGATAATCGCTACGAAAAAAAAAAGTGTCCCCCCCCCTCTAACTTTTGAACCATAGGTCCAAAAAATATGAAAAAAATCGTGGAAGTAGAGCTTAAAAAAGACATTAAATGAAAACTATAGCGGACATGATAAGTTTAGCTGTTTTTGAGTTTTCGCAAAAAGATTTCCCTTCATAGTAAAAAGACTTACTTTAATTAGGTACTGATTATGCAAATTTTTAACAATTTACTATACTTTAAGCTCCAGTTTAGCTTATTGTGACGGAAGAGTAACGAGGAACCCTACACTGAGCGTGGCCCAACATGCTCTTGGCCGGTTTTTAAGTATATGCGTTACCAACTAATATGTTTGAACTCTGTGCCAAGCCAAATTTAGAAGCATACCATGATTTTGGTGCTATTCGATAAAGATGCGGCTATATAAGTATGTACAAAACGTTGGATTGCCTATTACTACGACAGAAATGAACATACTTTCTGTTCAAAAAGGATCGTCCGAGGTGTGTTCTTAGGTACCTACCCTAAGAACACACCTCGGACGAACCTTTTTGCGCAGTCCGTACCTTGTTTGTCGGTATATTAGTATATTACAGTATAATAGCCGTGAAAAGGTAACAAAGAGACAGATAGAATTTATTCCACGTTTATAATACCTATTACTACAATTGTAATGTGATTTATAGACATAAAGCTGATTATTTTTGACCGGTATTATTACTATTTGGCTTGCCGCCGACTTCAAACATATTAGTTGGTAACGCATATTCTCAAAAAAGGATAATAATTTATTTTATCCTTTTTGAAGTCAATTTACTTTTTATTGTAAAAAGTTTTTATTATTCAATTTTTAGTTTTAAGGCATTGTTAAGAGTTCATGAGTGACGCATGACGCATGAATGAAAAACATAATAATGTTTAAGACTAAATTGGATACCTACCTTTAATAAATAACCAGGATTTTCCTCGAGTAAATCTAGCCTCCGCCCCGCCACTGACCCAATCCCTTAACCCTCCGATCACTCAACCTCACAGAACATCAACCCCTGATCACTGAAACCCTTGACCCTGAACCCCAGACCATATAACTTCTAATCCTAACCCCCAATTCCTCAACTTCCAAACCCCGACCACTCATCTCCTACCTCCCGATTCCTCAGTCCCCGACCCATCAACTCACCGCCCCCTCAACCCTCTAACCTCTCAAACCCTGACTCGTCAATCCCAAACCCCTCAACCCCCAACCTCAAACCTCCATCTACCTTCATCACCACCGTCTACCTCACACACCTCTCACACATACCCCTCACCTCTTATTTCCAACACTACCTACATATTTTTACAAAAATCATAATACATACACCCAATTATTAGAGGTACGTTCCATATATCGCCCGTGGTCTTATGAATAAGTAAGTAGCTTTACTACGAGTTTGACACTGACATATTCGCTAGCGTACCTTACTTTCTACCCATCTCGTTCGTACTGGTATCCTATTCGTGTGAGCGAGATGTATAGAAAGTAAGTTACGAACACGTCAGCTAATATGTAGAGTCAAACTCGTGGTAAGGCTACAGTGGCACTACATCAAATTGGTAGTTTTCGAGAGGAAATGCTTCAGTTGAGTTGCTTAAGAATACAGTCAAATCAAAATACATGTGCCTTTACAAATTGAGGAGTTCCCTCAATTCCTCAAGGATTCCATCATCAGATTAGAACCAAAAATATTATGGGACCACCTTGGAGGTAACTCCTTTTAAATAAAATAAAAATTACTCAAATCAGACCACGGGTGTCGGAGTAATCGGTGAACATATTACATTTAAAAAATCATCATCATTATCATCAAAAAATCATCAAGTTGATGGTTTTTGAGAGAAAATGCTGGATTTGCTTAAGAAAATACTCAAATCACCATACACAGAGGCGGGGATCCAGCCCTCAGAAAAGGTTGTGGTCACAGCCACCCGAAAATCGGCCAAGTGAGAGTCGGAGTACGAACTCACTCATGAACAATCATGAACGATCATCTCATCAGCCCATCGATCTCAATAGACCGTGAAAGTGTTACGTCACAAGACTATAAGGGGGTACCTAATGATTCCCCGACCTATTTTTTGTAGATTATCGATTCGCAGACAATGTTTTGCCGAACATAGTTTTGCAGAGGGATTTATTTGTACCTAGGTAGATGTAACTTTTAGTCGACTAACGTTTGGTAGTCTTGGTTCACATACCGTTCAATTACAATTATTGGAAGGATGGCGGGATATTGCTATTTTACCAAGAAAAGTTTAACCAAATTTCATTTCCCAACAATTTTTTTCCAATTGTACTTACATTTTTCAATCAAATTTTTCCTATATACTTATTTGACAGAGTTCAATTCTCGTTTCATTCATTAGACCAAAATGTTTCACTTGGTTTAAAAATGTAAAAAAAAAAATAGTTTATCAAACATATTTACTTAGTCTATTTTTATTTATTTTTTACAACAACATAAAAACGAATTGTTGCCAAAAAAGCGAGCTAGGTTAGAGCTGCGTCACTCGTAATAATGAACTCTTGTTAGAAAAACAGGTTAGGTTAGAACTGCGACCCCCAGAAAGACAAACCATTGCCGGAAAAGCGGGTTAGGTTAGAGCTGCGACCCCCACAAAAGCGAACTGTCGCATAAAAATGCTGTTTGGTTAGGTTAAGTTACTATTTAATTGAAGTTAAAGATAGTTTTTTTTCTATATATAAGAAAAACAGCAAAATATTAAAAATGACTAAATAAAGTACTTATTTATTTGTCAAATGTTAGGTTTGTAATGTTTTGATTTGATTTACGTATATAATATCTTTTATAATTTATATATTACAATATATTTGGCAACTAAATAATTCGAGGAATAAAAATGGTGTCAAAAAGTTTTGAAATACGCAAATGTTTCAAAAAGTTCTGATGCAAAACATTTTTATGCTATGTATTAAGTTGGGAAATGATTATTTGGCGTTTATATTTTTGTCGATAATTTCTTTGGAAAATGAGAATCAAGCCAAAAACTATTGTTAATCTTTTGGGTCTTTTGGTTGGTGTTTTTTTTTTCTTACTTCTTATTTAGCAAAAAACTTGGTACCTAATCCATTTAGCACAGTTGGATTAGGACCAACCTCGAAATCTCTGGAACAGTCATGAAATTTGGTAAGTATATAAATTAAAGGCCCCTTTTTCATGCCCACACCATTTGACATTTGGGGACCTCGAGGATTCGCAGCCATCTTGGAAAATGTGTACCATCCAGGAGAAATTCGCGTTTTACTCAAAATCTACGTTCTTTATGAAAATATGGTGTAAGGCAGCATTAAAGCTTATTAAATTCTATACTAAATAGTCCATCCTTGTGGAAAAAAATCATCTTGCTATAAAAAATACTTGCTAATCCCAGATTTAGCGCTTATACCTTTTCAGGGGACATTGTCTTAATAGGAAACTTGGTAGAATATGAATTCCACTTTTAACTATACATTTGTACATGATCTATCCCACAAAGAAGCTCAGCACCGAAGGAATTAATATATTTTTTTAATTTTTGTAAGTGGCCAGTGTTCATTATGAATATACACGTTTCTCCAAAAAGTTTTTAATCGATTCGTTTTAACGAGCGGGTAAAGAAAATGTATAGTAATGTATTCAATAAAATAAAAAAACCACCCTGTTATACCACAGATAAAATTAAGTAAATACATTCATTTTGTAGCTTATTAAAGAGGCTAGCTTTGGTGAAGAACGCTGGCGTAAAATCAGCGACATCTCCAAGTTTTTCAAGTACTTAAAACAAATGTTTTTTTTTCGTACGCACGTCAAAATCGACTCGCTAGAAAAAAAAAATTGCAGAAAGATCATATTTTTATTTTATTTTATTTATACCAAATTCTATAACCTTTTGGAGCTGATATTTTGCATACTTGCTACTAATATAAAGCCACATCATCAAAAAAATTACAAGCCAAAACTCGCTGGGGGCAGATTCACTTAGCTTATCCAGGCATGGCCTTTGTACTAATATTTATAAATGTTTCAGGTTTCTAAGACTCCTTAAGATAAAAACAATTGCCCCTGTAATGTTAGTAAGTAAATAATTATTATTCTTCTAAATAAGTAGTGGTCAGCTGATATTAACATGCTCGAATTTCTAATTAATACAAAGAATCACTCTACCTATCGTGTTTCGACTAAGGGTTTCTCGGGTAATTGTGACGGTTACCAAACGATTATTCTACGAAAAGTAAATATGCTTATAAATGTTATGCCAAGTTGCCAACAGACTACTCTGCGTAATGAAATTTTGCCAAACAGTCCTCTGCCAAAGCGTCTGCGAAACAAAAATCATTTTACTCGGCGAATCAATAGGGCACCATATTAGGGTTGTGGGCATGCCCATCGTGCCCACATCGGTGGATCCGCCCTTGCATACACGTGCCTTTAAAAAATGAGGAGTTTCCTCAATTCTTCATGGAACCCATCATCAAACCAGAACCAAATTAAAAACTTGGAGATAAATCCTTTCAAACAATAAAATAATTACTCAAATCGGACCACGGGTGTCGGAGTAATCGGTGAACATACATAAAAAAATATAGCCGCAACCGAATACAGGACCTCCTCCTTCTACGAAATTGAAGTTGGTTAAAAACAAGGCCTGTCGACTTCCTTAGAAAGACATGACGCTTTATATAATTGCGCATGTGTGGTCTGATGCTGGGGAAATAGATACCAGTAATTAACATAAAAGTATTTTGCTACAGCAACACTGCTCCCATCTAGCTTTGTCTATACGACTTTGGGAACAAATAAAATTATTTTTATCAAATATTTTGATTTGTCGCACTAAACTACCATATGCAAATTATTATTATTTTATATAAATTACCTATTTCAGTTTGTCTTTGTCTATGTTCATAAAATCTATGGAGGTCAGAGGCACGTCTACCCTCCATAAGGCCTTGCACTTGGGTCTGGCCGGTGAGAACATAGATAAAAGTCTGTAATGTCAATAAAGTCATTGAAGCAAAACTATCAAAGTTTTTATATAAAAAGATTAACTTACGATTTATTTGCTTGCAATATATTTATTGATTAATTTTCAAAATTAAAAATCTACCGCACAGAATCTCCGTGCAGACTCAGTTAAAGTTTAATCTATTGTACTGTAAGAAATATTTTAATCTTTAAATAAAATAAGCGTACTGTTGCCAAATACAAATACATAAATTTTATCTTACCAGCCTCTTAAGTCCCACGGACGCTATATCGCGTCCGAAATTACAATCAAAATTCATCATAGATGTAAAATCTAACACTGTTTTAGCTGGCACTATAGACCCGTGGTAGCAATTCGCCAGGTCGCTCTAATTTCTCCATTTTCACGATATCTACCGACACGTAACTTCAAATATGCCGTAAAATTGCTTTTAAATATAGACGTCAATTGAAATTTCGCGGGAACACAGTTGAATAATGACAGTTCAAAATGGCGGCAGAAAAAAGATAAAAGTTTTTTTATTTATTGGCCAGGCCGCGAATTTTTCAATCAACCCAAGTGTCACAGTTAGTTCAACAAGCCCCGACCGGTATAGAAAATCACTTTTTTCTGCCTATTGTATTGTATGTTTTTCGAACGAATCAAGCTCTTTTGATCCTAATATATAAGAATAAATATGTTTATAATATAACTTGATAATAACTGTTTTGTTACCTTTTATATTGAAATAACTTCAAAATATATAAATCATTATCTCTTAGGACAAATGATGCCTGTGCTTTTGAGTAATATCTAACATAATATTTTTCTATTTGAGAAATTCTAATTTAAAAACCTCACCCCAACAAAAACAAAAAATACATAAAAAAATTCCGTCGCCGGGATTCGATCCCAGAACCACTAGCTAGAACTGAATTACTACTTACCAAAATCCGCCAGGCTAAACCGGTTGTCAATTTTAGTACCGAGATACAAAGAGTGCGGCTCTAGTATAAACGAACAGTACCTGGGCGACCGAACTTTGCTCGGTTATAAGTGTTATAACTATTTATTGTAATATGGTGGTGTATAGGTGATAATCTACATAAACTTAAAAAGTAAATTATTTACAATCGATTTTAACCTTACAGCACTTGTCACAGAGTAACGCCATCTATTGTTGATTTCTCTTATTACATAGGTCATTTTTTTACTAAATTAAACTTGTCTAAAACAATAAAAATTAAAAAATTATATATAAACTTGAACATATAAAAAAAAAACAAAAGTTAGTCACCGGGTGAGATTCGAACCCATAACACTCGTTTAGCAATCCGCGTCTTAACCCGCTGGACCAGACGGACAGTGGCCGGCAACACGAAATTAGCGACCATATTCTGCGTCGAAAGAAAAACGCATGAAAACTCGAAAACACGCGTTTTCCCAAACATAAGACTAATCTAGATAGATTGTATTGTACGGCTCTAACGATTTCGCTGAAATTTGGTATATGGGGGTTTTTGGGGGTATACAATCGATCTAGATTAGTCTAAGGTCTATATTATAAGGTACAAGATTTGAAAGCGACATTTTTTTGTAAGGAGTTGTCGTTCTTCTCCTAGTGAGTATTGTATTCTTTGGTTAAAAATAAGCTATTCAATCAAACTGTCGGTCAAAAGTAAGAATAGTAAGTATGGAGTGTGGAATTAAAAGGAGTGAAATCTCTTATGGTAGAACTGTTGCAAAAGTGTCCAGCTGTCAGCTGTATATAATAGTTCCAAATCTCTCCAAAGTAGCGCTAGAGTAGCTAAGAACCTAGGCGTTATTGATGGAGTGAAGTGCTAAGTCTATGATTTGTTATTTTTTTCAAGTATTCTAGGTATTTTAGTGCCACCTATTTAAGGTTTTTTGATGACACTTTTTGTCCTTTTTGGTATAAAAAACATGGAGATTCCATTCCTTACCTCCACCTTCCATAATAGTAAGTAATGGTTATTTTAATAAACCAAATTCCGTGAGGTAAAAACATATTAAACATATTAAGTATTTTAAGGCAAAAATTGCTCGACATTTTTCACTCCATATTGAGTAGTGTCATCAGGAGCACGCGTTGGCGGACCAACGTAGACTGCGGGTTGGAGACTCGCAGCGGGCGACGTCGGCGTCAGGGGAGGCGGGACATTAGCCTCGTTATCAGCATTATTGTCAAGTGATGGGTTACCCAACAACACTCAGATTCAGCGTCAAATATTTATAGATCAAATTTAGTATTGTGTGGTTGGGTTAGCCACTTCTATTGCACATGCATGTGAACGGATAATCTGGTGCAAATATTTTGCACAGTCTCTTTGTGCGAGCTATCATATACACGCCTGGACTGTTCAAAAGCTCCCTATCTTTGGGCGAACTCAACACCCGTTCTAGCTTCATACGAGGAAGGAAAATCGTACCTATATGCTATATCCGTTTCGATGATACCTAGAATCGGATTGCCGCGTTTTAATCGATGCTTTTGAATAGTTTTCGCGCGACTTATGTTTCCCATTACTAAATTACACTAGTGACGTTAAATTATTTTCACAAAATTTTACACGCTTGGTTCCCTTACAAATCGATGAACTCTTTTCTTCTATCTCGATATAGTTCTGTATATAATACATAACGAATTGTAACGCGTCGAATCTTTCTAAGTGTCATAGGTCATAGGTGGTCATAGGAATATCGAAATTCGAATATTGTCTAAGTGCGTCCCTGTCACTCGAACAGGCCAAAAACATAGAAATTTCGAATTTCTCCGTTCTCGTTCGAATGTCGTTCATACGGTTCATTAACGATGAATGTCTTAAACCGAACAAGTCGGACTCGCTCAACAAGGGTTCCATACGTATGTATTTTTTACAAATGTATAGTTTTCAGATTGTTCCCTGTCCTTGTAGTATAAGACGAGAATTAGGTACTTGTAAAATTTCATAGTTTTAGGTTCACGGATAGTACACTATAAATTTTGATTCACTTGACATTGTCGGAATATACGTTTTTTGCGGCAAAACGGTCGTATCTTTTTTACGTTAACTTAGAAGTTTGATTTATTTACAGAGTCGAGGGACTGAGGGGAATTTTAACTCAATACCTCCATGTGTTCCCGAGATAAAGGGTTTTGACAGACAGATGGAAAACAAAGTGATCCTATAAGGGCTTATTCCTTATTAGGTACGGAACCGTGAACTTACGTTTTGGCACTTGCTTCTACAAACATCAGGCCATTTTCATCAGCAAATTGTTTTGCTTCTTCATATGTTACGTCTCTTTGGCCATCCAAGTCGGACTTGTTGCCGATCAAGAATATCACAGTGCTCGGGTTGGTCAAATTACGCGTGTCCGTTAGCCAGCTGCTCAAATGATTGTAAGTTGACCTGAAAGTAAAATGCAAAAATACGAGGCTAGACAATATGGGTACAGTCAAATGCAAAAATATGTATTGAATATATCGTCTCATAAATATGGTACTACGCTCTTATTATACCGGAATAAGGTGCTATGGGAGTTATGGGACATATTTTTGAGTAAGATGTGTACAACCATATTTTCACACTTGACTGTACTTACACTGTCTAAATTTATTCCGGGTAACAATGGAAATTGTGATTCTTATTTTCAGACCCCGTGCAATGTACCATATACCCTTCGGCCGAGTTTAACGTGATTCCTAACGTTTGATTTTATGTCAAAAAATGTGTACAGTCGCCATCCGATATGTCGGAGCGGCCAAGGTGTTCACAAATACCTGAACAAGCACTTTAACGCCTTGACAATAGAAGCGTGTTCCGATATTTATGAGCGCCTTGACCGTTTCGATATATGTGATGGCGACTGTACGAAAGATAATTAGGTACCTATTGATTTATTATAACAATCACACACGGCGACTTTTTGCAGGGTGCCGTGTGAGACCGTGGCGAGATGAACTTCCCCCTTAGATGGAGACTGGTCGATCAGTACCTACTGGACAAGTGGGAGGAGAGAAGGGACGCCTTTAAAAAAACAGCCGGACACTAGGCCCTCAAGGTGCGGTTGATGAATAACTTTTTCAGTAACAGAAAATAAAGCATGACCAGTAATACATGATCACGCGCCATATTGCGGAATTTCATTGGAACTAAATTTTTCATACTAAACTGAACTGTCACCCTATACATGAGAATAACAGCGCCCTCTTGACAATGATCATATATTTCTGGTCGGGCTTTAAGTACTTTTTGTTTTCATCACTAAAAACGAAACTGGGAACAAGTTGGGACTTTCCCTACGCATACATTTTCAAATAGGGAGATAATATCTAACGTCACTACAGTTTGACCGACATCGACATTATTTGTCAAAACTACTTGTAAAAAATCACAAGTTTTATTTTGCTATTCACAAAGAAATTTTCCGAAATGAAACCTAGTCAAGTTAATTTCTTGTCTTTGTAAGCCCTTATATCTTACACTTCATTGAAATTGTTAAGAGCCATTATAGAGAATGGCTTGAAAAAAGTGCTCATTTAATACTAGGTATGCACACCCACATAGCTTAGACTACACAAATACATATGCAGTTATGCAAGCACACACACATGCTACTGTGAGCTCAATACAGCAAGTGTTTCTGCAAATAGTTGCCACAAGTAATTCTTAATAATGTGGGTCTTTCTTACCTTCTTGTTATATCATACACCATTAGTGCCCCAGCAGCACCTCTATAATAAGAGCGAGTGACAGCTCTGAACCTCTCTTGTCCAGCTGTGTCCCAAATTTGTAATTTTATTTTTTGTCCCGCTACTTCAATTATCCGAGTGCCAAACTCAACACCAATTGTATGAGGACAGTCAGCCATAACTGCAACAAAAGAAAACTCAAACTTTTTTAAAGAGTATATGCCTGCAGTGGGCATAGTTAGGAAGACTAAACGAAATTAACAAAGATATATTTTGTCGACCTGTCAGGCCTAGTGAGTAGTGACCCTGCTTATGAAGCCAATGGTGCCGGGTTTAAATCCTGGTAAGGGCATTTATTTGTGTGATGGCATAGATATTTGTTCCTGAGTCATGGCTGTTTTCTATGTATTTAAGTATTTATAAATATTAATATATTATATATATCATTGTCTGTATACAGACACACACAGAACACAGAACAACTTCCGAGACAAAAACCACATTTCAGGCTAGCATGCACCGGGCCCTAGATAGAGTAGCTTGTGAAGAGTGTCCACAGTCGTCACGTCCCTCAGCCATAAGGATACGACATAGAAGAGAGAAGATATCATTGTCTAAGTACCCACAACACAAGCCTTATTGAGCTTACTGTAGGACTAAGAATGTCCTAAAATATTTTTACATTTATTATTATATTATAAACTTATACCTTTTTGGCAGGAACCAAACAACGTAAGATAATATATTATTAGCACTGTAATCCACTACACTTACATTTTTTCTCTGTGAACTGGTGCAACAGGCATGATTTGCCAACTCCCATATCTCCAATTATTATATATTTGAATATATAAGAATAATTGTACGGTCCTGATGTCATCTTGCTGAAAATAGAAATATTACATCATGATAACCATAACAGAAGAGAAGAAGAAATTATAAATAAGAACAATTTATGGAAACCAGACCTTTGCAAACCAAGGCTTAATAGTTTTTGATACACAAATCAAAAGCAAAAAGAAGACTTTGAATATATGTATTAGCTAGCAGAAGAGACAGAAAAATTAATGGATCTGCTGGTTTCAAGATCAATATCTTAAGAGTCAGTAGCAAGCTCGGCCGAATTTCACCTTCTTATACAAACAGTTTCATTCTCATTTTAAAACTGTGTTGGATTGTAATTGAAATTTGCACATACAATGACATGAGGTATACCTGTAATTTAGTGGATGTGCTACAACGGAAAAAACCGCATACATATCTACATCGACGATTTCTGGTACACAGGTACAGTCAACCAATTTGATTCCTAGGCCACTATAGAACCATGCCATAATGACTTCTACGACAGTGCTTATTGAGTGATGCGTGTCAAGTATCTAGTAGTTAAAGCGACAAGGTTCTATAGTGGCCTAGGATTCAAATTGGTTGACTGTACTTTAAACCAAAACATTTAATATTTCCACTAGTTCCTAAAAATCCCCTCCTTAGGGGGGGGAGTAATTATTATTATTATTTGTATGTCTCTTACAAATTCTCGGGACCATGGGGTCCCGGGTATTTGGAAGGCGTGCGTGGGGCCGAAGCCAACACGTAGAGGCCCCTTGTAATAAGACAATTTACACTAAAAGTAATGTGACACCCAGAGATGTGACTTATTTGAAATACTTGTATTTAAAATGCAAATACAAAATGCAAAATACCTATTTTGTATTTAAATACCTTTTAAAGAAAACTATTTTGTATTTTATTTCAAATAGTTTTTGGGACCTATTTTCTATTTTCAAAATACAAAATACTTTTTAGGGTTCCGTAGCCAAATGGCAAAAAACGGAACCCTTATAGATTCGTCATGTCCGTCTGTCTGTCCGATTCTGTCACAGCCACTTTTTATTAGGTGAAGTAAGTAGGAGTTACAATCTCTTCTGACGTTACAATCCTTGTAACTCTCATTCTTTTATGGCGACCGGTCTGGCCTAGTGGGTAGTGACCCTGCCTATGAAGCCGATGGTCCCGGGTTCAAATCCTGGTAAGGGCATTTATTTGTGTACACAGATATTTATTCCTGAGTCATGGGTGATTTCTGTTTTTTTTTTGTGTATTTATTCACTATGATTTTTTTGAAACAGGGTTTAACACAATAAGCCACTATTGAAAACCTCTAGGGTTTATGTAATAGTTGGCAAGATCGCGCGGACCGATCCGCGTTTGCTTAATACTATTATTACATACTTAGTTATGTTTTCCTGTCGAAGCTGTTATTGTATCTATCGTTTAAATATCGACCTTATGTATATGTACTTAAGTATTTATAAATATTTATCATTGTCTAGTACCCACAACACAAGCCTTAATGAGCTTATTACTGTGGGACTTAGTCAATTTGTGTAATAATGTCCTATAATATTTATTTATTATTTTGACATGGAACTGGTGAATCTGTTTAGTAACGCCGCAAATGACCACAAGCGTAGCGAGAGATTAAAAATGTTGAATCTTAAGCGTTGCAAGGGTTTCAAGGCACGAGAGGTAAACAAACTTTTCTGCCCTGGTGAAACACAAACGAGACGTTTTCACCAACCAACGAGAGGAGCTGTAAAACATTACAAATCTAAATTAATGCTTTTAATAATTGACCGTTAAAAACCATCACTTAAAATAAAAGTCCATTCAATCGGTAAACATGAGGAGACACAAAATTTGTACTCTATAGGACTGATATACACACTATTTTTAAAGAATAAAGAAAGCCTTTCCAACTTGTAAATTCCGAGCAATACTAACTTTTTAATTCAGACTAGGTATTCACTATTTAAGAGTATCTTTTATCGCAAAGTATTTGTATTTTAAAAAAGCATTTTGAAAATACCTATTTTGTATTTAGTATTTTAAATATAAATTTGAAAACTATTTTGTATTTTGCATTTGAAATAGTATATCAAGGAAGTATTTGTATTTTGTATTTAAATACTTTTTATAAAGTATTTTTCACATCTCTGGTGACACCAACCGACGATTATCCCTGTTCACACTATAGCAGTGCACCCACGGACAAGCCCCGGTTAGTGTAGGACTATTGTAAGAAAAAGGTACAAAAAGAAACCAGGCTACTGGGTTGAGTTGCTAGTGGACTGGTAACCGAGACTATGGAGGTGACTATGGCACCTGCCCTGATCATATGTTAAAAAACACGAAAAATGGACAGGTGGTGACTCGCCAACTCACAATATGGATCCCCGAAAACGGCCGCTCGCACAGAGCGACAAGGGGACAACTTGCGTGAGCGGCTCAGAGTGTGGAGAGGTGTGCGCCGCTTTCTACCCAGTGGCTGTCAGCAGCCACTGTGCCAACTCGCGTCTTATGCATATTTCACTTCCACCCTGCGAGCATATAGCTCTGACACCCCACTCTGGACGGCCGGCAAAGGCAAGCCAGAGGTGAGAGTCCTGCGGCCCCTGCTCAATGTTCACTCCAGCCGGCCAATGAAGGCAAGCCGGAGAGAGGGGCCTGACCGACTCTCGGGGGTATGGGACCCAAGGGACGTCACTTCCCATTCAGCTCGCCACAAGCTGCCCTGGGGGCTTATTATTATTATTATTAAATCCTTTATTTCAGGCAAAAACCCATAAAAGTGTTAGTATTACACAACATAACTTACAAGACTATTGTTAGTACATACAGAGATCACAAACACGGACATAACCGGATGAGCATAAAATAATAAAATGTCAATAACTTATCTCTACAGTAATTTAAATTGTCCATTAAACAATATAACATAACAATTACAATTAAGATTAATTAGAATTAAACGCATTAAATTAAATTTTGAAAATTATAAAATGTATAGAATTAAAATTAAATTTCGTTAAATAATAATAATAATTAAAATATGTCACCAATCAAAATTTACAAAAGTAGTGTGAAGGCTGATCCATCTTTTTAATATGGGTGAGTCCCACCTGTCGGCAAACACCTTCAGAAGACTACTAGGGCTCCCCCGCATCCTTTCCCACAGTGCGGCGCAGCGCTTACTCATGTTCGCATGAAAACCATCAACCCCCGCCTCCGTAAACATGCCCGAAGCGCTGCACCTCCGATGAAGCCCCAGCAATGTTCTAAACGCGTTATTATATTGCACACGAAGTGCGCTGTACGTCCTCTGCGCATAATTGACCCAGAGATTGCAGGTGTAAAAGCACTGGCAGTATGCCCGAAAGAGCGTTAGCTTTACTTCTCTAGTACACTGCAAATCTCCGAGCCAACATATTGCAGCGGACGGACAGCGCCCTTCTCTCCCTATCTATATCCATGTTATCAGAGAGGTCTTCAGTGACCCAGTGGCCCAGATACTTAAAATGCTTAACTCGGCTTAAATGAGTGCCACATAGAGCAATTGGTTGCACAACCTCGTACGTCTTAGTACCGGCCTTGAAGATTAGGAATTCACTCTTCTTAGCATTATACCTGAGCCCATGGTCCACTGCATACCTCTCACAAACACCGAGCAAGTTTTGCAATGCGCCGAAAGATGGCGTGAGCAGTACCATGTCGTCTGCATAGCTGATATTGTTAATATAAACTCCATCAACCGAACACCCGACTTTGGTAATGACGTTATGAAATTTTTGTATGGGATTTGATTTTTTTTTCTCAAAGCCTATCGTGTGGTGTATCAAATGAAAGGAAATTATAAGACGATTCTAGAAATATACTACGTGATACTACACACTTGCCTTTTAGGCACCTGTTTTCCAAAAATCTAAAAAACATTTTCTAAACATGCTAAATTTGGGCTCCCCCAGGTGAGATGTGGCTCGGTAATTTTTCCCAAAACACACTCCAAACGTCTTTTCATACCCTCATATCAAACGTAAAATAAAGCAATTTGTAAAATAACTACTAAAACTATATTTTTAAGATTTTTAACTTTTTTTTTTGACCTAAGTCTAAAATTGCCGCATATATATCATACATCGAAGCCGCTTGGTACATACACAGGTACTTTAGACTTAACTGCGGCAAAGTAGCTTTTTCCGTTGTAGCACATCCACTAATTAGTTTATATAGCTCCAGCTTACAAAACAAACAAAACAGAGAAAAACAAGCTTTACATGAAAAACTTAAATAAGCTGTATTTTTTTAACTTTGGTGTCTGAAGCTACATAAACTAATTACAGGCATAAAATATACCCTCTATTCTATTGTAAGTGAAAAGTTTCAGAGCAATCTAGCTAGTCATTGTAAAATAAGAGTGTAACTATGTTTGTATGGGGAACCGAGCTTGTTCCGCGACTCATTAAAAAAAAATAAAAAAATCTTTATTGCCACACAAACAACATTTACGATTTCCGTGAAAATATGGGTATTTCGAACGCTAAAAAAATACAAAATAACTAAAACTTATTAACTGAACATAATAATTATAACTTAAATCTATAATGTGCCAAAGGGTCCCAATCTCAGCATGTGCAGTGCCAGAGGGCTCCGCGATGATTTTCAGACTGGTCCCGGGAGAGATTGGGGTCGGTCACTACTAGCATAATGTACCTTTCTTAGGTACAGCTCTATATTTACATTTTTATGTGTATTTGTGTGTGCCTGTACTATAGTTTATTAGTGTGCGTATATGGGTATGTGGGGCTGGTATGTAGAAATGTAGTGTAGGTAAGAATGTACTTTGTATTGTGTGTATTATGTTTTGTCATTAATTACATACGCATTTTAAGATTATTATAATGTAATGTTTACCCAGGTATTGGCTGTTGTATTTATAAATGTTGTTATGTATTGTTCATGTCACTATATGATGTTACTATAAATGTTGTATTGACTTGTAAATGAGCCCTTGTAAAAGGCCTACTTGCCGAATAAATTTTTGAATTTTGAATACAGAAAAAAAAGAAGAATAAATTAAATAAATATAAAAATAATAAAATGAAAAAATATTATATATATTTTTTTTCATGACTATTTAATCTTCTTATTTATGAACATGGATGTCCTTAAGTTGAAATTATTATGAGTACTGTGAAGGTTGGAAACCTTCACAGTCTCGTGGTAGATAACTACTATCACTAGCAACACCTCATCACAAATTTCGTGCGTATGGTAAATCTATTGCGGTACGAGCGGTTCAGCTTTGGAATGAGTTGCCTACCTCCTTAAGGCAATCGCGGTCCATAGCATCGCTTAAGGGGCATTTAAAGAAGCTGTGGCTATCTGACCTGATTTAACTTATTTGTGACTATAAATATGTAATTATTGTATATAATATAGGTATTCTTTATATTTGTTATACTATTACTTCTATTTTTTATTTAATTTTATTTATTTTCGCCCTCTTTTATAATTTTATTGACTTTCCTCTAGTCTATTGTAGTCAGTGCTATATTTGTCTACTATTCTTCATCAACTCTCATCTACTCAAAGGTTAACTGGAAGAAATCCCTTAAAGGGATAAGTTCGCCTTTGTACTGCTTATCCTGTGCCATATCTATATTTTGTATTTTGTACAATAAAGAGTTTATACATACATACATACATAACTGGCAACGATTATTTTAATTCAGAACTATCGCCCTGCTGAAGGAGGCAAGCATCTGAGTTAGTCGATATTGCTGTTATTAGTTTTAAAGAAAAAAAATTTCACCCCCACTTTACGTGTAGGGGAGGTACCCTAAAAAAAAAAAATTTTACATTTTATTGTACGACTTTGTCGGCTTTATTGATTTATATATCCATGCCAAATTTCAGCTTTCTAGCACTAACGACCACGGAGCAAAGCCTCGGACAGACAGACAGACAGACAGACAGACAGACAGACAGACGGACATGGCGAAACTATAAGGGTTCCGTTTTATGCCATTTGGCTACGGAACCCTAAAAAGATCATTATATATTATAAGAAATCTACCTCGAGTGTTTACGTTCCCCACCTCAGATAGACCGTATCTCTTTTACATGGTGGAGGCTGCTACAATTAGCATAAAGTTTCCCCCAGTTTTTCGCGTTTTTGATAAAGTGTGAGGAAAAGTGCTGAAAGAGCCCCGACCTCATATCGCACGCCAAGTGAGAAAGCGAGAGAAGAAGCGAAATATAAGCAGAAAGAAATACATATACGCCACGTCGAGGATATATTCCGGGTAATACATTTCTTATTATATGACTATCATTATCACCCACTCTGTAAATTAGTATAGCTGTGCAAAATAAACGTAAAATGGAATTGGAAAAATTGTTAAGGATTTCATAATTCAATATAAAATAATTTCTCAAGTGAAAAAATATAAGGAAAAGCAAAATAAACATGTTACAATTTTACAAGGCGAATTTCTACTCTTTCACATCTTTGGATGATATTTTTGACAAACTCAAGCAAGAATTACCTTCACACGTCAATTAGTCGGCAGTATTAGTAGGCAAAAAGCGGCCAAGTGCGAGTCGGACTCGCCCATGAAGGGTTCCGTACCATTTATGACGTATTAAAAAAAAACTACTTACTAGATCTCGTTCAAACCAATTTTCGGTGGAAGTTTGCATGGTAATGTATATCATATATTTTTTTTAGTTTCATCATTCTGTTATTTTAGAAGTTACAGGGGGGGGGACACATTTTACCACTTTGGAAGTATCTCTCGCGCAAACTATTCACTTTAGGAAAAAATGATATTAGAAACCTCAATATCATTTTTGAAGACCTATCCATGGATACCCCACACGTATGGGTTTGAAGAAAAAATTTTTTTTGAGTTTCAGTTCTAAGTATGGGGAGCCCCCAAAATTTATTGTTTTTTTTTTCTATTTTTGTGTAAAAATCTTAATGCGGTTCATAGAATACATCTAATTACCAAGTTTGAACAGTATAGTTCTTATAGTTTCGGAAAACAGTGGCTGTGACATAATCGGACAGACAGACGGACATGACGAATCTATAAGGGTTCTGTTTTTTTGCCATTTGGCTACGGAACCCTAAAAAGATCATTATACCTAGTTGGTTAGTAAATTCTGTTACTGCAATAATCTTTATCTACATAAAACATACGAAAAAAATTTAATAAACTATATATTAAAATGAAGTACACAAAATCAGGAATTACATATGACAATATCATTCAAAATGGCCTTATTTGGCCTTGACACAGGCCCTCAAACGATGAGGCCAGTCATCAATAGCGGCACGCACATTTGTTATGTCTAATTCCGATACTGTCTTAACTATGGCCCGCTTGAGGGAGTCTAAGATTTGTGTGAGGTTTAGAACAGGCTTTCTCCTCAATAACCTGCCATATGGCATTATCCAGGGGGTTAAGGTCTGAGCTGGAGGACGGCCAGTCTTCGTGGGCAATAAAGTCTATTTTGTTCCTTTGAAACCAGGCTTGAGTTGTTTCTGCCTTATGTGCAAGAGCTGAATCCTGTTGAAATAGTACGGTCAAATTAACTCAAATTTCACTAAAGTCAGGAACTAATTCTAAGGACTAATAAAATCACTACGGATTTTTTTGTATGGGCTAAAAATCGAACTTTATACAATCGTTACTAAATTCACCCCCCCGGAAAGGGGTGAAATCGGCTGAAAATAATGTAATGGTTATAACTAAGAAGAGAAAAAAGGTGTACTCGGTGTAATTTGGCGTACGTTTTACAACACTTATATCTAAATTCGCACGTGTTATTTATGTTAATTTAAGCTACGGAACAGGTAAAAAAAAAATACAACATTAAAAAAAATCTATTTTGGCCATTGCGGGTCTGGGGAAAGTAATGTACTCGGTGCAAATTGAGTAAATAATTAGAAAAAATATCTAAACCCAATGTCAAATTCGCACCATGGTGCGACACCCGGAAAGTAGTTTTTCATGTTTTACTGTCGTTGTACTTCGGGGGAAATTTTAATACTATTGGAAATTGATGCAATCATATTCATTTGATTTTGTTTACATTCGCACTCCATAAAAAATTGGCATTTTTATACGGAACATGCAGTTTTGTAATCAAGTACCAAAAACGTAGAGCAATAAATACACAGAAGCGACAAGCGCGTGATTAGTGGCAAGAGAAGGAACGCGCGTAGATGCACCGACGAAGCACGGCTCTTGAGGCACGAGTAGTGGCATGTACTGCAAAAATAGTAGGGTTTCTGAGTATGCAGACAGACAGTCAACAAATTAAATACAGGTACGCTCAATGTTTGTTAAATTCGAAAAATCGTGTTTTTCCATATACTTACGAAAACGTTAGACTACTTAGTTCACTCAATGATTGTTTAAAACAATAGTTCCGTTTTAATGCCAGAAGAAAGATTTGTGCTCGTTGCCCGTCAAAAGTGTCAAACAAACTGTCTCTGAACAATCGCTGCGCGTAGGGTTTGAGATCCGGATATCCGAAATATCCGGATATCGGGTCATAAGATCCGGATATTACGGATCCGTTAAATATGGTTATTGACCTATAACCGGAACAATTTTCTAATGAAATTTATGAATAATTTCATACCATTTTGTCATTTAAATATAGTATTTTCATATATTTAATCAATTCAAATACTAACAGCACATCAATTTTGATAGGTACATACAGGTCACGCAGTAACTTTATACAATGAATGCGAATGTTGCTTAATGCAAACATTAGATCATTGGATATCCTGATGACTTCGGGCTATAGGCTCAAAACAAAAGCAACCTGAAGGCCAAGGCTAGGATAGTAGAGTAGGAAGGAGAGAAAATTGGTCTGATAATCAACCACTAGAATATCTCCAAATGAATAGGGCTAAGATGGTCGGCTCTTTATCATTTGTCATGAAGGGCATAGTGACAAGTGATAAAAATAGAACCATGCTGCCACCGCAGATCGAAAAGAAAAGACCTACCTAAAGTAATCGGGAAGAGGAGATAGATGTTCGAATCCAAAATGCCCTAAGATGCTCAGCAGCGCTTCGCCGAGTTCTAGTGTCCAAGCTGATCAGTAGACTGTCCATGATTCAAGTCTATAAGACAATAATTAGATTTTGATGAATGACATCGGTAAGTATTACACTTGGACTCTGAATCAGAAAAAAAAGAACAAGTTCTTAGTGAAGAAGACGAAATTCTGGCGGAATATTCTGGGACCTATCAGAGATGAAGATAGAGAAGATGAAAGCGTAGGAAAAATAGGGAGCTAGAGTAGCTAGTTGCGGCACCCAATATAATTAGCGAGATTATAGCCGCACGACTTCGCAGGCTTGGTCACTTGGAGTGGACGGGAGAGAATCGGGCTGTGAAAAGATATACCGCAGGAGCGATGTAGCCCTAAAACGCCCTCGGAGTATCCAACTAGCGTGGAGTGGTGCAGAATAGAGCAGAGTGACGTTGTTCTTGTATCAAAGGCCAAGATTCTTTTTGGGTCACTGATCCAGTGAAGTAAGTAAGTATTGCTTTCATAGTTAGTATTTCATGACGAATGAACACGAGGTGAGGCATTGGATGTATTTCCAACTATGACCAGCTAATCCAGATATAAACCCTCCTTATTAAGTACGGTTTTAGAGATAACATTATGTTAGCTATTATAGTAATCAAGTAATCATTTAAAATTAGTTGGGGTGATATCATTGTATTAAAATATAGTTAAAAACGTTATTTCTGTGTTATCTAAATCAGTTTATTCGGATATTTATTTTGGTGGATATTCGAATAATTAGAATATCACAATATTCTAATTGCAAACCCTACATATAACTTTCCAGTAGGGACACAAATAGGTAATGTAAATACTGCGAGGAGGATCTTGTTTAGGAAAAACCAGAGCGATCGAGTATATTCCTTCAACAGGATGCTCTCCTACAGCATATAAAAAGGGCTTAACAGACCCACATTGGGACCAATTTACCTGAATAGCGACCCACAAATGCTAGATTCTTGCAACTAGGCTTGGCGAAAGAAAAATGATGGACCAGCGTACACCTTTGCAAGGAGCTATTGTCTTGCAAGTGCAAAGAACGCTGTACAGGGTGTGGGGGAGTAAAACACGGATTTAAATACACTATGCTTTGCGCATGCGAAGGTGCATGCTCTGGGACAAAATAATACGTAAAAAAATATTTTTTTTTTGTTTAATTAGTGTGTAACTTTAATTAGCTAGATCCGGAGTAAATTACAATAAAACGATCTCAGTATTCTTAATTTTGATAATAATACTTTTATCGAAAATATTACTTTACTATAAATATCGTTCAGCAAGTTACCTTTACTTAAACATCATTTGCCTTGCAAATTGTATTGAAACAGCCATCCGACTCTTGGTGGTGTCATCCGGTATGGAACAAAAATAGTGTAATTTGCTTGTTTATAAACCGATTTTCAAAATTTTAATGGAATTTTATAGCTTATTAATATAGAATTCATATCTTGATACAATGTCTTCCTGTAAAGTTACTAGTAAAGTTGATGAAAACAAAAAACGGATTTTTTTTCGGGAATATTTAAATAAAACTTAAAATTTCTCGCAAACTATGGTATTTACAAGGTCAAATGTATAAACGATATTGTAGCGCATTTAATTTTGCTTTTTATGACACCCCACACAAGCTTACATGTGATATACTTGCTGTGGTATACGCAATATTCTGAACACGGCACCGGCCATTTTGATGACGTCATAACTGGTGACTTAACCACGTTAGAAACTGTCTCCCGTTGGTTTTTTAGTCAGAATAACATGCGTAACAACATACTAAAATATGATGCTGGTTTCATAGGCACCTTTTGGGCCCTATATGACCATAAGGGAAGCGACTTCATACCTACTCGTATAACATTTTTTTATACAATCAAACACATTTGAATAAGTAGTCGATAAAGCAGTCAAACACCGATAGATTATTAATATGTTGTAACATGACATCACTATTTTTGATCTCACATAGACAATTTACGCACAAACTGGCATTTCATTTTTGGTCGCACTTTTGAAGTTTGACAGTCGTTCTTGATATCCTATTTCTATGTATCCGGATCCGAAAAATTGTCGGATATTGCAAACCCTAGCTGCGCGCTGCGCTATCTCTCCGCCCCGCGCGCCCCGCGCCACGTGCTGCCAACCACCTTCGCTTGCAGTTCGTTGCGATTAATTCTATTTACTTTTTGACAAACTTCCGGTGAAAAAAATCTATTTTTTATTTAGTGCAAATGTAGTGTCTTTAGATAAGTACCGTTTTTAAAATTTTCACGTCTCTCTTAATTTCCCCCGAAGCACAATGTACAAAATAATTAAAAATACATGTTCCATAATTTGCCCAGGCGTGCAAAGTTAACTGAATGTTTACAATGCTTTAAAAAGCTTAACTTGAGATTGCACCAACCGACTGACTTATCCTCGAGCCGCAATCGAAAAAAAAAAATTTTTTTAGGGTATCATACATTGCACATCTTTTTTATTAAGATATACTATGCACCAAGGTGTTCTCTATACACTACTTAGCTTGAACCTAATAGCTTTTAATTTACTCCAAAATTACGGCACTTTATAGTTTATACCTAAAATTTACCGGTCTTCCGTACATAATAGAAACGGTGCAACTCGGGGGAATCAATCTAGTTGCGCCATCTAACAAATCCAAAAAAAGCACGACTACACGACTTACTTCCATACTTTTTCTTAACTTGACTATACTAAAATACCCATGGCTGGTTGTGAAATAGGGTGTGCTTTAAGGGCTTCACTATTGGTTCGAGAACGGTTTCCTGGTAAACTTTGGCCCCAGTTTTCACACCTTTGTCACAGAAATGAACCTGTGTTAGCCCTGAGTATGACACACCCAGCCAAATCATCATATAAGAGGGATGATGGCCTCGTTGCACTCTCGGAACAGCCACAATTGCCTCTTGACTGTTTTGGTAAAATTTAATTAATCTGTAAATAGTATTTTTCGGTGGCCATTTTGTGCGTACCGCTTCAGTAGCACGCAACTTCTCTCTAGCCTCATAGTCTTTAATCGTCCATTAAGCAAATGACCTTTTTGTCTGCGGTAAGCATGTAGTCCAAGGTCTTCATTGATAACTTTTTTTAGAGAGCTTCTCTTCACAGATATCTGTATTGCCAACAACTTTTGCTTCCAGACAGCTTTCTTGCAATTCTCGCCTTCACTGCCTTTATTAGAGCTGGGGTCCGAAAGGTGCGTGGTCTTCCAGACCTCTTGCGGTCATCGAAGCTCTGAGTACTATTGTCTCTATTAATTGTGCGATAAACAAATTGTTTGTTGATTTTAGGTTTTCAAGCAACTTCAAAATCATGTTTGGCGGGTGAAATGAGGTTGTTGACCTGTACTTTTATTGTTAAATGGTAGAACAGGATATCAGCTAAAAGTTGACATCAAAATGATAGCCTTATTTAAAACATCTCACAAGTTACACAAGTCCAAACAAGACCCTTTGTCCAAGAATTTTTGACACTATCATTGGTATCTATATTTTCAGATGTGACCGTACCATCAAAAGTGTAGTAAGCCAGTAATACAACATCCTACTGAGTACCTTTAAAGGGTTCAAACAAACCTTTGTGTTTTGAACAGTACTTTAGAAATTTAGTTTGTCACTATAATACTACTCTACTTAGTATAAAAATACTGATGTATTGTACATTTCGTCAGTTAATTATAAGAAATATTATAAGTTAGCACAAGATGAGGCTGAGGAAGTACTTATTACTTTATTACCCAGCATGTAAATATAAAGTAAGAAGATGTAAATGTAAGATCCTAAGTTGTTATAGCTTAATGGGATTTCCTAACCAATCTATGTTTTATTATATTGTAAGTCTAGTTATATAAAACACATTATTTACTTCGATATATACTGCATTTTGTGCATAAAACTTATTGAAGTGTTGTAAATAAAATAATTAGTTAAGTCGTATTTCCAGAAAAACTTAAAGCACTAACACAAAAGGAGGATAGGTTTACTAGACACAATATAAGGCGTATCAAGGCTTGTCACAGTGATTGATTTAGTAAAACAAATATAAGTTAATCAATGCTACATGTGACCCAGGGATATGTAAAACGTTCTAATTGTACTTACATTTTTCAATTATTAAAAGAAAGTGTCAATAATTAAAACAAAGACTTCCGTTGGTGATTGCCGTAATTTTCTATTTTTTATAAATCGATGTTTTCACCACTGCCTTAAAGAAACGTCATCATTCAACACTTGACAGTCGAGCACAGATAACAAATAGCTGCGTTCAGGATAAAGTACAAAAGTCACAACCAAAGAACTACTCACTAGGAGATCACAACTAATTATAAGCCTAATTACAGTAATTACAATAATAAATTTATTTATTTATTTAAGTCACTAATAAAATATAATTTGATAATTTTTTATTTAAAATATGCTTAAAGTACAGTTGACTGGTATATTTATATTTGTCATACAACTTACATGGTGTTCTACTAGTAGGTTGTTCAACCCACTTCAACCACGCGAACAGCCACCCAATAAGCTTGTGTAGCCCGCACAAGTATTTTTTTATTATTATTATTATTTATTTCAATAAAATACAGTGAATACTGACTTAATATTAAATACAACGTCCCACAAAACTGTTTGCACAGTTTGACTGTGGGATCCGTGGGGCTATACTAGGTTAGGTACATAATAATCATAAAGTCTAATTATTTGTAGAGGCAAAAATAGGGTTGTTTCCAATTTTTTGAAACGCTTGTATTACGTTCTATATTAACTAAAAGGTGCCCTAACATTCAACTTTTATACTAAAAACGGCTTTAAATATGTGAAATTAACAAAATATATTTTGACAGATGCTTTCGCGCCCAAAACGCTCTTTGAAAATTGTGTGACGTCACAGTTTACGGTTTGACACATAACTTCATACACACGTAAAAGATACGAACTGTCAACTGACATTTGTCATTTGTTATTTTTTTTTTTTTTAATGGCTTCGCGCTCCTGGCGCATTCAGCCAGACGAGTAAAACGGGGAAACGGAATTAAGGATTACATTAAAACGGGTAGGACGGAATTTTGGAAAAGGATCAGGAAAAGGTTAATAATTCAAATAATTTAAAGTTTAATGTTGTGACGTGAAATAAAAGAATACAATGATTTAAATATATATGGAGATGAATCATTAATATACAGGAGTGTTGTAATAGATGTGGGAAACGGAACTTTTAAATCTGACAGCTGTCTTAATAATATAGAACGGTCATATAGGTTACAATTACCAGAAAAAAAAGATATGATTAAGATCAGCGGGATCAGTTCCACAAATACATGCAGAACTGGCCACACGATTTTGTAGTTTCAGGTGTTCCGGTGTACATACATGGCCCAATCTCATACGAATCAACATACTAGTTGCAGGCTTTGGCAAAGAGATTTTAGCAAACCAAGGTTTGGCAGGAATTGTTGTTTGTATGCTACGATAATGTAACGCAGCGGCACCCGCACCAGATGCCCATAATTTTGTCCATTCCATTCTTAGATATAATTTAGGCAGTGCCAACAGGTCTTCAGCAACATTCCTAAACGGAAACATGTCCCCAGAACTAATGGCATCTCGAGCCAAGTCATCCACCCTTTCATTGCCTTTAATCCCTCTGTGTCCAGGGATCCAGGCAATGGAAACCGAATACCCTTTAAGACGACATTTTAACAGTTGGCTACGGATTTGATAAATAATTGGGTTATTAGATTTAGATTTGAAAGGAAATTTAGCTATTGCCTGAAGTGAACTTAGAGAATCTGAGAAAATAATAGTTTTTTTAAGATGCATTATAATGATGAATTCTATTGCTTTCAGAATTCCAAAGCACTCGCCACTGTACACAGAGGACTCTGGAGGCAACTTTATTTTTTGGTAAATATTAGACTGGGTGTGAAGTACACCAATGCCAACACACCCATTGTCAGACATCTTAGAAGCATCTGTGTATATATGATCAGCAGCTAGGCCATCTGTTCCAATGAATCCCAGGAATTGTTGATTTTGTTCAACATCATTCTTAGAAATGCCGATATTAAGGAGAACTGGAGGATCAAGTATTACAGATTCATATTCATACTGGAAAATGGGAAGTGTTGAAGAGCTAACAGTGGGAGCTGAAATAGATTTAAGTTTTTGAAAACTTTTAATCAAACATGGAGGACTCTTGTGCTTCCAGTAGTTAGAAGTAGTTATTTGAAGCAGGAGGTTAGACAAGATAACCCAGAGTTGATGATTAGAAAATTGGGAGCAGCGGAAAATAAACCTATCACAAAGATATTGGTGTCGTAAATGGAGTGGAGGCTCAGCACACTCAACTTGCATAGCATTGATAGGGCTTGAATTCATGGCACCGCATATCATTCTCAGGGCTTTTGATTGAATACGATCTAATTTTTGGAAGCCTGCTACAAATCCTGGCTCTAACAAAAATGTTCCATAATCTAGAATACTTCTTATCAAGGCATTATACATTAATTTTATGCAAAGAGGATGCGAACCCCACCAAACTCCTGAAACACACCTAAGGATATTAATATTTTTTTCACATTTAGAAACTATGTAATCACAATGTGGAAGACCTGTTAATTTATTATCTAAAATAACACCTAGGAACTTGGTTTTATCTTTAATGGGAATGGAGCAGTTATTAAATTGCACATTGATTGGAGGAGGAAACAGTTTTCTAGTAAACAAAACTACAACACTTTTAGGAACTGAGAGTTCCAGACCATTTGAATCTAACCATAACTTCAATAAACCCAAAGAACAAGTAATGGATCTACTGGCCTGTTCAATAGAAAGGTTTGATATAGTAGGCTGGTTAGGCATATTGCAAAATTCTGACAGTGCCATTTAAGGATGACTCTAAATCGGATGTGTAGATATTATATAGCAATGGACTTAATACGGAACCTTGTGGAAGACCTCTCCAAACTAAACGGGAAATCCTATTGTTGTCATCTATAAGAAGGCTAATGGACCTTTCTGATAAAAGATTTATTATGAAATTGCTTAACATTATTGGTACAGCTAATCTATGAAGTTTTGCTTGTAATACTGAGACTAAAACATTATCATAAGCGGCACTTATATCAAGAAAAGCAGCTACTACAGACTCATTTCTAGAAAATGCTAATCTAATTTCTGCAACTAATATACCCAAACTATCATAGGTAGATCTACCTTTTCGGAATCCAAACTGACTATGAGAAAGTAATTGGTTTTTTTCTACAAAATATTCTAATCTGTTTTTAATCAAATGTTCTGCTACTTTAACAAATACTGAAGAAAGGGCAATTGGACGATAAGAAGAAACATCTGTTGCTTGTTTGTTGGGTTTTAATATAGGAATAACTATTTGAGATCTCCAAGAATCCGGGACTGTACCAGATTGGATGACAAAATTTATTATATTCAGATAATAAGAGAGAATACCATCACTAGCATTTGCTAAAAAGGAATATGGGACTCCATCATCCCCAGGTGAAGTATCTCTTAAACTACTTAGTATACCTTTTAACTCTTCTATTTTAAAAGGCCCATTAAATACAGTATAATAGGAAGAGTCAAATGAAAAGGCAGCAGGGTGGAAAACATGTTCTTCGGGGACTGATGCTGGTGCTAATTTGTCCATGAACTGATTAGCAAGGTTAGGAGGAAGTGTCTGTCTAGATGGCTCATTGAAAGCATGTCTGAATCTTTTAATATTATTCCATACTATGGATGGTTTCACGTTAGGACTAAGAGATGAACAAAATCGTCTCCAGCCTTCGAACTTTTTTTTGCGCAGTAATTTTTTAGTCTCACGAGCAACTTGTATATATATCTCGAAATTTTCATTTGTCATCGAATGACGATAACTTCTCTCTGCCTCCTTGCGGTTTCTGATTGCTTGAGAACAATCATCATCCCACCAAGGAGGAGAAGGTATTTTACCTGATACACTGTTTTTTACAGGGAAAATTTCATCAGCTGCTTCGGTAATCGTCTGGGCTAAGGCAACTGAGCAGCTAACTACATTACTAGCATCTATAGTGGGCAAACACAACAATTTCTCCTCTACGCGGCTTTTGAAAAGTTTCCAATCAACATTACTTAAATTATACTTAAGCCTAGGGCTAGGTTTTGGAGATGGAGGAATGGAAGATGGAAATGTAATAATAATAGGGTAGTGATCACTCCCATATGTTGAATCTAAGGTATGCCAAGAGAGAGAGGATGCAAGATCGACCGAACAAATAGATAAATCAATAGCGCTAATTGACTCTGTTGGCGCTGTTCGGCGGGTTGGAGAGCCAGTGTTTAAAACACAAAGGTTGTGTTCGTCTAAGATATGTATGAGACGATCTCCATTATAATTAGATGATGAACTACCCCAAAACTGGTGATGCGAGTTAAAGTCTCCTAAAATTAACACGGGCCTAGGGAGAGAAGAAATTATTTGTTCAAGCTCATCAAAAATGGATGATGATGGATGAGGTATATATACAGAAATGATACAGATGTTATTTACAATGGCAGCAACAATTGAAAAATCATCGCTATGGGATGGAAGATTATAAGGTGAAAATGAAATGGAATTCCTGACGAGTAGAGCTACACCGCCCCATCCGCCAGGACGGTCCTCTCTGAGGCATGAATATCCAGTAGCTCTAAGAAGAGCTCCAGGCTTTAGCCATGTCTCAGAGAGGGCAAAAACAAAAGGTTGAAATTTGTTTAATAAATGTATTAGATCTTGCTTTTTATTTATTATGCTTCTGCAATTCCACTGAATAATTGTGGCCATTATTTTTAATAGTTGTAACAAGTACATCAAGCATGGGGGCAACGTGGGACGGTAGTTTTACATTGGGCTGAGATAAATGATTAATTAGGGCTTGAATTTCGTCAGCTACTGATGTATTCTCTTTGCGAGAATCTTGCTGTAGTGCACAGCCATTTGGAGGAGATGGAATGGTATACTCATTAACTAGTGCATTATGAGCTGCTACATCATACCCTGTCATGGTCTTTCTTACTGGACGTGGCTTCAAAAAAGTTGTTTTTTTGTAACTATGGGACTGCATGGTTGTGCTCGGGGCTGAATTATGGACTCTGTGATGTAAATTTGGCTGGGACTGTAACTGTGGTTGTGGTTGTGTCAGAAGGACATCGGCGAATGATTTAGAAACTGCAGGATGTAGTTTGACAGCTTCACCGTAGGAAATACAATTATTGGCCATAGTTATTTTAATATCCTTCTGTCTCTTATGCTCCGGGCAAGCCCTGTTCGTGGCGAAATGAAAACCATTGCATAAGCAGCAAATGGCATCTTCTTCCTCCACTGAACAGGTATGACCGGAGTGCATTTGACCACACTTAAAACACTTTGGTTTTGATCTGCAATTAGTTTTGGTGTGTCCGAATTTAGTGCAATTATAACACTGAATTGTGGGGAAAATATACAATTCAACAGTCAGTGAGTTGTAGCACGAAAATACCCGTTTTGGTAAGACTTGGCCATCAAAAGTTAAAACAACTGTTTCAGAGGGTTGCCACGAAACAGAACCATTAACCGTAACTCTATGGTTTAAGCGCCGCACTTTAAGAACATTTCCGCACCCAATGGGCACGGAAATGTTTGACAAAATTTCTTCATCCGACCACTGTGCAGGAATGCCGCGAACCAAACCCATACGGGTCACAGAAAAAGACGGTATGTATGCAGTAAGATTCTCTAACTCGAGACATGGGTCAGTTACAAATAAATTTGCATCTAAATAATTTGAGAATGACATTGCTATGCGAGTTCTGCCAATGCGCTTAACACTTCCGTTAATAATGTTTCTGAAGGCCTTTTTGACGAGGAATTTCCCAAAAGATACCGGGTGCAGAGATGAGCTTGCGTCAGTCTGTTTGAGTTGGACGTGAACCATAAAGGGTGAAACATCTGAATTTGAAAATAAGTTCCTACCAACCTTGGTGCTAATAGCGCTATTGTTTATATTTGTATTTAAATTGTCAGAGGGGATTATGGTAGGCTGCGTGCTAGAACTCGAAAGAGCTTGGGAGTTTTGTATGTTTTCCTGGCAATCGCACGAATATTCCCCGCCATTATTTTTCCTTCTTTTTTTATTGCAATTTTTGCATCTTTTTTGTACTTTATTTCTTTTAAGTTCACTCCTGCTACCCACAGAAGTGTCAGTATCCATTGCCGAATCAACGGTCACATTACATCCGACCTGGAGGTTTCCACCTCCAGGATCAGGAGGATCGTCGTCCCCCATAGAAAATTTACACGAAAAAACTTACCAACTATGAAGAAATCCACTAATTATATATACAAATAAAAGAATATATACAAAATATGTGAAAAATTATATACAAATTACCGATTTCCTGATATTACAATAAAAATAATGTACGAGAAACAAAAAACTAGACCGCCGCGTTTCACGTTTCCCGCGCTTTTTTTTCATTTGTTATTTATCGCCTAACTGTCAACAGTGTCAAACTGAGAGTTGTGACGTCACCAGAATCTTCAAAGACGTTTCGAGTTTGGTCATGTGATGTGTGATGTGTGCCAAAAGATATTTTAAATTCAATATTTACAAAAATATGGTCATTACAGGTCCCCTAAAAGTAGTTTAACATGTTCTTATAATCCAAAAGAATTTATCGGGATACAATTCTGCCCTAAGATTTGTAGATGGAAACAACCCTATTGGATAGGTATGTGTTAAATGCTATCAAGGTAATGTTGGAACAAAGCTCTTTTAAATTTATTTTTATTTTTCTCCTGTCTGATAGTTGCCGGTAAGGTGTTGAGTAAGTATGGTAAGCGCTTCTCGATGAGCCTGTCTCCATAGTAATTGCTTACTCTGAGAACAGCATACTTACCTGCAGCTATAGACCTGGGGGCCTACCGGGAAAATCGAAATTCGCAAATTGCGGGGATCTTTCTCTTTTACTCTCACTAAGACGTAATTAGAGTGACAGAGAAAAATGCCCTCAATTGACGAACTTCGATTTTCGCGGTAGGCCTTCTGGTGCCATGATTATGGCTCATTTGAAATAAGTTACTCCATAGTTACTCTCTTGATTGCCGTGTTGTCTAACTAAAAATAAATATTTGTGTCTTAGGCCAGGGGCCTACCGTGAAAATCGAAATTTGCAAATTGCGGGGATCTTTCTCTTTTACTCTCACTAAAACATAATTAGTGACAGAGAAAAATGATTTCACACCCTTTCCGATATCGGGCCCGTAATCAGTCTCAATTTCGGGCCTTAGGGCCTACCGCGAACCTCGTTCGACGTGTTGCCTCCCTGTCACACTTACACACGAAGTAACAAGTGCGACAGAGAGGCAACACGTGGAACGTGGTTCGCCCTCCAATAATCGTTTTCCGACAGAGAAAGTACTTTTTACGTTTCAAATTGACGACCGGTTTGGCCTAGTGGGTAGTTACCCTGCCTACGAAGCTGATGGTCCTGGGTTCAAATCCTGGTAAGGGCATTTATTCGTGTGATGAGTATGGATATTTGTTCCTGAGTCATGGGTGTTTTCTATGTATTTAAGTATTTATAAATATTTATATATTATATATATCTTTGTCTAAGTACCCTCAACACAAGCCTTATTGAGCTTACTGTGGGACTTAGTCAATTTGTGTAATAATGTCCTATAATATATAAAAAAAAAAAAAAATATTGTTAACGATGTGCTGATATTCCGTGAAACGGAAAACGATTGGAAGGGTGGATGTAATTGGCGCTTTAAGACCAGTCCAGGTGGGATATCAAATCGTCAGATTTGATAAGGAAAAAAATTGGTCTCAATCCAATGTCCTGTTTATGGAAGGTAGAGTTATCTCCACCACGTAGTGATTATATGCTCTTTGCTTCCGTAGTCCTGTTCTTAAAAAACATTTATAATGGTCTATGAAAGTAGTCACTTGACACGGGGTCTATCTTGTCTATCATTTTTGACATCTCGAAGGATTTTGCATTATACATTACATTCTACTGTTTTCAAAAACAAATAAAAATATTATTTTATTTACATTTTGCTAATATTTCTGTATTACAAAATGGCTGGTCAAGAGAACAACAAGCCCAATCAGGATAAAGCTGAGGCTGATTGTGAAATTACTCCGAGTGATGAAAACAATGATGATAATATTTGTGAAGGTAAAGATTTTTCAGAATAATCGTACAGGCAACCATGGGCGCCGGCAGCGGGGTGCAAGGGGGTGCACTTGCACCCGCCTGGCAGGAAAGAAAAAATATAAAATAAAATTCATGTCTTTTACGCGTCTGCACCCGCATTAGAGTTGGACCAATATAAGTCTGCAATGATTTTGATAGCAAAACTCGGAACTAACACAAGAAAAGTAAATGACTGCATCGATTCTTCTACTCCATTTATTATGCACCTCCCTGAAAGTAATCCTGGCGGCGCCCATGCAGGCAACTTGATGACAAATCTATCAATCATTCAACAGTTTGTCCACGAAAACATACTCTGTACTATATCCCTATGCTTTGTAACGAGAAACTCCATCGGACAAAAAGTTTTTTTTTACCTATTTAAGATTTTTATTATTCTGCATGTTAGTTTGTAAGGTATGGTATAGGTAGATGCATCTATGGGCTTTAGTTGCCTGAAAATCAATGATACTTGATTTGATTTGTATCCCTTTAAAAAAAGAAAGTGTGTGTGTCATGGAACGCTTGGTTGGAATGAAGGAAGTATATTATTAATGATAAACATAATACATTACTGATTAACAAATACAAAATAACTTAATCGAATTTAAGCAAAAGAGGGCTGTGATGAAAAAATCTTACACTTTTTGTTGTCTAGCCCCATTCACCAACTACCTGCTAAATAACTTTGTTCCAAAAAGAAGTCAGTATAAAATTTTCCTGTCCTGTGTACATATTGTGGTCACATATTACAATGGAACTAAAAATAAACTGCAAGTATTTATAACATTAACACATTCACTGCCAGTACCCTGCAGTTTAGTTCCAGTGCTAAATTATAAATTATACATTGACTGTGTATGTTAGGTTGAATAATATTGCTCTTTATAATTTTCAAGATGGTAGCTTTGTGAAGCAAGAACGAAATTTCAGCTCTTGCCAAACTAGTGCTTAATAATATAATCATCTAATCAAATCCACCTTTACAGAGTATGAAATGTTGGATTCAAAACTGGATGAGCTGAATTCGGCACTTGATTTTCTGGAACAGAAGAATGATGATATTCACAAGAAATTGAAGGAACTTCTTCAGTCTAACATTGACATTAGACAACAACTGCAAAATGAAAACTCAATGTCTCCTGACAAATAATACAAATGTAAATATTTATACAATGTTAAATTCATTATAATCCATATTTAGACAATATTATATTTGCATTGTGATTACAAACTGTATTAGGGATTCAATAAAACGTCTTGTTACTTTTAACCATAGTACATGCTTTTTGAACTTTCACTCAATAATATTTTAGTTATTTCTTAAGTAGTAATTTCAGAAATTATTGGTAATTTGGCAAAAATAAAATTATTGGATCATTATGTAAGTTCAATAAGTATATTACAGTCATTCATTGTTATAGGGCATGTAAAGATGAACAAAACTATTAAATTCCAAATACATTTATTGATTGTTAGTGTTTGTTCGTTAGGGTACAATAGTGTGATATATATAATCACACAAGCGCCCCTTGCACTATCCCAATAACCCGGGTTTAACTGGCTAACCCTGGGTTAACCTGGATTTACCATGGTTACTAGTACAATTTGACACTGGGTTAACAGTTTAAGACCACTTGCACCATCCCACTAACCTGCGGTTATCTGGTTAAACCATTAACCCAAATCAAATTGTACTGGTAACCCCTTGTTTAACCTGTTAACCCTGAGTTAGTGATTTGTGCAAGTGGCCCTAAGGAAAATATCCCATGCAAGTATGCAACATAATCTTCAGTTAGTTTTGTGCTGGCAACACACATTAGCCACTTCTGAAGTAGGTATTTGTGTATGATCTTTAATACCAAGTCTGTCAAATTATTCTCATCCATGTAAGTAATGTGATATCATTAGAATAGATATTTCAAAAACAATCAACTGTTACAATAATTTCAAACCCAAGCTTTATGGGGTTTTTTGCTATTACAATTAAAACACCATTATAATTATTTTCTAATGGTAACATTACTTTAATCTTTCAATCAAGATGCTTACTGTGATAGAAATGTTACTTGTATTATATTTAGGTATTCAATTGATAAATTTTTCATGTTGTGACTCCATCAAGGTGTTAATGATTCTGCCAATGTTGAGGTTGGATAAGGCATGAATAGTAGAGACTATCCTTTGATTGTTGTTTTTTTTTTAATGGCTAAAATCAGATTTTGTGTCAAGAGGTGGTGAGAGATTATTTTTAAAGCTAATTTTTTTTTCTGGCCAAAACAGATTACTATAGATACTCACTTCTCTCAATACTGTTCTGTATTAAGACTCAATTTCTCTAACCACCTCTGTGTATATTAAATGTAAACTAAAAAGGTAAGGTTAATAAATTATTTATTTCACCTACATTTTATTTAATCACTAAGCAATAACAAAATAATAGATTCCTAGTATTTTCAAATAAGGGTGATAGAAACAGAATGTGACATTTCCGTAAGTGAATGTTAATGATGATCCTTTTTCTCAAAACGCAATCCACAATATCCACAGGAATGGTTACCAGGCTTGTCCTAAAAAATAAAGAAGTTTACATGAATAAAGATAAAGATAGTTTATTTTCTAAGTTGGCATATTACAATGTGCTTATGAATGTCAAATAAAGCTATGCTGGCTCTAACCCTCCACCTCTGACCTGAGAAGATTTAAATCGGTTATCATATGTAATCGGCGGCTAAAAGTAAATATTTGTCACCTTTGAAACTGGTGGAACAGTGGAGGTTCCTGAACTCTATAGATCACAGAGCCATTATTCTCCAATCTACATTAGGTGGATTCACACATAACGAGCCACCTCTACATACCTGAGGCATGTCTACATGAATCTGAGCCGCTTTGCATGGCAATTTCCTCATGAGGTGGCTCGTTCTGTGTGAACAGTTTTCTGTCCACAAAATAGTTTTGTCAAGACAAAATATGTACCAAGTATATAATATTTACCAAGTTAATGTAAACCCTGGGATGTCCTTCCGGTCCACTTCCTCCATCACACCAAACCACTCTTTGGGTCACTTGCTTTGTAGGGACTCCTGCTATGAGTTTTATAGCCCAATTGGGATTAACTTGCTTTGGAGCATTTTCGAATCTAGCAAGTCTGTAGTCGTCTGAACTCCATTTCTAAAAATCAATTAAAATAGTTATTAGTAAAATGACCTGACAATTTGTACATTGTTAGGAAATGTGAATAAGTTGGATGTATGGTTATATGGTTAGCTTGTTATATAATATTGATGTGTTGTTGTCAAAATCAAGGATCCTTTAACCAGTATTTTTATTTAAACCGACATGCTGATGGGAAATTAGCAAATTGCGTTAAAAGATAATTAAAAAGATGCTTTGATTACTTGGCCTGTATGAGTTTCTACGTCTTCCTTATTTGTAGTCATAAAGCGGCAAAAGGCTGGGTTCACTCTAACAGCCGGGATTTTGTGAAATACAAAAGGAAGTCTGTTGACACTCATTTTAAAATTTGTCGAAGTGAAAGATGTAAACGTGAAAACCTATTTTTTTTTTCTTTCTTATTGCAGTTTGGAAATAGCAAACGGAGGAGTGAAATGTCAATGTGTTAGTCATAAATGTCAAATTTTCGGGAGCGTTCAAATACCGTAAATTTTAATTCCACCGAAGTCAAAAATATTTGCACACGGCGCGTGGCCTGACACGGACGAATACTTGTAGAGTGCGGGATAAACCACGTTAAAATTTGTGAACGGCTTGGGAATGAACATCCTGCCGAATACTATTACAGTACTAGTATAATAGTGCTTACTCTCATCTATTTGCTGAGGACAAAGAAATAATATGTACCTTTCTCTGCCCCTTCCAGTAGAACGTATCCGACGAAAGGGTAGATCATAGAAGGTAGGATCCAATAGATGTGCTATACGCATGTGCCCGTGAGGGACAGAACATACGCAACGCGACAAAATTAACAACACGTTTTAACATTCCTGACAACATACCAAAAACAACCTACGTAATTTGGTTGGGTTATTTGTGGCCAACTAATCCTACTATAAACCATACTAAGATTTACGGCGGGGCGGGGAATAAAAAAAAATGAGACAGTGACAAGGACAAACAATAATAGCGCTTTCTCTGCTACTTCTACTGAAAGTTCTCGTTCGGTCGTCTCCCGGCTCTACCAAATCATTTATATACTTATTGTACCTCTAGGGTACTAGGCTATAGGGTAGATCAAAGGGGTAGATGTAACAAGCCCTTATGTTGGGGTTATATCCTTTCACCGGACACTGCTAGTCATAAGAGTGACAGGGAATTTATTTACAGCTTCCTCTGCCCTTCTCAGCAGAAAGTACCGGTTTAACGCAGCTGTCCACACCAGGCTAAGAATTTCCTAAATTGTTTAGCTTCCGTAACTTTATGACCTCTTTACTGGCCTGCCATTCCACGCTTCACCGTAAACAGCTGCCAGATCAATTAGTAACAGCCAATGAACTAGAGCGGTTTCATCATAAGAGACATTTTGACGACCGGTTTGGACTAGTGGGTAGTGACCCTGCCTACGAAGCTGATGGTCCCGGGTTCAAATCCTGGTAAGGGAATTTATTCGTGTGATGAGCATGGATATTTGTTCCTGAGTCATGGGTATTCTATGTATTTAAGTACTTATAAATATTTATATATTATACAGGGTGACTGGTAATTCGTCGTATTCCTTCAAGGGGGTTATTCTAAAGCCTATTTGGAGTGATTTAAGTCCAGTCAACCAGGGGTCAAAACTAATTGGTTTTCAAGTTATTTAAGATTTTAGATTTTTTTAATAAATACCCGCTTTTTGACCTAAAACTAGTATTTTTTTAAACTACGTATTTTTCAAATAAAAAAAAATATTTTCCGAA
This sequence comes from Cydia pomonella, assembly GCF_033807575.1. Lineage (NCBI taxonomy): Eukaryota > Metazoa > Arthropoda > Insecta > Lepidoptera > Tortricidae > Cydia > Cydia pomonella. The sequence goes on from NC_084707.1 coordinate 10,762,100, forward strand.
TAGCCAATGAATCACTGATTACGTAAAATAATAAAAAAAGTACAAAACATATCAAAATTTTGCAAATAAAAGCATCTGAAGTCAGAAGTTTTTGTATTTTTTTTCAAATCTTGTTACATTTTAAGGCATAACTAAAAAAAAAGTAATAACACTTCGCGTACAAATTACAGAATTTATTTCCTCAGTTCATAAGCTTTCTAAAAAGGTACAATTTATGACATTTTATGCTCATTTTTACAATTAATAATAATAATACCAGAGCAGGTACAGGACTTAGCGTACTTGACTTTACTTGTTTGTGTCGTTTTAAACTCGCCGAAGGCATACTTTGTCCCCAGTTTCTTATCTTATCTTATTCCTTGAGGTAGTAGGCACTGCAGATTGCCTTTGGTGAAGTCCTGTACCTGCTTTGGTATTATTATTATGAATTGTAAAAATTGAGCATTAAATGTCAAATTTTTACCTTTTTAGAAAGCTTATGAACTGAGGAAATGAATTCTGTAATTTGTAAGAGAAGTGTTATTACTATTTTTTTAGTTATGCGTTAAAATGTAACAAGATTTGAAAAAAAAATACAAAAACTTCTGACTTCAGATGGTTTTATTTGCAAAATTTTGATATGTTTTGTACTTTTTTTATTATTTTACGTAATCAGTGATTCATTGGCTATTCGGAAAATCTTTTTTTTTTATTTGAAAAATAAGTAGTTTAAAAAAAATACTAGTTTTAGGTCAAAAAGCGGGTATTTATTAAAAAAAAATCTAAAAACTTGAATAACTTGAAAACCTATGAGTTTTGACCCCTGGTTGACTGGACTTAAATCACTCCAAATAAGCTGTAGAATCAAAACAAGATTAATATGGGACCACGTTGGAGGTCTCGGAGTAATCAGTGACATACAAAAAAAAAACATAGCCACAATCGAATACAGAACATCCTTCTGGGAAAGAAGTCGGTTAGTACAATTTGTTACTTCTACTTATTTAGCAATGTACCGAAAATTGCATGGGATCGTTGGAAGGTCTGTGGAGCCCTTCTCAAAGAGGGCTCCCATTCCTACACTCAATAAATATGTTAAAAACACCTACGGCAGTCAATAAATGCAAGAAATTGTTTGTAAAGATTTTATAGTCATTTGTGTTAGTGAAAATAAGAAGATAATTAACTGTATCAAAACCATGTTTATCAGACTCAAACTAAAAGTTGTTGAGTAGGTAAGTCTATTCATGTCATAGTCTAGCCATAAATCGGAGAGAAGTTCTGCTAATAAATATGAATGCCAAATGATCATTCGACCTATATTGTGTGTTTCGACCAATGGTTTCTCGGGTAATTGTGACAGTTACTAAATGATTATTCTACGAAAAGTTAATATGCGTATCAATGTTCAACGTATTGACTACTCGTTAGGGAATGCAAACCGGTTTTAACCGAAACCGAAAAACCGGTTAAAACCGGTTTTTTGACGGAAACCCAAAACCGGGTTTTTAGAATTTGAAAAAACCGGTTTCGGTTTTATTCGGTTTTTTTTATTTACCTAACATGCATCCATATTTGCATGTTTTATTCATTAAAAGGGTATAAATCGGTCCTAAACCGGTTGAATCGACATCAAATCAAATAATGTGGTGTTGTGTTAGTTTGATCATTTGTAACGCTAAATAAATTTTTACGGTACAAAATACAAAAATACGAAAGATTTAAATAATTTAAAGTACTGGCAGTGGCAGGACATCCGTGCTGGTGTACGAATTGTATAGTAGTACTTTTTAATAAAAATGGGTATAAAAGGTCTTCTTCTTCTTAGTCGTATACTCTTGTCAGAGTAGTCGTGGTCATTGCGGTCGTTGTACGGCTTTTTTCGTTGTTTCCCGCCATGCTTCTCTATTTATTGCCTGCCGCGCGCAAAGATTCAAAGGTGACCCGGTGAGAGCTTTCACTTGGTCGGTCCATCGCATTGAAGGCCGCAGTCTGGGTCTTGTGCCATCCACTCTGCCCTGAACAACCAGCCTACTCCATCGCGTCGTCTTCCCTGCGCGTAACGTGACCGTAGTAGCTAAGGATGCGAGAGTGAACGATTGCCGAAAGTCTTTGTGAAACTTTGAGCTCCTGGAGAATTGATATATTAGTGCGACGCTGAGTCCACGATATCCGCAACATCCTTCTCCAGCACCACATTTCTAAAGCATCAATGCGTTTCCGTTCACTCTCTCTTACTATCCACGTTTCAGCACCGTATAGCAACACTGGGAAAACGAGAGATCTTACTAGACGAGACTTCGTTGCCTTTGTGATGTTGCGGTCTCTCCAGATCTTAGAGAGCTTCTCCATTGCAGACCTTGTAATGGCGATGCGTCGCTTGATTTCATCTTCGGAGCCTCCGCTGTCTGAAACCAATGACCCCAAGTATATATATGATGACACAACTTCACAGTTTCCAATCGCTTTTGGTTTATTCACGTTGTTACGGTTCACGACCATCATCTTGGTTTTCAGTCGGTTGATCTTCAAACCGAATTCGAGACTGACTGTTTCAACGCGACGCAATAGTGCCGCTATAAGATGTTCGCTTGTTGCTAGGAGTGTGGTGTCGTCAGCATAACGCAGATTGGAAATATTTTTCCCGCCTATTGGTATACCATCCGTCCAACCTTCAAGCGCTATCCTTATGATGTGCTCAGTATATATGTTAAATAGCAAGGGTGATAGTATACACCCTTGACGAACCCCAGCCGAAGGGTGAAGTGGCTTTGACATTGTATTGTCCACTTTTACTGACGCGGAGTTGTTATCATAGAGGGCTCTTAATAAGTAAACGAGATGTTTTGGAGCGCCCATTCTTAAGAGAATTTCCCATAGCTGCGGCCATTTAACAGAATCAAATGCCTTCTGAAAGTCAACAAAACATATGTATGTTGGTCGGTTGAATTCTCTAGCTTTCTCCACTATTTGACGCAGTATGAGAATCTGCTCTCTAGTTCCTTTACCTCTTACAAACCCAGCTTGTTCTGGTGCGATTTCTTTGCTGATATACCTATGCCTTCAGTCTCTCATTTAAGATATGCAGTAAAATTTTACTGGAATGATTGATTAAAGCGATCAAACGATAGTTACCGCACTTTTTTGTAGAGCCCTTTTTGTGAAGAGGAACAAAGATCGAATGGGTCCATTCTTGAGGCCAAGTGCACGCTTTCCATATGTTGTTGGATACTTTATGGAAAAGTTCTGTGCCATATTCTCCGCTACATTTGACAATCTCAATCGGAATGTTATCATTTCCCAGCGCTTTTCCAGATTTAAGGTGTTTTATAGCTGCTGCAACTTCCTCTTTCAGGATATCCGGCTCTAGGTCCAGTTCACCAGGTTCTGGAGGCGAGAAGTTGTGCGCGTCTGGATCCAGAAAAAGAGATTGGCAGTAGACTTTCCATGTTTCTTAAAGGTTAAAGGTCTTACTTATAATTTTATTATGCGATGCGCTGTAGAAAAATTCCACGTAATCAATTATATCAATCGCAGCTTTAGAGTCTTTTGTTGGTTCGGTGATAACGACTTACCGACAACCTTTTTTGTCTCTCGCACTAATAGGAAAGGGTAGTTCAAACCCTAAAGAATGGAATTACTTGACTACCTGTGTTTGCCCAGTTTAAGCCAACACAATCAGTTTCTAATATACTAGCAGACAGCGAAAAACTTAGAGCAAGATTTCGGATTGGGCCATTTGATTTAAGACAAATAACATTAAATTATAAATTGATATTGTCATATATTTAAGAAAAAAATGACCTATCCCATCGGTGTCTAAGCAACAAACCAAAAAAATAATTTAATAAAATTGGTTTGTTCCTATTCCTAGTTACAAATAACATTAAGTCATTTGACAATTCCCATACAATACAATAAAATAGTCAGATATTCTGTCTTTAATTCCGTGATAAAATCGTGTATATACTATACTAGCATTCGTTTTTACACATGAAGCAATCTTTTCTTTATTCCATGGCGATGAATTTAAGAATTGTTGATTCTAAAAACTGAAGCCGGTTTTAACCGGATTCGGTTTTTTTTTGTAAAACCGAAGAAAAAACCGGTTTTGGAAAACCTTCGGTTTTTGCATTCCCTACTACTCGTACAAACGACTATTATGCGTAATGAATTCTTTCAATCGTTATTCGGCCAACGAAACGAAAATCGGCGTTTTTTTTTTTTTTCGGAAAATCAATATGGCACCCGGTTGGGTTGGGAGCGACCCGCCACAGCCGAAAAGCGGAACAGGCCTCTCAGGGAGGTATCGAATGACATGAATGACATCCATCCATAGATTATAGGTAGTATTGGTTCTTACATTGCGCTGAATAAAGTAAGCGAGAGGCAAGCGTGTGGAGGCCATTAAACAGGGGCTGGCTCCTATTCTTAGGAGTACGGGTGGCTGAACTTACAAGATATCTTAGAAATCATTTGATTAAAAAGCAATCATTATTAAATTTATTAGCGATATTTAGTTTAATTATATTAAAAATCGTTAACAAAATAAGGACTAGGTAATCAATTGCAGTGGATATACTATTAGCTGTGCAGCTAATTCTAGTGAAAAATTATACTAGGAATTAGAAACAAGCTAATAATCAAGCAACATTGAAAGTAAATATCAATTCATATTGAGATCATAGTACAACCTATCCATGTTAGTGTAGAAATTTAGTTGTTGAAAACATAAGTAATATACCTACCACTTACCTACTCGTTTCTTTCCTGGCTAGAGTAAGGTAGTGGTAAAAAAAACAACGGGTTGCACTCTGGGAGTTCCGGCAGAAGTGAAAACTTGAATATTAACGTTGTGCGTTTTTGATATTTTGGAGAAATTGAGTAGCAGTTTTATAAAAAAAGATAATTCTCTATTATACTTACGTAAATAAATTTGAGTGTGGAAGATATTTTGAAATGCGAATATTAGTGTTAATATATAACATATACAGAGTAATTCATAAAGGGCCCGCCACACTCGTGCGCGAATCAAGGCGCGAATCCGCGAACGCGAGTGTGGAGGGCCCTCGCGTCGATTTCGCAGATTGTTCACGCCTTCGCGCCTTATTCCCCGTTTTTTGTCGGTATTTGGCCCGCGTCAAAGGAGACGCAAAGCGCGAACTTGCAAGACTCCACACCCGCAATCGCTTCGCGCCGCGATTCGCTCACGAGTCGGTTAATCTGTTAAACTGTCATAACCTTCTATGGCGGCTACTTGGTTATATTGGGTGCGAACTTGATCAACCAAGAATCAATTTGACAGTTCCCAGTTTGAATCAGTGCATTGCCGCAAACTAAATCCGATCCGCTGACGCTTCGGCGCCATCTTGCCGCGATCCAAACTGTGAAATCGCCGTGAAGTTGTGCGAGTGTGGAGTCTACGTCAACGTCGCGGTATGTTCGCTCCGCGATTCACGCGCATAGTCTGGAGGGGGCTTGAGACGTGAGCAGGACTACAGCCTACACAATCAGTAAATGTTAATGAATCGTTCACCATCATATAAAGTAAAACAATCACGCTTCTTTTCTGTTATTTAACTTTTTGGTAAGGAAAAATTTGGGTATCTTCAATCATGGTCACCCAATAACACAAAGATACAATACAACACAATTAACAAAGATTAAACCTCTTTAACCGTTATGAAGAACTCTTTGATTATAAAGACAATAAAATGTCACATTTGAATGAGATACGATTTTTCAAAAGTAACCAGGAGGCCTAATCGCGAAAATCGAAGTTCGTCAATTGCGGACATTGTTCTCAGTAACTCTAATTACGTCTTAGTGAGAGTAAAAGAGAAAGATCCCCGCAATTCGCGAATTTCGATTTTCCCGATCTTCGCTTACCCGACTCCCGGGCTTCGATGACATTCAATTTGCACGTCACCATGATGTCACGTGTCCGTCTGACGAATTTTCAATCTGACGGTCACGTGACCCCTGACGCGATTTTTTTTTCCCCATCACAAAAAGTGCACAGCGCCGCTAAAGAAGTTTTCACTTCAATAAGGTTTCCCAGCATTTATAACAATATGGTTGGTTAGCCCGACTATATTTTAATACTTTTCTTTACTATAAGTACGCTATATGACAAAGTATACTCAAATCCGACAGCTTAACGTCCAATTTCGGTTTTCAACGTGAAGCAAACGTTAGAATCTTTGTCGAATTTGTTACGCGGCAAACACGACAGAGTATAGAACATTAACATTACTATTTTGATCTGATTTGCACATATATAACTGATGAAATAGTGACAAATTATTTAGAATGCATCCATTGCTCTGAGTACATGCAGTATATAAATATAGATCCATTTTAGCGTCGTTAAATTCTAATGGTACCTCAACCTATCGAATAAGTAAACAAGAGGTTATTTATTTTACGAAAATACTTTTAGGTTATTTGTATACAATGCATCGTTTTCAACAGCCTTCTCAGCCAGGGTATTCGTTCCGTACATTTCATCCGGTTGTTTCTCCATGGTGTTTCTGTCAAAAAAAAAGAAATACGTCAAATTACAGATGCCGATCTTCTAGATTCCATAGAAAGAGAGACAGAGAAAATAGTTCATAACTATGTAGAGAAGCAATATTATACAAATCAAAAGACTTTCTTATCTTCGGTATTTTATTCGTCGACCTAATTAGAGGTAAGGATGTAACCTCAATGGGGAAGGCGGCTAAAAACTAATTGTAGATTGCGCCACTAGAGTTTGAGACAACTCGACCAACTCGTTGTATGAAACTATAACTTAAAAAATATATTTGTATTTAATAAACCAATGTTTAATAAAACTTCATAATTAAACTCTCTGTATAAGTTTTAAACTTTGTATCTTAGGCCGAGAAACAGTCGGATAAAGTTTCAAAGCCATTCAAATAAAAAGTTTTGTTTTGACAGGAGCATGTAGGATATTTTCATGTACGTAATAATCTTCTGTTTAACGCAATAAAATGGATCCTCATGAAAAATATGGACGTCTGATTGTAAGTATTGTAACACAGTTAAAAGCGCGTTTTGGACTCGGGTATGTCCTTAAACTACGTCCACAAGAGAGGTATGGGCATTGTGAATGTCATCTCGCTCTGGTGGTAGGGCACAGCACAGCGGATGTCATTCCAGATCTAGAGCAGAGCCCAACTGAGGAAGTACCTCCACCTTACAGAAAATCGCAGCCAAATAACACTAGACCCTACTCATAGTGTTGTGTTCCTGCCGGTGAGTAAGGTTGCCAGAGCTCAACGAGGGTGGGAGGGGTTAGGGTCGGCAACGCGCATGTAACTCCTCTGGAGTTGCAGGCGTACATAGGCTACGGATACTGCTTACCATCAGGCAGGCCGTATGCTTGTTTGCCACCGACGTAGTATAAAAAAGCGCTTTTGAGGGTGGTAAATTCCCGACGGCCGCAGGCTGGAGGGAATTAAAGACCCGAGTTTGCAATATTCTTAGCCCCCGAGTTACACACAATTTTTTTCATCACACTTGCGAAGAAAAAACTAAATTTCTATAATAATTCTTAAATACGGTGACATATCAAACATTCGTCCGCCATTTTGTAATTTCTTGGCAGGTGAGGCATCCAAGGCACAGACCTATTCGGCATTCAGCCACGATATATTTTAAGCGGCTGTTAAATTAGGCAAATTATATAATTTTAAACATAAACAAAAATATTAAATTATAAACGTCAATATTTTAAACCTAAAACTCATTTATGCTACTTAGTTTGTATGAATAAGTGACATAATTCAAGAAAAAGCTTTTTTTTCACAATCCATAACTCCCACGGGAACAAAATAAGCCTTTGTCCTTCAGCACACCTGCATGAAATAAGATCTTTTTCAAGCAAGTGTGATGAAAATTATATTTGGCTATGTACTGTTTTCATTCGAAAATATACTTAAAATATGAAGGAAAATGTACAATGTCAACAAGTTAATATTTTACGACCAAAATAATAATTTTCAATTGACTCCAGCATTAAATGTCGATTATGAGGCACCAACAGTATTCGCCTGTGATGTAAATTCTTACAGAGATATCAATGCAGATTCAAAGCTCCCACCTCTGATCATGTCTAATGTTAATAACTATTTAGACCGGTACATACATCAATATCTCATTATATTAATACAAAACTTATTTGATTGTGGTAACGAACATTTCCATTAACTATTATGATAATTTATTTATTCAAAGAAAAAAGGTGGGGCCAAACTAATGTCATGTCACAAACTCTAATGGCGCCACCTAGTAGCTAAGTTGGGCAGCCGCCTTCCCCATAGTCGCAATCTAAGGTACTATTACATTCTCTGCAATAGATTGCTATAAAGCTTGTTTATGAGTATGCTTTATATGGGCATGCTTATGAACGGTTTATATTTGCTAGCGATAACCATGATAGTTTGAAGTATGCTCCTGATAAAGCATGCTTCAAGTAAACACTCCAAATACACATGGTGATAGCGTGCTCTTTGCCAGTTCAAACAAACTCATGGAAAATCAGGAGCTGAATAAAATTTATCGTTTTGCTGGCGATCCAATGCATTAAAACACTGCTCCATCGCTGATCGACTGATCGCTTGGAATTTTCATTTTGTTTAATTCACTGTGGTAAACTGACCTAATTTTTTTTATCTTAGTTTTTATATTTTTTAAGTCAAAAGTCGGAGTCATTCATGTTGGTTAGCAAATCTTCATAGGCATTATTTCTTGCTATATTATTGTTGTACTGTGGATTGTGGCGCTCGTGGATTCCATACACATTCGTTGTTTCTATAATAAGTAATAAATCGTAAGGTTTTCTCATCTCCCTAGCGAGACATTTTGGCAAAGCCGTACACACATGAACCTACTGCAGACAACAGATCGACACTAGCATGCTCATTAAGCAAACGCGTTTACATTTGCTATTACCATTCCCCCTTCCATCTAAAAAGCATGCTTAAGAGTCCACAGCAAGCTCGGCCGAATTTCACCTTCCCATACAAACGGAGTTTCGTTCTCATTTTATAACTACGTGTTGGATTGTAATGAAACTTTGCACATACAAAGACAGCTTATAAAACAAACGAAATAGAGCAAATATAAGTTTATAATAAACTTAAGTTTGCTTATTTTCTTAACCATGGTATCTGAAGTTACATAAACTAATCAAGTAATCACGGGCACAGATACTCGTATACCTTACCCTATATTGTTAGTACAGTAGCCATCACATATATCGTAGCGGCCAAGGTGTTCAAATATTTCAGAGCAGGACTAAATTTCAATAAATTATGTACCATCAGGTTCAAATTTGCAAGTACTAACGCCAAAGTAACGGCCTGGCCACGACATTGGTCTTAAGCGGCGAGCGGTGCGGGGGGCGGCGCGGGGGGCGGCGCGGTGACCATGCCACGACTCGGCAGTAGTGTTCGCGGCATCGAGCGAATGGAACGCACTCAAGTGTTTAAAAAAGGCTCTTCAGTGCCTCGACAGCAGCTCATATTTCATGACAGATATTTTAAATGTAAGAGAAGGTGTGCACGGCCTTAATAGACGCCGTTAGGCTAATTTAGAGTGTTGTACGAAGAATATAGAAAGCATCCCGCAAAATTTTACGAGTACACTAGAACTAAGGAGGAAAAAATTCTTTTATTTCTTCCCACAACCTTTTAATTACGTGCCGCAACTTATGTTTAGGATGTTGTGACATCCAAATTGCAGGCCTATTTAATATTTCCATGTCCATTATCGCGCATGATAGCCGCCCTGTGGTTGTGTGACGTCACGACCCCATAATGTAAACAAACAGGTTCACTCTACTTACAGCTCGATGAATAAACCAGTTCGTATTTGACCGCCCAAAAGCTCTGACGTTTTATTTATAAATACTTAAGTGCCTATATAGTTAAATATATACCTAAATCATATCAATTATCTCACCCCTTCTGTCATCAGAAGTGGGATTCGCGAATTATTTAATTTATCAAAACACCCACACCCAAAATAAAAGTGAAAATGAACAATAAACGGAAAAGTAGCAAAATACTTAATAACCAACCGAGATTGCTGCGGATTCTTAATAGGAGGATGTCCTAAATATACCTACACGCTAGCATTTGCTATAGTAGTATGCTTTCATGCTAGTATAATGAACATGTGTACCTTAACTCGCATGCGAGTCCGCGCGCCGCCTAAATAAGCTTTAACTTTAACCGGCACAATAGACAGCGACGGTGTAAAGACTTGGAAAATACAGTTAGATTTTTTCAGTGTTAGTCTCGCCCACATCTTTTGTAATTATAATTGTGAATAATGGGTATAGGACTTTATGAATAAGAGAAATTGAATTACCTTCCATTAGTGCGATTAATATCAACTTCACCCGACAAACTGTCCGAATCGTCGTTAAGTGATATCTGGGAATCTGAAATAAATAAATAAAAAAGTTATGACACAAATATTGAATCAACTTTTTATATCTTTTCTAGGAATCATATTGAATTAATAATTTTCATTAGAGTCCTCATCCGGCTGCTTAGCCAACGTGCCAATCATAATTAGCCCGCCTCCTCCGCGCCAGGCACCCCCCGACATTGAGTGATGAACGGGTACAGTACCGGAGGTGGCGAGGCGGTGCGTGGTGAGGTACTCGGCGGAGAGCTACGGGGACAAGCTCGTCGGCCACGTCCCCCGCGCCGTCGCCCTCCGCGCCATGCACCCCCCGACAGTGAGTGATGAACGGGTACACTACCGGAGGTGGCGAGGCGGTGCGTGGTGAGGTACTCGGCGGAGAGGTACGGGGACAAGCTCGTCGGCCACGTCCCCCGCGCCGTCGCCCTCCGCGCCATGCACCCCCCGACAGTGAGTGATGAACGGGTACAGTACCGGAGGTGGCGAGGCGGTGCGTGGTGAGGTACTCGGCGGAGAGGTACGGGGACAAGCTCGTCGGCCACGTCCCCCGCGCCGTCGCCCTCCGCGCCATGCACCCCCCGACAGTGAGTGATGAACGGGTACAGTACCGGCGGTGGCGAGGCGGTGCGTGGTGAGGTACTCGGCGGAGAGGTACGGGGACAAGCTCGTCGGCCACGTCCCCCGCGCCGTCGCCCTCCGCGCCATGCACCCCCCGACAGTGAGTGATGAACGGGTACAGTACCGGAGGTGGCGAGGCGGTGCGTGGTGAGGTACTCGGCGGAGAGGTACGGGGACAAGCTCGTCGGCCACGTCCCCCGCGCCGTCGCCCTCCGCGCCATGCACCCCCCGACAGTGAGTGATGAACGGGTACAGTACCGGCGGTGGCGAGGCGGTGCGTGGTGAGGTACTCGGCGGAGAGGTACGGGGACAAGCTCGTCGGCCACGTCCCCCGCGCCGTCGCCCTCCGCGCCATGCACCCCCCGACAGTGAGTGATGAACGGGTACAGTACCGGAGGTGGCGAGGCGGTGCGTGGTGAGGTACTCGGCGGAGAGGTACGGGGACAAAATCGTCGGCCACGTCCCCCGCGCCGTCGCCCTCCGCGCCATGCACCCCCCGACAGTGAGTGATGAACGGGTACAGTACCGGAGGTGGCGAGGCGGTGCGTGGTGAGGTACTCGGCGGAGAGGTACGGGGGCAGCTCGTCGGCCGCGTCCCCCGCCCTCCGCGCCATGCACCCGACGACTGTGAGTGATGAACGGGTACAGTACCGGAGGTGGCGAGGCGGTGCGTGGTGAGGTACTCGGCGGAGAGGTACGGGGGCAGCTCGTCGGCCGCGTCCCCCGCGCCCGCGCCCTCCGCGCCTAGGCTTTCCACCACTGATAGCCACTGCCCGTTGTGGCAGCGGAAACGCTCCACCTATCACCATAAAAATGTATTTAAGAGGAGGCGTAAAGCCAGGAAATTGGAAAGGAACAAAATATTCGAAGTCGAGCCGCGCGAAACTTGCAATGGAAGAAATATCTTTGAAAGTATAGGTACTTCTGTTTCAAAATGGTGAAATTCCTCGGCTATAATCATTAGCTATTTTATGCTAAAAATATACTATCGTATGCAGGGTGGGTAACGCTATAACCTTTTAAGGGTTTTCTTGGAGTCTGTTCTCCGAAATATAGTCTAGTTTCTATGTGATTATTTTTAAACGTGTAAAAATTTACTTACACTTAACTGTACACCATTAACGGCCGTTAGCAATCGTCACAAAATTGACGGTCACTGTCAAAATCATGTCATACATTAAATCACGAAAGTGACAGTTGAGACGACTTTTACTTTGTTAGCAACAAGCATAAAATTGTAGACTACTGCCATAACCTATCTGTTGTTGTCTTGTTGCTACTGGACCGAATACGAGTACATTAGCAATGGGTAATAGTTCATTGATCTTCAAATGAAAAAAATAATACCAATCTGTTGATGAAAAAACCGGCCAAGAGCATGTCGGGCCACGCTCAGTGTAGGGTTCCGTAGTTACTCTTCCGTCACAATAAGCTAAACTGGAGCTTAAAGTATAGTAAATTGTTAACCAAGGGATGAAACGGTACCTTTCACCCGAGTTAAACAAATAGGCAAATTTGCATAATCAGTACCTAATTAAAGTAAGTAAGTCTTTTTACTATGAAGGGGAAACTTTTTGCGATAACTCAAAAACAGCTAAACTGATCATGTCTGCTATAGTTTTCATTTAATATATTTCGTAAGCGAGTTCCACGATTTTTTTCATATTTTTTGGACCTATGGTTCAAAAGTTAGAGGGGGGGGACACACATTTTTTTTTCTTTCGGAGCGATTATCTCCGAATATACTCACTTTATCAAAAAATGTTTATTGAAGACCCCTATTCGTTTTGAAAGACCTTTGCAACGATACCCCACACTGTAGGGTTGAAGCATAAAAAAAATTTCACCCCCAATTTACGTATAGGGGAGGTACCCTAAAAAAAAATTAATTTTTATATTTTATTGTACGACTTTGTTGGCTTTATTGATTTATATATCCATGCCAAATTTCAGCTTTCTAGCACTAACGACCACGGAGCAAAGCCTCGGACAGACAGTGACTCCTAGTAGTTCCTAGTTGACTTCGGAACCCTAAAAAGGCCATAGGTACATTTAATAAAATTTCTTTTTGTTGACGTGGCATCGCCAAACCTAGAAAGTAGGAAAAGTACAGTTTAATCGCGCTTCAAGTAGTTCAAATTACGAGTACTTACCTTAATTCTAGCTGCCCAGTCGTTTTGCATTTGAGAAATAATATCAAGACATGAGTCGCACATCTTTCTGATCTCCACATTTTTATCTTGCATAAGGTCGATGAGATAAGCTGGAGCTTCTGTACAACAAAAAATAGTAAAGGCTATTAGAAATTAAAGATATGATTTTTTAAGCTTCAGAAAAGGCCTAGGTGGGCTCATTTCCCTAGTATTCGAACGTCGAATAACAAAGACAAATGGGATGAATTAGGTGTCAATCGATTCGTTTTAAGGGTCCCTGACATAGGCTACATCTATAATCAACAATAAACCTGTTGTAAGTTTTCTAATGTCATGTTTTCGTATCTCAAATAGGCGCGTTGGCACTTGGCACGAAAAAAATAAGCTAGCTGGCAATACTATCATGTACTCGTATTGTATTAGAAACCGCAAACCGGTGGCTCCATAAAAAAGGATCAGAACGCTATTTAATTTTTAGATCAGCCCAGTAGAGTTCATTATGTATTAGGTTCGAGATGCCTGGGCAACATTAAATAGCATTCTCGTTTATGGCGTGAAGACGTGCGGTTTGCAGTTTCTAATATAATATACAACAGACTCCCCAGCGATTTCAGCTTTAAAAGACTTTGACAATAGATACACACCTGTGCGAGACACGAGGTACTCGGCGGTGGGGCGGTGCGCGAGCAGCTGGCGGAAGGCGAGCACGGTCTGCAGCACGTGCTCGTCGTCGGCCTGGCGCAGCCGCAGCAGCGCCACGAGCGCGTCGGGCGCGCCGGCGCGGGCCAGCGCGGCGGCGCAGCGCGGCTCGGCGCCCAGCGCGCCCGCCAGCACCACGCCCTCCAGCACCAGCTCCGGGTCGCTGCTGCTGTCTGTACGGGCCACACTAGAGTTGGTAACAACTCGACTCTTTCAACTCTCAATTTGAACAACTCCAGTCGTTATTACGCGACTCTGCGCTTAAAAAACTTCTGAGTCTTTTAAGTCCCGAGTCGAGCCCTTTATTGAGTTTTTTAAGTGTAACTTAAAAGGACTCAAGTTTTTGAATAAAGACTGTCAAAAATTATATAGGTTTTATCTATGAGTAACACGAAGGAAAATTGCAATTTTTAGAGTTCCGTACCCAAAGGGTTAAACGGGACCCTATTACTGAGACTCCGCTGTCCGTCCGTCCGTCCGTCTGTCACCAGGCTGTATCTCATGAACCGTGATAGTTAGTCAGTTGAAATTTCTACAGACTATGTATTTCTGTTGCCGCTATAACAACAAATACTAAAAACAGAATAAAATAAATATTTCTTTCCAATCTCGAGGTTCTCATCCAATCACCGAAGTTTAGCAACGTCGGGCGGGGTCAGTACCCAGCACCCTTCCTGTACCCTTCCTGTGCGAGTCCGACTCGCACTTGGCCGATTTTTTTAATGATTTGGGCATAACCCATGAAACATTTGTACATAATTTGAGAGTTTCGCTTTGAAGGACTCAAGTCTTTATAAAAGACTTAGGTCTCGATATGGACTCTAGTTTCGACTTAATGACTAGAGTCAGTCAGTTATGGCAGAGGACTCAAAGGATTTGAGTCTTAACCAAGACTAGGCCACACAATGTCCTTACCAAAGATACATTAATTGAGTAAGATGTGTAACATCTAAAGACAATTGCTCCGAATTTAACAGTTAATCAAGATGACGCTGTACGGCTTCATACATTTTGCGGTAACTCTTATTGTTAAAAGTTGGCGTTTTACAATTCAGTGATCACAAGACATATGGCGCAGTAAAGCGCCATCTGTTTTGGATGTCAAACTAAGGGACACGCAGGCAAAGGCGAAGCATTTTAGTGTGCGAATGTAAGCCACGCTAGCGGAACTTTCAAAAGTTGAACTGTTTTGAGGGTGTTTATATTACCGGGGTCCAATATCTTCATGATGCACGGAATGAGGTTGTATCGTTCGACGACGGCGAAGATATCGAGGGCGCCGTTGAAGTCGAGTATGTTGCTGAGGGTGCCGATGCATTCAATCACGAACTCTTCGGCCGCATCGCTGCTGGTGACGGCCCCGGCAATGTCTCCTACGAATTCCTAAAATAAAAATACTGTATTAAGATCTTCTCAACCGGTATAATTTAGACTATGCCTTTTTATCAATTCATAAGTCAATGCCATCTGCCATCATTGGCAGTAGGCGTAAATAAGCCGCATCCTAAGACGAACATCGACAACCAACTGTTTACTCACGACAAAGAGCGGTTTGTTCTGCGCGTGGTGCGTCAGGTTCCTAACCAGTTTCATCAGCATTGTGTTATACGATGACGGTAGGCGTAAATAAACCGCTTCCTAAGACGAATCTCGACAACCATCTGTACATATCAGTACTCACCACAAAGAGCGGTTTATTCTGCGCATGGTGCGATAGATTCCTGACCAGCTTCATGAGCATTGTGTTCCGATGGCGAAAGGCGCGTGTCAGCAGTTCTCTGAGACGCCCCTCGGCCGCCATTTGCTGCGCCGCGCGCTCGCACCACGCGAGGTTCACGCACAGCGCGAGGAGCACGTCGGTACTCGCGCTGCCACCGATTCCGCTCTCGCTGTTCACGTTCAGTAGAAGCATGTCAGTTAACTGAAAGTAAAAATGTCCGTAAATTTCTGCCAAATAATCATTTTTAAAACACTTATTTATTCACCATTGCCAACTGTACTTTACGCCTCTAGGGTGCATCATCAGAGCAACTTGATAGTACTAAATTAATGTATTGTCACCTGTATCTGTGAAGTCCTAGAAAGCTGAAATTTGGTATGTGAGCTAGTATTAGTATACACAAACAATAAAACCTTTCTAACACTTAGAACTTTTACCCCCCAACCCCTTGAATCAGGGGATGAAAGTTTGTATGAGACTTCCGCAAAATTTGATGCTAGAGGTCTGAATTTTTTTATAGGGAGTCCTTGTTATTAACAAGAAAATAGGTACCCTTTAAATTAGGGGATGGAAGAGTGTCATAAGCAACTTACAAAAAGATGTGAAATCCCACCAAAAACATTTTCATGTAAAATGTTGCCAAGACGAAACCATAAGGCTCGCACTGTCATAAACTTATCAGACCTCATGTAGAGCCTGACTTCTAACTCTACAAGCCCTAAATTCACAAACTCTACACCTTAGTCAAACTATGTGGCTTGGCCGTTTCGCTACCATCACATGGGCGTGAGGTGAAAAATGTATTCACTATTAGGCGGGTCCACACAGAGCAAGCATACGCGCGAGGCAATTTCCTCACGCACCAACCGGCCAGTGTAAACGTGCTGTGTAAAGGCGGGGCGCTCAGGCGAGGAAAGCGCGCGCACCGCCTCGGCCGGCACATCTACACTGGCCGGTTTGTGCCTGAGAAAACTGCCTCGCGCGTATGCTCGCGCGCCTATTCGCTATGTGCACGACTATCACGCAACCTAGCGTCCGCAAGTCTAGGGGAAAACGTCATTGCACTACATCTTATAAAACTACTTCAAAACTAAAAACTACTGAACAAATTTTCATACAACTTTCACCTATCAATAGAGTGATTCTTGAGAAAGGTTTAGGTTAAAATTATAACTTGTTAAGGTTTTGTGTAAATTGGTTGAAATATAACGATGTTGTCGGAAAAAATCACGCTGGCTAGGAGCTTCAATCGAAAACGCTGCCTAATCCGTTAGAGCTATAACAACACAATGTATGGTGGGGTTGTCTCTCTTTCATGGGTCTACAAAAAAGTCCGCGATGTTGAATGTCTATCTTTTAAGGATAACTTACTATACCAATTCTTAACTTCTAGAAAAAAATCACAAAGTATGTGGCATTTGCAAACCTATTTACACGGATACAGTATTAATAATTATCAAATAAAATACGTTAGTTATATTAAGCATTTCATACAGATTACAATGGTCCCTTACACCATACAATTTAAATGAATATTTCAGGAGTTATCGTAAATTAAAGATTCATTTCGAGCCATATAACTTGTATGAAATGTTAAAGACGCTATCCGCATTTAGTTCAAATTTTTACCACCTTATGCGCTGGGATCGTTTTACTTACCCCCACCATGCACTTCGCACCGTCCCAATTCATTACTTTTGTGTTATACAACAATAGTTCATGTAGTAACGAAACGGTCAAGCCGCATATTAAGACTAATAAGGTGTAGCTTGTGAAGTTAGGGCTTGTAGAATCAGAAGCTTGGTTCTACATGAGACCTGATAAGTTTTTGACAGTGCGAACCTTACGGTTTCGTCTTGGCAACATTTTGCATGAAAATGTTTTTGGTGGGATTACGTATTCTTCAAAAATATGAAATCGGTATAAGCGGGTTGCAAGATTTTAATACATTGTTAACTAAAAAGTAACACGTACTATTTTAGTTACAATTGAAGTTAATATTAGTGTGTTAAATATAGCACAATCAACAATCATTGTGTACAAGTACAATAGGGTTGTTTTCAATTTTTTGAAACGCTTGTAATACGTCCTATATTAACCAATTAACCAAACGTTGTCCTAAAATTCAACTTTTACCCTAAAAACGGCTTTAAAAATGTTAAATTAACAAAATACCTTTTGATAGATGCTTTCGCGCCCAAAACGCTCTTTGAAAATTGTGTGACGTCACAGTTTACGGTTTGACACATAGCTATGTAATGTACATAAACACGTAACACCAAGGTCTGTTCACACACATTTATACGCACACATACACAGCTTGCCCGCCACCAAAATGGCTACGGCTTGAGTATTACATTTTGTACTGAGAACAGACAACGGGGGGGGGGGGGGGGGGGCTCGGTTGGTCGAATTGTCGAACCGAGTTGTGACGTCATTTCGACTTGGGTCATGTGACGTGTGTTAAAAGATATTTTAAATTCAATAGTAGTTTGACATGTTCTTATAATCCATAAGAATTTATTGGGATACAATTCTGCCCTAAGATTTGTAGATGGAAACAACCCTAAATATTTACTCTTAGGATGAAAGTCTTACCAGTTTGACGCAATCTGACTGTGTAAACATTAATTTTACTCTATCATCCATACTCAGATGATATAGGATTTTCATTGCCAAATTAATGTGCTTGTCATCACCTGGAATGTGACATTAGTTATAATTTCATTCAATATGATAATTAAATTCCTTAAGCAGCAATTCATTAGCTGTTGACTTACTTGTAAAATTGATAAACTTCTGGAGTAAGCCCATTTTAATCATTTTGTTGCGTAGCTTAGTATCAAATGTAAGATTGAATAACAGTTTAAGCGTCACATTAACTAAATCTGCGTTAGGTGACTCCAATAATGGTGCCAACTTTTCAACAATGCCTTTGGCCGCCATGCTATTTTTATTTTCTATGAAAATTGAAAGCTTCTGCAAGAATGAAACAATGAGGATGAGTAGATCAATATTAGAATGCCTTTCCATGGCGCCAATGAGGAGACCAACAATATCTTTCTTGTGCATTTTTTCTTCAACTTTGACATTGTCTGCTACATTCAGTAACATGTAGAAAGCTACTCTGAGAAGCTGCTCTTGTCGTTTAGATAGAGTTTTTAGCTTTCTTCTCATTTGTTCCTCGTCGTTTTTGGAGAGACAATCGTCTGAGGCATTGCATAAGTCCTCATGGTAACTGGAGACTAAGGAGCGACTTTTCTGTAGGTTTACATCAGCGACGGCCCACGTGCCTGACTTCGGCCGGCGCTTCGGCTCTGGAATACGGCTCTTTGGTAATTCACTCTAAAAACAAACAAAAAAACATTTAAAAATATCAATAAGACACTACTGAATACACTATTGACATGTATCTAAGGACACTCCAGGGCTGTTAAATGTGGTAAGTAACCAAATTGGAAACTATACGAATCACAAAATGCAACTCTGAGAAAACATTACACCAAAAAACATTCCAGATATCAGTACCTATGAAGTTAAGCAAGCTTTATAAACAACTTAAGGCATACAAAGCTCCGGGAGAAGATGACATTACCACGGAATTGCTAAAAGCATGTGGACGCCCGATACTGAAAGAACTGCGATGGATATTTAACGAAGCTCTGTTCACTGCACTATGGGCTATTTAAGCCCGAAACCCGGCCATAAGTCATAAAAGACAAATATGCGAAATCATAAAACAAAACCTTATCATCGTATACCTGACAAACCACAGAACCATAAAATGCAATTTTGTTTTAGAACACTTGCATAGATAACTTGTTATCAGTCGTTGTATGAGCGTCAACTAAGTTTCACGTGGGAATTAGTGAGCGAACGATATTTGAAAGTGCATATTTGGATCCATACAAGTTTTACTGGGATAATATAATTGGTGAAATTAGTGATAGATACTGTTGAAACAGGTTTGTTTTCCTTATATTAATTTAATTTTTGATGTTTTGAACAATAATTACACATTTATACATTATCCGAAAAATAAGTAAGTGAATTTTACACCATTATAATAGTTAGCGAAGGATTTAGTTATAAAGTGGGATAGATTTGGGCGTAGTACTTTTTTTTTATTAGTATTACTAACTTTTCTATTTGCCAAATTTAAATAGAAAATGCGCCGAATAGCGCCGATTGTTTTTTTTTTTAATGAACGCCTATGAGGGTAAAGTTACAAGACAAACGTATACCTGCAGGTGGATCGGTAATATTCATGTTGTTTTATTTTTTAGGTGGAGCAGGTGTTAAAACATTAACACGGGAATGCATTTATTACATGGCCAAAAAGTTTCCAGAATGAGCTGAACTTGTCAACCAACACAGCTTTTCCTTAGAGCAAAAAAAAGAATTTTTGTTGAAGTTTTTATATGTAAAGACTGAAATAAGAAACAGGTGGAAGAAATCTCACAAAACAGAACGAGATTTTCTTAAAAAAATCACACGTGATTGCAGCGAGCAATAGAAATCCCTACGAAATGTACGACTCCTCCCGGTCGCCCATCGAAATCGTTTGAAGTTTTGAGCGAGCGTAGTAAGAGGCGAAGAACTGAAACTATGAGATCCGATACCAGCTTTGAAGAACTTTTGTTTGCTTTCCAAATGAAACTACGGGCATGCGGCAAGAGTTGTAAAAGACGTTAATGGAAGCCCTAC